>NW_020539727.1:2490288-2591844 GCF_003426905.1 Ctenocephalides felis
TGTGTTATAATTGTATACAATTTTATTAGTTTGTTATAATTGTATACAATATTACAAGTGTGTAAATTGTATTTTTATTATGAGGAACTGGATTAACTAGTTAGTGATTGTTTGATTTCGTTTGTTGAATAATTTTTATACTTAAAGACAAAAAGTGTGTTAAAGTTGTATATGATATTATAATTGTATTTTTATTGAGAGTGCTCTATGAAGAACAAGATCAACTAATTAAGTAATCGTTTCGTGGAAGTTGTCTTAATTGATTTCGCTCGCTGAATAATTATAAATCACTATACAACTAATTTATATACGTGGTGTAAATATAAGTAATATTCATAAATTACAATAATCGATTTATTCCTCCTTAATAGACGTGTATATCGTTTACTACAGTGTGTTAGTTAGTGATGTGAGTGAGTTGCGATGCCAATGAACCATGTTATTAGTGATGTTTGATTGATTTTAATAAGTTATCGAGCGCAGAGAGAAATTATACAACGGCCGTGCAATTTGTCGATTGCCGTTTACACTTGTTGCTCGCATTTTCGATGGAATTTTATTGGGGGGTGCTACTGGACGGACAGTGGACAAAAGTTACAGTTGAAATAGGTATTTTATTTTTTTAGCGTGGGGATTGGGGGTTGTTTGCACGCTTGTATGCGTGCATAAGTGTATATAATAAATAAATAATAGTAGTACGATTCTGTGATTACACTTTCACATGTTTTTTTGTTATTTACTTTATTTTTTTATTAAACTAGTTGTAAGTGGCATTTGACTTATTGCAAGTTGCATCATAGATAACCAATATAAACATATATAGAAGTTCATGAGTTGCATTAACATGAAATGAGATGCATGAATAATTGACTTAATCATGAGAAATAAATATATTAATTAACTTCCCGAAGGAGAAATTTATGTTTTCATCAAAAATCCGATTCGCTCATTTTATTTTTCTCGACGTTTCAAGCATCATTCTGAATCGAATGAGACTAATTTGGAAAAAGTAGGTGTGTTGTGCATGTGTGAACAGATTTTTTACCGTAAATCGACGTTTTCTCAAAAACGGCTGGACCGATTTCAAACATTTAAAAGCCATTCGATGTATCTCGATGAGGACTAGCGTTTCTTAGTTTTATATGACGATCGGCCGAGCCGTTTCTTTGTAAAAAAATTTTGGTCCACGTTTTAGAGCCCACATTCTAAATCGATTTTGAAAATTCGAAAACAGTTCGAAAGATTTTGATTGGGAATCGTGCTGATTAGTTTTTGGTGAAGATCGGCCGGGCCGTTTTCTTTTAATAAAGTGTTAAAGAAATTTTTTTTGGCGATTCTTATGATTTTTTTACGATATATGCCATAGTCTTATATATCATACTAAAATATTACGGCCCTACTACGATAAGTCGTTTAATTTTAAAAATTCTTGCAAAAATTTGTATCGTTTTTTGGTATTTGTCAAAATTAGACCTATGATGACGTTTTATCAAAAACGCCTGAACCGATTTCTGAAATTTGTGAGCCATTTGATGTATCTCAATGAGAATTTCTCATCGTTTCTCAGTTTGTGCGACGATTGTGATTTGAAAAAAATTCTTAAAATTTTCGTCCACATTTAAGCTCATACTACTTATTGATTTTATATAATCAAAACTGTTCGAAAAATATTAGTTTGGTATGATACTGATTAGTTTTAGGTAAAAATCTACCGAGCTGTTTTCTTGTAATTAACTGTTGAAAAAAAATTAAGCCCATTTTTATGGTCTTATAGAACTTACTGAAATTTACGGCTTTACGACAAGTAGTTTAATTTTAAAAATTATCGGAATTTGAGAAAAATGGAGTAGTTCTTTTAACAAAATTAAAATTAGAAGACTCTTAATACTGGTATAACCATAGAGTCTTGGTCTTAATGCACATACTAATTTTTATTTTTTTATAACGATTTTTTTTTTTGGAAATTAAACTATAGTTTGTTAATTTTATTTAAAGTTCTAAAACTCACTTATATACTTCAAATAAATAATTTTAACTTTGCAATTTGTTCGTTTTGAGGGGCATAGACGAAATAAGTAGAACGAACTACATGATTATAATTTCATAGAAAAACCAATTAGTTTAATTACAGTTTTAAGACATGTGAAGTGTTACAATATGCTGTATAATTTTATTAGGTTAAGTAGCATTAATATATAATGTTGTATTATTGTATTATATTAGATTATATTGCCAATATTGATATTGAAAGTCAAATAAAAAAAAATTAGTGGTGTTCGGCATTGGGCTTTAAGGCAAATCCCTGGAACTTATCCTATCGTAATGAAAATATTCGAGAAATATTAAATGATTTCAAATAGATCATTATTTATACTGCAACTTTCATTATTCTTATTTGAAAGACAAAATATAAAAGCTTATAAATTGTTTACTTGAAAAATAAATAAACAAAACTCGATCAAACATAGTTAGAATAAAGAAACTTATTTTCTCATATTTCTATGAATTATATAAACTGAATTGCAAAATTAAAATTGTTTATTTAAAGTATATACGAGTCTTAAAATTTTAACTAGAATTAAAATCAAAATCCGATTAATTTTTGATATTTAAAAAAATGGAAATTGAAACTATTTTTTTTTCAATTTTGGGGAAAAGAATTCACTGTCCTAAACTAGTAATTTCTTCACAAGAAAAATGTTTTTTGAATCATTCAAATCGGAAGCTTTGTTTTTTCAAAAACTGCAATTTTTCACACTTTCAGCTTCTTATCTGTGAAACGGCTGGGCCGAGTCTTTGCCAAAACTAATCACCATCGCTTCTCATTTTATAAATTGAATGGTTTTTAAATCATTGAAATCGGATACTCTGTTCTATCATAAACTCAATTACTATTTTATGCACTCTTTACTCCGTATCTCCGTAACGGCTGGACCTGTCTTTGCCAAAAACTAACCAGCACATCTCCCAATCAATAGGAATCGAATGTTTTTTGCCCGAAAACGTGGACAAAAAATGCGGACATACAAAACTCACACACACATATCCATTTTTTCTGAGGTATATCAAAATGTTCAGAAATCTTCGAAACGTAAAGATTTGCACAAAATTTTAATTTTGATTTTTGGACGATTACTATAACTTATTCTACGGGAAATTAACAATATTTTAATATCGTTTAGGATTCTACTGAAAAGCGCCTATTACTACTTACCGTTGTTATAATAAGCCTCTAGCTCTCCTACTGTCAAAATCGGTATTAATTATCTTGTAATACTTATTTACAAGCAGCCATAAGCTTAAGTATCATTTTTGAAATTTTGCAAAATTATTCCAAAATGATCGGTGAGTGTTGATAGATAGACACAAAAATTTAATTGTCATTTTTTTGTAATTATATTATTTACTCTACAATAAAAAATTGGAAGGCAATAAAAAAATGTAATTTTTTTTAACTTGTCAAGCAGCATTTCATTGCGGATGAAAATTGCTTTATATCATTATTTGCTATATTTTATTTTCATATCTAAATAACGATGATAATTAATGGTTTACAATAATGCCCGGTCGCTGTGTAATTAAAAATCATATAAATATCGTTAATGGATATGACTGCAGGGTTAACTTCCCATCATTATTACTCTCATTAAATATATTACTACAAATGTTAATATATCAATTAATTAAACAATAATATAATTAATTATAGTGTATGCAGGTATTATGTTTAAATAGCGGTTTAGTACGATCGCTGAACTTTTTGAAATTCAGTCAAATAGTCTAATAGTCTTTAGTCGACTATATTGATCCATTAAACAAAGTCGAAGTAGAAGTTTGTTCGCCAGAAAATTCGACTTGCTAATTTTACCAACTAGTTCAGATAATAATAGTTCAAAATTCTAAACTTTTTAGATTGACTATATACTTATAATATATACACTATAATTACTTTTACTTTTACTTATAATATATACACTATAATTATATACTTTTTAGACGTTTTAAATCGTTTTAAATCGTTTGAGACCAATTTTGGAAAATTGTGTCCGTGAATATATGTGACCTCAAATCTTTCATCAATAATTTCTCAAAAACGGCTGCATCGATTTTAAATATGTAGAAGCTCTTTGTCGAAACTCGATAAAGACTCGCGTTGATTGCGAGACGATCGCCCGAGCCATTTTTTAGCGCAAAATTGCTAAAATTTCATCCATGTTTCAGCCAACCCCTGAAAACTGAGCCGATTTTGAAAATTTAAAACCATTCAAAAGATATCATTTGCAAAATCGTGCTGATTAGTTTTTGGCAAAGATCTGCCTGGCATTTTCTTCGTAATAGTTAATATTTTAAACTTCCCGTAGTGTTTGTAATTAGTGAGTTATTGTAATCGTCCAAAAATTGAAATTGAAACTTTTTGCATATTTTCGCGTTTTGAAGGTTTCCAAACATTTTGGGATATCTTAGAAAAAATGGATGTGCGCGTGTTTTTCGTTCACGTTTTCGGGCGCACGGATCAACCGATTTAAATGGTTCAGAAAATATTCTATTCCTCTTGATACGGATATGTGCTGATTAGTTTTTGGCAATAACAGATCCAACCGTTTCGGAGATACGGAGCAAAGAGTGCAGAAAATACAAATCGAGTTTTTGAGAGAACGGAGTAGCCGATTGGAGTGATCTAAAAAACATTCAATTTGTAATGATTGGGAGAAGAGGTGATTAGTTTTTGGCAAGGACAGGTCCAGCAATTTCAAAGATACAGAGCTAAATGTGGCAAAAATGGCAGTTTTTGAGAGAACTAAGCATACTAAGAATAGAACTAAGATTTGAATGATTCAAAAGAACTTTCTGCTTGTTTCAACAAAATAATCGCTTTTGAAAAAAAAATTTCTTTGTTTCAATTTTTTTATCAGATTTTTTTTGTATATTGAAAATAATTCAGATTTTAATTTTAATTCTGACTAAAGTTCTAATATACTTTAAACAAATAATTTCAACTTTTCAATTCAGTTTATATAATTCTTTTAAATATTATACAATGTTACAGTATTTATAATAATCTATTTGAAAACATTTAATATTCTTTGAACAATTCGTTGCAGTACGGAAAGTTCCAGCAATTTGCCTTAAGGCACGATGCTATACACCACTAGTTTATATAAAAATGCTCTTCAAACTAGATATAAATTAACTTATATGCAAAAGGAAACGAGTTTATGACAATGCAGTACGAAAACTAGTTTAAAATTTTTCGATCCGGTAAGAGTGACGTCACGGACTGCTTGAAATTAATTAACTGTTATTCACTTAAAATAGAAGGAGCTATTAATGGATAGTTCAGTATTTTTTTTTTGCACTGCGCGCCCCCCCCGCTCTAATAAAAAAAATGTTGTGCCCCCTTAATTTTTTCAACAATTTTATTTCATAAATACTTCATGAATATTATCAGACTACAAATTAATATGCAATGTTATGTAAAAATATGCATTAAATATAACTATTTTTTTCGTTAATTGTTTTTTATATTAATTCAAAATTTTTGATTTATTTTCGATAATAGTATTTTGGAAAGTGCCGTACGCGCCCCCCTGTAACTGCACTCTCCTGAGGGGGTACGCCCCACAGGTTGGAAACAGCTGGGTTAGTTATTCTTCACACGCAATCTTCTTTAATTGCCAAAAATTTTAGTTTAATGTACTTTGTATAGATAGCTATAATAAATAAACTGAAAAAGATGCACCACGTTTTTTGTGAGGCTGATTAAATCTAATGAAGTTGATGCAAACCAGAGAATACGAACATGTGGGATCAATGAAATTTTAAATTTATCAAATTTTCGATTTTAACAAAATTGCTTCCTAATTTGCTTTCCTAATAGCAGTAAATATTTTTTTAGACCTGTGTCTAGTAATATTTCAATTAAATTCTTTTATAAATAATAAGTGGATCCATATTTTTAATAGAGATGAAATGCGATTTTTAAAATAGTATCATTTTGATTGGGCAGAAATATTTGATTGATTGAAATTTCTTTTTGATACTATGCAGTAATTTTGGTTTTATTATTTTTTAAGTTTTGTAAACTATTTGTTTATTTTCTACTAATTATTATAGTCATGCATTTCCTTTGGGAAAATTCGGTAGATCATTTATTATTTTTTTACTACTATCAAATCTGAATCCAATTTGATTATCATGTCCGTTATTTGAAAAATATTTATTTTTGATTTCAGATGACTTGTTCAAATGTTTTTCTGGTTTGTTTGTTCTAATAATAAATATTTTGTTTGCCTATCTTATTTATAGCTGACTAATATGTCATTTGTACATTTTTTGGTATTTTCTTGATTCGAAACGTTTTTTTTAAATTACCATTTTTAAACCTATTATGGAATTTTATATTTTACAATAAAGCAACATATTTTTATCCTGAGCTGTTATAAAATCTTCTATGATGGATTTTATATTGGTGGGATTTATTTATTGTCTTATAATATTGTAATTTTATTTTTCATTGTAGCTCTTGAGGCACCATTTAATATTTTCTTCATCAAAACAGTCGTAAAATTTAAGTTAGACACAAACAAAACAGACATTTATCAATTTCAATACTAATTTTCGCACGGATTATAACTTTGACAGAAGATTGTTTATAGAATCAATATTTATAAATATTAGTCGGCAAACAATAAATTTGTCTTCATAATCAATAAAGAGCCACATAAATGTAAAATCTATTTTAAATGAATGAATTAATTGGAATTATTGAAGAACCAAGTTTCTTCATTGGTTTGCAATTATTCTAACATGCATTTTTATTTTTCAATAAAACAATAAAAAAAAAGTGATAGCACAGGTCCACAAAATTAAAAAAAGTTGTCTGTATTGGATTTGCGGCATATGTTTTCCAATAATCTAAAATCAAAATTGGGGGTCAACTTACAAAAAATTGAAAAAAAAAAGTTAAAATAACGACCAAATCTCCGATCTAGTTATTCTTTTGCATAATAATCAAAATCTTATATTTTTTCTCGTTTCCAAACCTTTCTTACCTTAAATGACCATTGAGTTTCAATTAAATGATTTATTGAGTCTTTTTGTAGAATTCAGCAGTAATTTGCAAACTAATTTTGCACCCCATTGCCGCTGGGTAATCTGCAATCATGTTTGCAATTTGAGTATCTGAAAATGTGTTGGCAAAATACTGCTGTATTCTACCAAAAAAACTTAATTAATAGATTTTTTAAGCGGATATTTAATAAGATAGATAAGGTCAGGAAACGACAAGAATTATAAGAGTTTAAGCATCATGCAGAAAAATGAGTAGATCGTAGATTTTGTCGTTTTTTCAATTTTTTTTAAAGCTTTTGTCATTTGACCCCAATTTTGATTCATATTCAGCGGTAAAAACTACATTGGAAAACATATGCCGCATACTTAATACAGACAACTTTTTTGAAGTATAACTTCATTAGGCGCGACTAGGGTGTAAATCTGTGCAAATGCAACGGAAAAAGCGTTACGGCCGAGTCGAGCGCCAATGATTCGTCGTTCGCTCTCGATGATATCATTTCTATACGGGTCGATTGTGATTAGTCGTCGTGTCGCGTGAGTATGATTGGTTTGATTATATGCGTATACATGGCGTATACGTTGTTTGTCCCCAAATGCAAGAACCATATTGTTCGGAATGTCATTATAGATTTTAAGGTTACGTTATTAAAATGGAAATTATATGCAAAACAGATACTACAGCTGTTCAAAGAATGAGACTGTATCGCCAGCGAAAAAGTAAAAAAAAAAACAAGCAGTCAATGAATGCATGTTAATTTTAATTACATAAAGTTCTTAACACATAATTACATGATGAGTGAAGTTGCGAAAACAATATTTATTTAGTCGTTGTTTAACATATTCCTTCATAACAATTATAGAAGTTATTAATCAGCAATTACTTCATATCTCTAATGAAGGTTCATTTTTGAATGCTAATTACAATCAAACCGACCATTTCATATTTGAAGTATAACTTTAATTACATTATTGTTTTTAAAAATTATACATATTTTTAATGCTATTATAAATATATACTTTATAATTAATCATTATATAAATGTGTATAATGTTAGTGTTACCTGAGTGTTACCATACTACTAATGAACATTATTCAAAATTATTATATGATGTATTTATTTTTACTTAAATGCCAACTTGTACAGTAGCAAATAAGTTTTACTTCAATCGCGTGTGAACCTTACGCGCACTCTTTTTTATTTGGTGGACCTGTGTAATTTTTCAATTTTATTTAGTAATATTCGTAATTTCAATTTTATTTAGTAATATAATATTCGTAAGTAATAATAAATATTAAATTGTCTTTTATTCTCTTTACAGGTTGGACATGATGACGCTGGCCAAGTCATAAAAATAATGCTCGAGCAAAAAACCACATGCAAATTGTCTACTAGAATGTAAAATAGATACTGACATCAATATTGAATCTACTTGCTATGGTTAAAATGATCATGTGACATCTAAATGCGTTGCTTTTCGACACATATGATGTGAAAAATAAGTCGATGATTGAAGTCTTTTCATCTAATTGTGATGCACGCCGCAGTATCGGAACCTCTAGACAACATGATGGAGACTGCCGAAGTGGCAACTGCAGATGACGAGATAACTCCTGGTGATTCAACGTTTAGCCTTCTTCCTGGTGAAGAAATGGTATCATCACATAATTATGCAGAACCTTGTTTGTCTAGGCTGGAATCTCCTAGTTTAAGTGAAAGACAAGGGCCAATAGACGATTATGAAAGGCTATCATCAAGTAATTTGTCTCAAGTGGATGCACCACAAGATGTTCTGGAAGGGACTTATGAAACTTCTAATATCGAAGGTTTGAAATTGGAGCAGGACTCTCATTTATCAAATCTGGATTCGGATAGATCCGATAGTCCTTTCAAGTGTGCCAAGATTCCAAGACTGTCAGAAACACCATCTCCTGCAGCTAGTTTGCCTGTTTCGATTGATATTTCTGGTTGCAATGTTGCTGGTGCCGCCTCTTGGCATCCTCATGTATATGCAAGGCCGCCAAGGGCACCAACGCCTCATTTTATAGCAGACATCCTAGGATGGGGAAAGGAATCTAAAAACAGGACAATAAATGAGGATGTAGTGAGCTTAGAAACTAGTGAACCGTTAAATTTAAGCGTGGCCAAAAGCTGTAGCACGAAGAGTAGAATACTTCTGAAGAAAGGTGAGTTTCTAAAAATAAGTCATGTCACTTTTGAATTAGGAAGAATTCTTATCAAAATTTAGTTTTTGCATTTAAGAATCGTTACATTTGCGTCCTATGATTGAATAAGTTGTTATTTCTGATAGTTGCTACAAAAATTGAAATCAGAAGTTTTATCTTCTTTTTGCATTTTTGGATACTTTTGGTTTGTCTAAGTAGTTTGTTAAACATTTATCAAACTGAGACACATTATTGAAATTAGCAAATATTCTTGTCAAAATTTAGTTTTTGTTTTTAAGAATCGATACATCTGGGTCCCATAATGAAATATAGTTATTGATTCTGATAGTTGCTACTAAAATCGAATTCAGAAGATTTGTCTTCTTTTTGCATTTATGGAAACTTTAGGTTTATTTCAGTAGGTTGGTAAGTATTTTACAAACTGAGGCGTTTTTGTTAAATGAGCAAATATTCTTGTCAAAATTTTGTTCTTGCGTTAAGGAATCGAAACATTCGAGTTCCATGAGGAAATTAGTTATTGATTTCTGATAGTTGCTATAAAAATCTTAATCAGAAGTTTTATCTTCTTTTTGCTTTTGTGGAAACCTTGGGTTTGTCTCAGTGGTTTGTTAAACATTTTTCAAACTGAGCCAATTTTTTTAAATTAGCGAATAAAGTTTGATCTCGGATTGAACTAATTAATTATAATCGGTACAGTTCAAATAATTTTGTGTCAAGATTGGTAGACCTATAGACCTATTTTTTATAATTAATATCTAACGAAAAACCAATGAGTTCTAATCGATTTTCAATCATTATATATTTATATATATTATTTTTGTTATTAAAAAAGTCACTAGGTTTCACTAGGTACTTTAAAAATCTTATCAATTTAAATAATCAGAATGAAAAAATATAAAAATAGAATTAGTATTTATTTTAATTCTCTCTGCAAAAGTTACTCTAAGGTTTTTGATCATTTTGTTGATGTTCTCTCAAAAATTGTTTTAAATTTTTTTTTTAATATCAAAAATGATTTGGATTTTAATTTTAATTCTAAAATTCAAATTCTAAAACTCACTTATATACTTAAAATGAATAATTTTAAGTTTGCTATTCAGTTCATATAATTCTTAAAAATATGAGATAAGTTACTACATTCCAACTCCGCTTGATCAAGTTTTGTTTATATACTTTTCATGCAAACTTATATGAAAGTCATTGTCCAATTTAAAAGCTCTTATATTTTGTCTATAAAATACGAATAACGAATGTTACAGCATTTATAATAGTATATTTGAAAGCAATTTATATTTCTCCAATATTCTCCATTTCAATTTTCTCGTTCATTACGGTATGGGAAGTTCTAGCAATTTGCCTTAAGGCACGATGCCATTAGTTTGAACTTTGTTGAGCTCGTTTATTAGGAAGAAAACAAATCATTCGAATTTTGAAAAATCAAAAAATACTATTATATTACAAAAATTAGAAGTACAGAATTGAAATGCGTATTATCATTTTGATTTTAAACTCTTCATTTATTGACCCAAGACTCATTTTAAAAGCGATTATTGTGATCAAGACCATTTTTTAGGAGAAAGCATTTTTGTATTTTTATGCCATAAACTTACGATAGATCTTTATTTGGAAGTCTTTAGTTCACATAGTATGATAAGATAAGCAGAAATGAATTCGATATTGCATATATACTAATTCGAACTTTATCGACTTCTGAGATTATAAATAGACACTTAACAATTGTCTTTTGAATATTTATCAAAAGGTATGTTATTGTTATATGTTTATGTTATTCATAGGAATCAATCAACGATTACACGCATGTGGTGTTTCTATCTAATATAAATAATAAAGAAATAATTCATTAGATTCAATCTAAACATTTCTAAATAAAGAGCTTTCATAAGTTCTTTATCATATAGAAAACAAACGATATTATTGGACCATTGCACGAGATAGAAATTTGTGAATATTTTGGCATATCTTAGAAAAAATGAATGTATGTTTGGATATAATTTTTTGTTAACGATATCGAGTGCACGGATGAACAATTTTAAATGATTCAAAAAAGATTTTATTCCAATTGATTGAAACACGTGCATATTTTTTTAAACGTTTAAAATTGCTTTTAAACTAGCAGTGTCTCTGCTCTTTTGCAACAGCAGTATTTTCCGCAGAAATGACACTGCTGTATGGAACAGAGAGCCGCCCAGTAGCTCTTCTAAAGGGACCAGTCACAACAAAATACGAGGTCTGTTCAAAAAGTACCCGGAATTACTAATAATTAAATTTCGCGGGTCTGGAGTGTCTGATTGTCAAATTTTTTTTTTATTGTGTTGGTATACATGCCCCTAAAGTATGATGAAATTTTCAGCTATATTCACTGTTTACTTTGTCTGTGGTAGTCGCTAAGGTTCGACGTGTTTTTCTGAGCTCGGCGATTTTTACAATGGAAGAATTGAAAAGTCAAAGAATTTGTATTAAATTTTGCGTAAAAAATGAAATAAAGTGTTGCAAAGTGCAAAAATTCACCAGATATGGCTCCGTGTGACTTTTTCCTATTCCCAAAGTTGAAGAGACCCATGAAAGGACGGCGGTTTTCCTCGATTGAAGAAAATCGCTGAGAGTGCTCAAGGACATATCAAAAAGTGAATATCAAGGGTGATTCGAAAATTGGAAAAAACGCTGGCATAAGTGTATTATATCTGGGGGGGACTACTTTGAAGGGGACCACATTAATGTAGACGAATAAATAAATATTTTTTTGAAAAAACGGAAATTCCGAAAACTTTTTGAACAGACCATGTATTTCAAGATTTACCAAACATTGTGAATTAATAAAAATGTATTAAAAATTAAAAGAAACACTTCGGGATAACTTAGGTCGATGAATGTTGAAACATATATTGAAAAACTATATGTCGTCTATAGACGACACTCGTAGTTAGATGCATGACATACACGATTTGTGGCTGAAAATTGAATTTCTTCAGATTTCAATAAAATTGCTGAATAAGTTTGATTATTGGGCGATGCTTTCGAGCACTATCTCTTTGGGTTTGAGAATCACTCCTCCAACCCACACCCTGAATTGCAATCGGTATTTATCGAAATTCTTGCAAATATCCTATTCAACTCCTGCAAATGCCAATAGTCCATTATGATGCCTACAAGCTAATAACGATTCGTTGTTTATAAATTTCAATTAGCGGACGATCATCAATATAATTCTGTTCGTTTGTGATATTATGATATTGTATTGGCAGTGATTCAATAGACAAATCGCTCGCGGCCACGAAGAGTACGGACGGAGCATCTGGATTGACTCGAACGGTTTCCAAACCTTAATAGATAATAGATAATCATGTAATCGTTTAAGAAGAACTATTAATATTCACAGAACTGCCCATACTTTAAACAAATAACATAGGCCAATAATTCAAACTAGTAGTGCATCGTGCCTTGAAGCAAATTGCTGGAACTTCCCGTACCGAAAACTAAATTAATAAAAACTAGCTGTAAGTGGAATTCTGTCTTAAGGCAATTAAGGCATCGTGTTTTAAGGCAAATTGCTGGAACTTCCCGTTCCAAAAATTATTATTTTTTTAAAAACAATTAACATTTTTGAAAAAAAATTACTTTGAAAAAATTAGATTTTTGAGAAACCATAAATTTGACAAAAAATTACTTTAAAAAAAAAATTTTTTTTTTGCAAAACAAAATTTTTTTGAAAAGAAAAATGTTTTCTTCATTTTGACATATTTTGGAAATTCTGAATTTTTTAACTTCCCGTAGGGCAAGTTATAGTAATCGCAAAAAAATCGAAAATGAAAATTTTTATATATCTTTACGTTTCAGAGGTTTCTGAATATTTTGGCATACCTTAGAAAAAATGGATGTATGTGTGTGTGTGTGTGTGTGTATGTGCGTGTGTGTATGTATGTGCGGATACAAATTTTCGTCGACGATTTCGGGAACACCGATCAACCGATTTGAATAACTCAAAAAACATTCGATTCGTATTGATAAGGAGACGTGCTGATTAGTTTTTGGTGAAGGCAGGTCTAGCCGTTCCGAAGATACGGGGCAAAAAGTGCCAAAAACGGTAACTCAGTTTATATGAGAACGAAGCGTCCGATTTTAATAATTCAAAAAACATTTTACTTGTATTGACAAGGTGAGGAACAGATCAAATTTTCATAAAGGCAGGTCCAGCGGTTTCGGCGATCTAATGAAAAAAGTAAAAAAAAATGCCATTTGGCGGTCAAAAATGAATGTTAGACATATGCACATCAAATTATCAGATATTTTATAGAGATTTTAACAATAAGTATAAATTTGGTTTACATTCCTATGGGTTCCGTACCAATATTTACGCGTTAGACGGCGACGCGGCGCTTACGCGTTTTGATATTTCGTCTTTATGCAGTTAAAGCAGTACGATTGCTTTGAAAAAAAGTTTAGATCTTCCAAAATATGTCAAAATAAAATAAACATTTTTTTCGAAAAAAAAAAAAATAAAAAAAAAGTAATTTTATGTCCAATTTATAGTTTCTCAAAAATCTTATTTTTTCGAAGTAAAATTTTTTCAAAAATGTTTAAAAAATAATAATTTTTGGGAAGTTCCAGCAATTTGCCTTAAGGCACGATGCCTTAATTGCCATAAGACAGAATTCCACTTAGAGCTAGTTAAGATTCTCATAATAAATATTTTAAAATAATTCGAATCAAATATGCTCAGTTGTTGGCTATCAAGAAGTTATAACTTTCCGTAGGGCAAGTACAAAAATCGAAAGTGAAAATTATTGCATATCTTCACATTTCAGAGGTTTCTGAACATTTGGAATACTTAAAAAATGTATGTGTGTGTATGTATGTATGTGTGGGTACAATTTTTCATCAACGTTTTCGGGAGTACCGCTCAACCGATTTGAATAATTCAAAAAGCAATCGATTCCTAATGATAGGGAGATGTGTTGAATAGTTTTTGGCAAAGGCAGTTCGAACCGCTTCGGAGATACGGAGCAAAGAGCGCAGAAAATAGAAATCGGGTTTTTGAGAGAACGAAGCATCCGATTTAAATGAACTAAAAAACATTCAATTCGTAATAGCGAGGACGGTGTTTAGTTTTTGACAAAGGTAGGTCCAGCCGTTTTGGAGATACCGAGCTAAATGTGCAAAAAATGGCAGTTTTTGAGAGAACTAAGCATCCGGTTTGAATGATTCAAAAAAAAAATCTGCTTGTTTTGACAAAATAATTTTTTAAATAAAAATAATTTAGGATTTAAAAAAAATTTTTTTTTAATATTTTTTTGTATACCGAAAATAGTTCAGATATAAGTTCTAATTCTGGCTAAAGTTCTAAAGCTCACTTATAAGCTTCAAATAAATAATTTTAACTTTGCAATTCAGTTTATATAATTCTAGACAGTGTTAAAGTATTTATAATAATCTATTTGAAAATATTTAATATTCCTCGAACATTTCGTTACGGTATGGGAAGTTCCAGCAATTTATTATATAAAAAACTAGTTTATTATTTATTTAGTTTGTTACATAGGCTAAGGTGTATTTCGAAAAATACATTTGAAATGTCTTTAAGAAAACACATAATAAAGAATGCTAAGTAATTGTTAACATCTAAATATAATGCTAGGAACGTATAATTGAAGATAAAACAAAATAATTTAGCTGGTAATTAATCTATTATGAAGAGTAATTAATTGAGTTAAAGAACGACGACATTATTAATTGATATTCATTTTGTAAGTAAATTTTAGAGCTGCTGAAGATCACTATGATTAATTAGATATTAAGCGGACTGTAAATTATAAATATTCCATCACTAAGATATGTGATTCACTATTTAGTTTATGATATATTATTGATCTAGAATTTACAACTTTCTCCTCTCGTTACTTTTGCTAGTATCTCAGTTATTATAAGTTACAGGTATTTATATTCATACATTCATACCCCTTACCCCGAAGGGTTCCAAGTTAAATAAAAAAGCTTGATTTTATAAATAAAATAAATTAAAAATTGATGCATTTGAAATAAAATATGATCATTCTAACAATAAGTCCGCTTAATTAGATTTTGTTTATATATATTTCATTCATACTTATACGTATAAACAACGTCTTCTAATCTAATAATTTCACATTTTGTCTACAAGGAACAAATAATGAAAATTATAGTTTTCATAATATTTATTTATGGATATTTGCCGACTGATTATTTTTATTCTTCGAATGTTCCGAAAGTTCCAGCAATTTGCCTTCAGGCACGATGCCTTGCGCCCCACTAACACCTACCATATTAAACCTGCATTATAAGAAAGTAGTGGAGTGGAACGTTTGGGATGTAGTAGTCTACCTAATTGGGGCATAATTCAATTTACACACATTTGGAAGCTAATAGTTTTTAACAAAGAGTCCAACATTTTTTATCCTAATTACCAAAGATTGGGGAAGTTTAGACCAAATTACCCATATCATGTAAAGTTTGGAATGCGCTGGTGTAGACTATTTAACTGAACATAATTTCCAATAAACAACGTCAGCCAACCTAGAGTCCGGTAATTGATCGCAACAAATGGACACGGATGAGTATCAAACAACGCGCGTGCGTACTATCACAATACAATATAATAGAATGGAATAGAATGTACATTGTACATACATTATGCATAATACATACATTTGGTTTCGGACATAATAAAGTTTCGTTTGATACGATCATGAATGCATTGCAAAAATTATAGTGGTGCATGGCATCGTGCCTTGAGGCAAATTGCCGTACCGAAAACTACATTTTTTAAAAAATCATTAAATTTTTTCAAAACTATGAAAAAATTAGAATATTGAGAATTTTGAAATTTTTGAAATAAATTGATTTTTTTTATATCATGTCCTTATAGCAATCGCGTTGCATAGCTCATTTAGAGTCGAAATATAGAAGCGCGTAAGCGCCGCATCGTAGTCCAACATATTCACATTGGTACGTAACCCATAGAAATGTACACACGATTTGTACTTATTATTATGATCTTTATAAAATATCTGATAATTAACTTCCCGTAGGGCAAGTTAGTAATCGCAAAAAATCGAAAATGAAAATTTTTATATATCTTTACGTTTCAAAGGTTTCTGAACATTTTGGCATACCTTAGAAAAAATGGATGTATGTGTGTGTGTGTGTGCGTGTATGTATGTATGTTCGGATACAAATTTTCGTCGACGATTTCGGGAACACGGATCAACCGATTTGAATAATTCAAAAAACACTCGATTCGTATTCGTAGGCAGGTCTAGCCGTTCCGAAGATACGGGCCAAAAATGGTAACTCAGTTTTTAAGAGAACGGAGCGTCCGATTTTAATAATTCAAAAAAAAAATTTACTTGTATTGTCAAGATGAAGAATTGATCAAATTTTCATGAAAGCAGGTTTAGCGGTTTCGGAGATCTAATGATAAAAGTAAAAAAAATGCCATTTGGCGGTCAAAAATGATCATTAGACATATGCACATATGTCAAATTTATAGTTTCTCAAAAATCTAATTTTTTCGAAGTAATTTTTTTTCAAAAATGTTAATCGTTTTTAAAAAAATAATAATTTTTGGTACGAGAAGTTCCAGCAATTTGCCGTAAGGCACGATGCCATGCGCCCCACTAGTTCCTTTTTTTATTGGATCTCCGAACCCGCTGGACCTGCATTTCCAAAAACTTCGCCAGTTGTTAATATCGCCAATACAAGTAAAATGTTTTTTGAATCATTCAAATCGGACGCTTTGAATTATCATTTTTTGGAACTTTTTGCCCAGATTTTGAACTTAGCTTTGAATTAATTACTGCAAAAAGACTAACAATGATGCTCAACGTCTGACAGGATTGTGATTATGGCTGAAACATTACTAAAGCTAGTCAATTTTTAAATAGGGCCACTACTATGCCATTTTGTTCATACATACTATTTTGTCCCTATTTCCCCTTTCTTTCTTTAAATATTGTTGCAACCACATACAATAGAACCCTTACTTATAATAAGCGTTAAAGCTTTGGTTCTAGTTTGGATGACAATTGAAAAGTAAGGTGTAAGTGGTATTTTATTTCAAGGCAAGTCCCACGAACTTTCTCATATATTAATTATGTCGATTATCAAGTCAATAAAAATTAAATTAAACAACTTTTAAAATTGTAACGATTAAATTTTCCTGTACTAAAAACTTTTTTAATTTTCCATACTATGGAATAACAGATTTGTATTATTGAAAAATCATTCGGTTCGTACACGATCACAAGGCGTTTATGCAAAAGACGATTTTGCCGTTTCGGAGGTATGGAGCGCAAAGGGTGTAAAAACGGTTATGCAGTTTTTGAGAGAATGGATTATCAGATTAGATTAATTCAAAAAACATTTTGCTGGAGTAGACGGCGTGCAAAAAATGTATTTACAAAAAATTTATTAATTTTGAAAATTTTCAAAAAAAAAAATCAAAATTTTCAAAAAAAAATATTTCAAAGTTTCAAAAAATTGAAATTTTCGAAATTTTCATCATTAAAAAAAAACAAAGTTTTGAAAAAGTTTTTGTCGAAAGTCAAAAATTTGAGAATATATTGTTTTTTTAAATCGAATATTTTTAAAAATTTCCAAATTATCAAAAAATTTAAAAAATACATTCTTTTTAAAAAACATTTCAAACTTCTAGAAAATTTTCAAAATTTCGAAAATATTTCTAAATTATCAAAAAAATCGCCTCATTTAAAATTTAAAAAGCACTTATAAGTTTACAGTATGTTTTTTTATAATAAATAATCTATTTGAAATTATTCGAAACAATTATTGATTTTTTCATTCCTCGAATGTTTAATTACGGTACGTTCCAGCAATTTACCTTAAGGCACGATGCCATGCGCCCCACTAGTTAAATTTTTAAAACGGGTACAGAATTTTTTGTAAAGTGCACGAAAAAATTTGCACTTGTCTACATAATCATATAATTGAATAAATTTTAAACAAAATTGTATCCAACATTGATATTACTAGAAATACATGAGAGTATTGGATAGTAATTTTATTTTAGAGGTTAAAATAGTTCAAGTGCACATTCGTTAACTATTTTGATACAATATAATCCAATAACAGTTTATTTTGATGCCACATTTATTACAACATTTTTGACCAAGCAAAAAAAGCCGCAGGCTTTCGATATGTGCAAATAAAGAAAAATAGATCAACTATCAAACTGTTAACCAAATTGCAAAGAGAATAATTATTTTAACTGTTTCAAATTATAATAAATTTCAAATGAATAAAGTAGTCTAATTCAAAATAAAGTAAAAATTTTAAAGCTATGTTTTGTCAAGTGCTTATTCGTGGATCAGCACTTGACAAAAGCAGTTATATTAGATCAATCAGCATATCAAACAGCAGTTATATTAGATTAAACTTGAAAAAATGAAATTTGAATATTATTTCAAATGAAAATATTCTTATATCACATCACTATTATAAAGATCTGATGATAATCCCATTACAAAGAGAAAGGAGAACCACTGGGTTACTTTCTGATAATCCTAGATTCGAAAGAAATACATCTCACAAGCTTCTATCAACTACCACAGAGTAGAATAATTTTGATTCCTGTTCAAAAATATGTGAAAAAATATTTCTGTAATAACGAAGTTTGATGAAAAAGCTGTTTATTGCTTTTCGTATTTACTAACCAAAAACTGATGTGCAAAATTAATTGGATTTCTTTACATACAAACATTGATAAAACCAGCTCTCGAAATGCCTATGGTGTTTATACAGCTTAAATGTAAAATTGGTTTAAAAGATAGATTTTTGAATTCTCTGTGGAGAAAATTAAATTATTTTATGAACATGTGATGTTTCCAAGCAAATTTGTTCAAATATGACTTTAATTTTTTATTATTTCAATTTGGTACTTAGTTTCAAAATTCTGTTACAAAAATTCTATTTAAATTGCTCCTCCTATAACGCGGTTAGCGCGTATCGTGTAATGGTGTAATTTAGAACCGCGTTTAAGGAAATTGACCCGTTTTGTGGAAAACCCGCCATAAGAAACATAGAATTATTACAAATCATATCATTTGGACCAATATCACATCATATGGAGACCAATAAATACAAAAGGCAGCATGAATTAAGAATAATTGTCTGTTACTTGAATTAGAACTAGTTGAAAGTTGCATTTTGGTTTAAAGGGAAAACTTCCCGAGAGGTGAATAATTGACTTATTCAATCTAAAATCTTTAAATATTTCGAAAATCAAGTTTTTGCTTTCAATTAAATTTTAATAAAGCGCTTTCCAATTGAATTTTCTCAAACACTTCTTAAATTATCTGTAATTATGATATTGCACAGACACGTGCTTGTATGTCCTGAAATTGCAGCTTAGTTTTCCAACTTTTAATTAATTGACAATGTTTGACTTATCACATCATTAAAGAAACTTTTGACACAATTTTTGGCTATGATGTTTTTTCCAACTTTAATGAATTTTAAAATTAAATTTTAAATTAAATTATTTTTTTTAAAAACTAATCACCTCTTCTCCCAATGAATACAAATTGAATGTTTTTAGATCATTCAAATCGGATGCTCCGTTCTCTCAAAAACTCGATTTCTATTTTCTGCATTGGACCTGCCTTTGCCAAAAACTAATCAGCACATCTTCCTATCAATAGGAATCGAATGTTTTTTGAACCATTTAAATCGGTTGATCCGTGCGCCCGAAAACGTGGACGAAAAATTGTATCCATACATACATACACACACACACATTCATTATTTCTGAGGTATACCAAAATGTTCGGAAACCTTCAAAACGTCGAAAAATGTAAAAATTTTCAATTTCGATTTTCGGCCCATTACAATAACTTACCCTACGGGAAGTTAATAATTTTACTCGCATGTTATTGGATACACCTGACAAAAAAATCAATCGCATTAACTCGTTATTGGCATCGTTAGCCAATGACGAATCAGTATTTGGCGTAACGCATTTTCGTTGCAGTTTTGCCGAGTTACTCTCTAGTCGCGCCTAAAAAAGTTTTACCTAAATAATAAAAAAATAATAAAATTACTTGCTTGGTATTGGATACACGTGACAAAAGAATCAATCGCATTGACTCGTTTCGAATGACTGCATCGTTAGCCAATGACGAATCAGTATTTGGCGTAACGCATTTTCGTTGCAGTTTTATTGAGTTACTCACTAGTCGCGCTTAAAGAAGTTTCACTTGAAAAATAAAAAAATAACAAATTTACTCGCATGTTATTGGATGCACGTGACTAAAGTACCAATCGCATTAACTCGCTTTGAACGACGACATCGTAAGTCAATGAATCAGTATTTGGCGTAACGTATTTCCATTGCAGTTCTGCTGAGTTATTCCCTTGTCGCGCCTAAAGAAGTTTTACTTGAAGAATAAAAAATATAATAAATGTACTCGCTTGTTCTTGGACACACGTGACAAAAGAACCAATCGCATTAACTCGCTTCGAACGACGGCATTGTCAGCCAATGATGAATCAGTATTTGGCGTAACGTAAAATTCCGTTGCAGTTTTGTTTAGTTACTCTTAAGTCGCGCCTAAAGAAGTTTCATTTGAAAAATAAAAATATAATAAATTCACTCGCAAGTTATTGGATACACATGACAAAAAAACCAATCGCATTAACTCGTTTCAAATGACGGCATTGTTAGCTAATGTCGAATCAGTATTTAGCGTAACACATTTCCGTTGCAGTTTTGCTGCGGGACTCCCTAGTCGCGCTTAAAGAAGTTTTACTTCTAAAATAAAAAAATAATAAATTGCCTCAAAAATATATAGTAAGCACGAATAGTACAAATTACTTCAATAAACTTACGTTTTTGCCATGGCACAGGTTTTATTATTTTCACTATAATTATTAATTGGAGACGAGATAAAATATTCTTCCGATCCAAACATTTTTTATCAAATCAAAATTTCTAATAAGACATTGCTTTAAAATCCAATGATCCTAGATAATAAAGTAATAATAATGACATTTCGAACAATATGCTTCAGGCTTTGACGTGTATGTTTGATGACGTATGCATACAATCAAAGATGCTCACGTGACACGACTGCCAATCACAATCGATTCGTATAGAAATGATTAGGACTCGACTCGAGCGTAACGCTCTTCCGTTGCATTTTCGCAGATTTACTCCCTAGTCGCGCTTAAAAATGTTTTACTTCAATAATAAATTTACTCGCATGTAATTGGATACACGTGACAAAAGAACCAATCGCATTAACTCGTTTCGAATGACGGCATCGTTAGCCAATGACGAATCAGTGTTTGGCGTAACGCATTTCCGTTACAGTTTTGCTGAGTTACACGCCTGAGGAAGTTTGACTTCAAAAAGAAAATAACAATAATTTTACTTGCATATTATGGGATTCTTTTGAGCACTTTCACTAAACTCCTATAGGAGAGAATATCGCCATAGCCGACGCCGTCTAGCGCCACTGCTGTTTATAAATAAACGAAGAAATTAAGTGATTAAATAAATAATTTTTAAACGTTCTAAGTTAAAATATAAAAGCATCTAATAACATCAAGAGAATCTTATTCCCCAAAAATCTTCAAAATCAATACAAATAGATTTATACGACCCAATATATTTCATGTAATAAAACCCAATCAAAGCAAATAGCATCTCGTACGTACTCCTCCTAGTTAGTGTAAATAGTTTTCAGTTGTTTTGAAGAGTCGGCACATTAATGTATGTAAACAAATACCTATAATACAAGCCGCCGAAACTTAAAAGACGCCCATAAACTCAGTAATGATTCTTTAAGGATTAACTCAAAAGACTTTTAGTTCAGTTTCTCTTTTATCTATCCAGAAATTAATCGAAGTGTTCGGAACTCTTGAAGAATGTTCGCGCCAGTCGATCATTATAAGTAGCAGGTATACATAATTTATTATTGAGCGATTTTGTTCATAAAGAATTTGAAAGTATCATAAAATCTGTTTAATACGCTTTATTTAGGCCGATTTGCATACCTGTTTCGCCGTGATTGATGTCTTAATGTAAGAAAAAGTTGAGGCTATTTTTGATTCGTGTTCGGATAATTATATTCGCAATAAAATATCTTAATTTGATGAGCTGCAAAAATGCTGTCAAGAGTAGAACGGACTCATTTATCGAACTAAAATGATTTTGGAGACTCTACATTCATAAACTAACTAGTTGATATTAGTATTTTGTTTTGATATTAGTATTTTGTTTGTTATTAGTATTTTGTTTTGATCATGAACTTACCGACATGTGTAAATAATTGACTTAATCAATAAAAAATTTATGAGTGATTAAAATTATTCCGAGTGGATTTATTTCACTTATTTGAAAACGAACGAACACTTAGCTTGGAGTATTTTCTAAAAGCAAGTTTTAAAAAATCAATCATTTTTATAATTGAACCAGTTTCCGTAGAACTTATGGTTTAGTATGTTCATTAAGACCAAGTACTCTATCGTTATACCAAGTGAATCGTCTAATTTTAACTTTAACAAACATAAAAAAACTACTCATTTTCTCAAACTTTGATGAATTTTTAAAATCAAACTACTTATCGTAAGGCCGTAATATCTTAGTAGGTTCTATAAGAACATATGATATATTTCGCCAAAAAAAAACTCCATGACTATCGGCTTAAATTCCCACGAAGATCCCTCTCTAGCTTCACACCTCCTACAATCAAACCTGGATACACTATAAGACTGGCTTAACATCTGGAGATTCAAGGTAAACAGCCAAAAATCAACTTATGTCACCTTTGCATTCAGGAAACATACATGCCCACCAGTAACTCTCTTCCATAATTTGCTACCCAACAAGGATAATGTTAAATACCTGGGACTCCACCTGGATCGAAGACTCACGTGGAAAACACACATTTGCCAAAAGCGTGAACAACTCGAAGAAAAGCGAAGACAACTATATTCGTTGCTGGGTCGAAAATCTAAAGTGTCGATGTCAAATAAAGTTTTGATATACAAATCTATACTTAAGCCCATTTGGACCTATGGCATTCAGCTCTGGGGCACTCAAATATAGAGATCTTACAGATGTTTCAAAATAAAATGCTTAGGCAAATTGCCAACGCATACTAAATACACCCCCAACTGGTTACTCCATGATGAACCGGGTGTCTCTTTCATTAAATAAGAGATTCCTAAACTTTGTCTAAAGTATCGGAGCAGGCTCACCTTTCATCCAAATAACCTTGTAAGAAAGCTGCTAGAACCAATCCAATTCAGAAGACTGAAAAAGAACTACCCCAACGACTGTTTTAGGTTTAATATTAATTACTAATTTCTATTTTTCTTTTTGTTTTTCTTCTTTCTGACAATTCATATATCATACTGTAAAGAACTGCATCACTGGATGCAGATCTTAGCTTTTTCTTTCTTTGTTCAATTCTAAGCCATGCAATTGATTTTATATCTTTTGTATCAAATAAAATTATAATAATAAAAAACTCGGCTCTTTTTCCAAGTTACAAAGAAACGGATTAACCGATCGCTGCACAAAACTAAGAAAAGATAATCCACATCGAAATACATCGATTAGCTTTTAAATTTTTGAAATCGGTTCAGCCATTTTTGAGAAAACGTCGACGAAAGGTCAAAATTCGGCTTTTACACACTTTCTTTTTTCAAATCTGGTCTTACATAAATCGGGTCGGAAAAAGCAAATTGGATTTTCTCTCAAAAACATAATCTTGTTTTTCGATTTTTTGACTTCTTGACGTTCCATGTTGTTCTAGATCATTTGACTGATTCGTATGAGGCCTTCAATCTTCCTACCAGAAGTTTCCATATTTGACTAGCTTCGTTTCACGAACCTCGGACAGCCTGAAGTCAAGCAGTAGTGACATCCGTTTTTACTAGAGAAAAAAGCACTTTCCCATGAATCAACAAATATTAGAGAAATTCTAATGATAGAAATATTTATAATAGAGATAGTCCAACCTTTGGGTTGTTTTTTAAAAAGCCACGTTGTTAGGAAACATTATCGCAACGGCTTAAAAGTTGCTGTATAAATAAAAACTAGTGGTGTATGGCATCGTGTCTTGAGGCTATTTGCTGGAACTTTCCGCACCGAATTGAAATTTAGAAAATCCGAATTATATTCAATATTAAAAAATTTTTTTTTGAAAGTTTTCTGAATCATTCAAATCGTATGCTTATTTCTCTCAAAAACTGCACATTTTCCACCGTATCTCTGCAATGGGCGGCCCAGCCTTTGCTAAAAATTGATTACCACTCCTCCCCATCATTACGAATTGAATATTTGTTGAATCATTCAAATCGGATGCTCCGTTATCTTACAAACTTGATATCTATTTTCTGCTCCGTATCTTTAAAACGGCTGGACCTGCCTTTGCCAAAAACTAATCAGCACGTCTTCTTATCAATACGAATCAAATGTTTTTTTTAATTATTCAAATCGGTTCCTGAAATCGTCGACAAAAATTTCTATCCGCACACACACATGCACACACATACATATATCCATTTTTTCTGTGGCATGTCTTAATATTTAGAAATCTCTGAAAACTGAAAGATATATAAACATTTTCATTTACGATTTTTTTTGCGATTACTATAACTTAGCCTACGGTAAGTTAATTAGACAAATTAATCTTAATTATATAAGTTATTTTGTAATTGCAGCATTTGGAACTTGAAAACATCTAATATCATTTACAATGATCCAACATAGTTTGTTGTTTTTTATGGTTGCTGAAGTGTATAATATGTTGAATATTGTTTCAAGCATGATATAGGATACCGTAAAACGTTATTACACAGTCGACTATTATTAAACATATTAATATGAATTTCATTAGTTGTTTACGTTTAGAATTCAAGTCGCACCTGATGCAATAAATCTAATTATGCTGACGAAACACAAAAAGACTATTCGAAGTCTTTAGGTATTCTGGGTTCTGCATTAGTTTCACATGTCTATAAAGGCATACACGTGCATTTATATAGATACATCGATTTATATATATATATATATATATATATATATATATATATATGTTAAAGTAGTTAATTTTGATGTTGAGAAATATGAGTAAGTTCTTCAAGGGCATACATCAAATAAAAGGCCTTTTATTTGATGTATGCCCTTGAAGAACTATATATATATATATATATATATATATATATATATATATATATTACACAGGTCCGGTTCTTCCAGTCAAAAATAAATTTATTGCAATAGTGACTTCTTAAATAATATTTGTAGTATGAAACTCAATACAGTAGAACCTCGTTTATCCGGACCTCAGTTATACGGATTTGCGATTATCCGGACTACCAACCACGACCAATTTATATGTATGTACATAACTACAATTTGAATTTTTTGCATAATCAATGCTGCAGTTCAGTAATGTCTAATTAAGAAACTATGTATCTACATACATAAGGAAGTTTCAATTTTTTAATAAACATTGATTTTCGTTGATACCTATGTTTGTATTTGTTATTTTTGATAAATATTCAACATTAGTTTTTACTCATTCGATTATCCGGATTTTTGATTATCCGAATGCCCATCGACAATAATTAGTCCGGCATACAGCTCGCAGCGAATTTTTTAAAACTTTAACTAATTTTTATAATTAAACCACATCTCATAGGCCTATAATATTTTAAGAGGTTTGTTTTCACTATCAACTCTATCACCGTGTAATATTTTATCAAAATCAGATAAGGGTGAATTTGAAATTCTCCTTGTTAGTCAAAAGTACTTATAGTATAATGATTTTTGGATACCAGGATAATATGTATTGGGAAAATAAATATTTAAAGTAATTTTATAAATTATTAGAGTAATTAAATACTTCTTATGTTTATCATATTTGATATCGCAATTTCAATTTGATATTCAAACTATTGAGACTTGTGTCAATATTAAATACAATTATATTCAAATAACTAGTTGGTTTTATGGCATCGTGCCTTAAGCCAAATTGCTGGAACTTCCCGCAGCGTACGAAATGTTTGAGGAATATCAAATGTTTTCAAATAGATTATTATAGAAACCGTGACATTGTTTAATATTTATTTATAAGAATTATATAAACTAATTTATGAAGTTAAAATTATTTATTTACAGTATATAAGTGAGCCAGAATTAAAATTAAAATCTGAAATATTTTCCATATACAAAAAAAAGAAAAAAAAAATTGAAACAAAAAAAGCCATTATTTAATGTTGAACCATTCAAATCGGTTGATTTGTGCGCCCGAAAACGTGGACGAAAAAATGCGGATACACAACACACACACACATCCATTTTTTGTAAGGTTTGCCAAAATGTTCAGAAACCTCTGAAACGTGAAGATATGCAAAAAAATTCATTTTCGATTTTCGGTCCATTACTATAACTTACCATACGAGTGTTAAATGACTCTGCCGCTTGAAGTATTGCTGATTTTTATTTGCAAATGACCACATTATATTTTATATTAAGATACACTATTATAATTAAGTGCAAGAGGTATTATGCCTTAAGGTAAGTTGCAAAAACTTTCCGATATGTGTGAATAATCGATTCATGCAATAAGAATTTGAGATTTAACTTTGATAATTAAATTTGGATATTTTGACAATAACTATCATTCCAAACTTTTATGAATTTTTATAATAAATTACTTTTTGTAGGTCTGTAATATTTCAAGATGTTCGTTAAGACCACTAGAACTTTATCATCATATAAAGCTTTACAAAAACTGTGCAAAAAATTAATTACAAAGAAACGGCCTGTCCTATGTTTTTACCAATAGCACATTTATCTAAACAGCATGATTTTCAACTGATATCTTTTGAATGATTTTGAATTTTCGAAGTTGGTATAATATTTTTGGTGAAAACGTGGATAGAAAAATGTTCACTTAACTACCAATTATAACGGTTTGGCCGATTATCGCGCAAAAGTAATCCTTATCGAGTTTTGTCAAATAACTTTTATAAAGTTTTGAAATTGGTGCAGCTATTTTCAAGAAAACGTCGACCAAAGTTCAGATTTTGGTATAAACACATATTCTTTTTCTAGCTTTGGTGTGTAACGATTGAGAATGACTGTAAATGCCGCTAAAACTCAAATTTTACAAATCGGACTTTCTGTTAAAAGCAACTTCTCAAAGCTTCTACTTGTTCTTAGGGAAATTAAAAAGTCTTTCGAATTAATTAACAATTTTTTATTTGTGAAAGTTTGTTTGATCTTTTGCGAGTAATTGTTGTTTTTTTATTGTTTTTATTGTTAAGTTTTTTCTTAAGCTATTTATTAATACTATTATCAGCAGCAAAACGTAACTGCAATCTTTTTATGAAGCTAACAACTATATGTTTAAAGAAAGTGACCATGGTCTAATTTTCGAGTGTTCTGAATTATATTAAAAATTTGTACAAAACAGATAATATTTGTATAAAATATTTTGCATATTGTAAGTTGTCATTTATACTTCTCTCATTTTATTTTATATTATAAGTAGTTAATTTGGTTGTAAAAAATAACTGTAGTTAAAAGCTTAGTAATCGTTCTATCTAAAGCTAGACCAATTTCGGTTCTATTAACGGAATCTTTCAGTATAAAGTTATTTTCTTGCAAACTACTGCTAATGGGTCAATTTTCTATTTACCAGCAGTCTCTGGGGCATAAATTATATGCTCAAATGTACGGGTTTAAGTAAAGCTGATGTCACATAGAACGATTTTTTGATAAATGGAAATAGTGCTCAGGAAAATGATCTATAGGTACATGTTTGTATAATGTTTGAAATCTTAGAGATTTAGAATGCTTGGAAAGGTGGGCATTATTAAGCATTCAAAATCAATTTTTTAATACCAAATAGTTAGATGTGACATCATATTTAGATGCAAGAAATAGCTACTGTAAAAGCTTTACCAGCTAATTTGGAAAAAAACACCTTATATTTGTAAAAACCAACCACAAGTCATACATAAGGTATGCATATAGCAAAGCAAAACCCATTTCTCTACCAATATTTATCATACCATATTTTACCCAATTTGAATATGATATCAAGTCAAAACCATGGACCACTTTTCACATTTTTTTAAACATATTTATCAACATTTTGTCATACTCTAAATTTTTTTAAGGTAAGGTTTTCTATAGGTTAATTAATCAGTACTTTCAAAATCGTCGGCAAAACCTTCAATGATTCAAAAATCATTCGACTCCGATTGATAAGGAGTCCTTCTGATTATTTTATGGCAATAACAGTTCCTGCCTTTTTGATGGTAAGGAGCATAAAGTGCAAAAATGGCAATTAAATCTTTGCGAGAACGGAGAGTTCGATTTCCGAATATTTCAAAGAACATTTTAGAATTGACTAATTTTGGGAAGGCAGGTTCAGCAGTTTTGGATTGGGTGATCCGTACTCTTAAAAAGAACATGGTTAATTTTTGCGCTCTTTGCCCTTCACACCTCCAAAATGACTGAACCTGCCTTTCGAGAGAACGAAAAGAAAGATTTTTAATTTTTAAAGTTTACTTATAAAGTGTATTATACTGTTTTTTTGCGAAAGGCATTTCTAGCCGTTTTGAAGGGTCGGAGCTTGTGTTGACGGAGTGAATAAATAATTAGTTTTTGAGAAAGGCAGGTTCAAACTTATTAAAAATTTCAACAATTTAAGCAATTGTATATCTAATCAACGCAACTTTGATTAGAAGACGAATTATATTTTTTTTCATAGATAGTAGTCTATCTATTATTAAAACAGAACATGATCAATCTTTACTAGTGGTGCTTTTGGGCAAACTGCTGGAACTTCCCGTACCATAACGAAATATTCGAGATTTTATTCTTATTTTATAGACAAAATGCTTATGAATTGGTTGACGCCGTTTATATATGTAGTACAGAAAAGTAAACTAGTTGGTATTGGTATTTAGCCTTGAGGCAAGTTACATGAACAATAAAAAAAAAAATTAATTTATGAGTGATTAAAAGTATTCCGAATGGATTCATTACACTTAAACTCGTTAACTCGGAATATTTTCTAAGAGCAAATTTTCAAAAATCAACAATTTTTATAATTGAACCGGTTTTCGTAGCACTTTAATGGATTAGTTTATGTTCATTAAGACTAAGTACTCTATCGGTATACCAAGTAGATCGTCTAATTTTAATTTTAACAAACGTCAAAAAAACTACTCAAATTCTCAAACTTTGATGAATTTTTAAAATTAAATTACTTGTTGTAAGAGAGTAATATTTTAGTAAGTTCTATAAGACCATGATATATATTACCAAAAAAAAGTTCCATGAGAATCGGCTTCAATTTTTTTTCAACAGTTACTTACAAGAAAACGGCTCGGTAGATTTTTACCTAAAACTAATCAGTATCATTCCCAACTAATATCTTTTGAACAGTATTTGATTTTTAAAAATCGGTTTGGTAGTTTGAGGTTAAATGTGGACGAAAAGTTTAACACTTTTATACAAATTACAAAGAAACGGCTGCGCAGATCGTCTCACAAACGATAGTCCTCATTGAGATACATCAAACGGCTTTTAAATTTCTGAAATCGGTTCAGGCGTTTTTGAGAAAACGTCGATGAAAGGTCTAATTTTGACAAACGCCAAAAAAACGATACTAATTTTTGCAAACATTGACGAATTTTTAAAATTAAACGGCTTGTCGTAGGGCCGTAATATTTTAGTATGATCTATAAGACTATGGTATCTACCATAAAAAAAAAATCATGAAAATCGTCGAAACTTTTTTTTAACACTTTATTACAAGAAAACGGCCCGGCCAATCTTTACCAAAAACTAATCAGCACAATTCCCAACCAATATCTTTTGAACGGTTTTTGAATTTTCGTAATTGATTCAGAATTGCGGGCTAAAACGTGGACGAAATATTTTTCACTTTTCTGCTATTTACAAAGAAACGGCTTGGTTGATCGTCGCGCAAAATTGATAAACGCTAGTCCTCATTGAAATACATTAAATGGCTTTTAAATTTTTGAAATCGATCCAGCCGTTTTTGAGAAAACGTCGATTTACGGCAAAAAATCTGTTCACATACACATAACACACACACACACACACATACTTTTTCCAAATTTGGTCTCATTCGATTCAGAATGGCTTGAAACGTCGAGAAAGCATAAAATTAGCGAATCGGATTTTTTGATGAAAACATAAATCTCCTTCGGGAAGTTAACAATTGACGATTGGACTTTTCAGACCTGAGAAATTTAAAAAATCCTGGTACATTTGAACACACCTCGTACTTCAGAAATCCGTTTCTTCTCCAAATACTTCGATGTGACATCATCCTCATGTGCAAGAAATAGCTACTGTAATGCTATGACTAGCAAAGTGGCGAAGGAAGCAGGCAATGGCATAATATAGATGTTTTATTAACTCGTCTCAGTTTACGCGTCGTGCGTTTTATTACCAAATAAACTTAAGTGCAGTTCACTCACTTTGTGTTAACACAGCCCATGGAGACGAAATTCAGACATGGAATTGTGAGGACGAATTTGATACACAGATTATTCACACATCGGATGATAAAAGATAGACAACTTGGTTACTAAGATTTTCAGATTTTTAATTATTTATAAAACACTCCTTTAAAGGTAATTATCCTCATAAGTTACTAGGAAAAATCAAACTAGTGGTTCATGGCATCGTGCCTTAAGACAAATTGCTGAAACTTACCGTACCCTAATTAAACATTCGAGGAATGAAAATAATCAATAATTGTTTTGAATAATTTCAAATAGATTATTTATTATAAATATATACTGTAAATTTATAAGTGCTTATTAAATTGGACGAAGAACGTATACTACAAACAACTTAAATAAAACAAATAAATTAATTTATGAGTGATTAAAAGTATTCCGAGTGGATTCAATTACACATAATTCAAAACGAACGTCAAAATAACTCATTTTCTCAAACTTTGATAAATTTTTAAAATTAAACTACTTGTCGTAAGGCGGTAATATTTCAGTAAGTTCTATAAGACGAGGATATATATCGCCAAAAAAAGGTCCATAAAAAATGGTTTAAATTTTTTTTCAACAGTTAATTACAAGAAAACGGCTCGATATTTTCAACTAAAACTAATCAGTATCATTCTCAAATGATATCTTTCGAACAGTTTTTCATTCTTGAAAATTGATTCGGTAGTATGAGCATAAATGTGGACGAAAAGTTTAACACTTTTTCCCAAATTACAAAGAATTGGCTCGGCCGATCGCTGCACAAAACTAAGAAAAAATAATCCACATCAAAATACATCGATTGGCTTTTACATTTTTGAAATCGGTTCAGGCGTTTTTGAGCAAACGTTGATGAAAGTTATAATTTTGACAAACGCCAAAGAAATGACACTAATTTTTGTAAACTTTGACAATTTTTTAAAATTAAACGACTTGTCGTAGGACCGTAATATTCTAGTATGATCTATAAGACTCTATGGTATCTACCGTCAAAAAAAAATCATGAAAATCGTCGAATTTTTTTTTTAAACTAATCAGGTCGATTCCCAACCAATATGTTTCGAACAGCTTTAGAATTTTCAAAATCGATTCAGAATTGCGGGCTAAAACGTTGACGAAAAGATTTTCACTTTTCTGCGATTTACAAAGAAACGGTTTGGCCGATCATGGACTTGCTGTTTAGTTTTTGACAAAGGCAGATTCAGTTGTTTCGAAAATATAGAAAAAAGTGTGCAAAAATGGAAATTAAGTTTGTGAGATAACGGATTTGAATGATTCAAAATACATTCCACTTGTATTGACGTAATGAAGAATTAAGTTTTTGCAAAGGCAGGAGTCGCGGTTTCGGAGAACCAGGAAAAAAGTTGGAAAATGTTATTTGGCGGTCGAAAATCAGATATTTTATAATTTGAATCAACCTATATTAAAGGCTATCAAAAATTTTCAAAAAAAAAATATATTTTTCATAAAATTTCCAAGTTTTATAAGAATTACAGTATTTTCAAATAGGGCATTTTTTTCAATATTAAAAACTTTCGTAAATGTTCAAAATATTTCAAAATTCTCAAAAAAACAAATTTTTTTTGAGCTTTTAAAAAGTTTAAATTTTGGTACGAGAAGTACTTCTCGTACTCTGCTGATACGTATCAGCAATTTGTCTTAAGTCACGATGCCATGCATTACTAGCTAATACTTGACTGATTAAAAACAAATTAAGTTTCATGAGAAATCTCGGTAAATATTGTTCATTATTCCGAGAAAAAACTAGTGGGGTGGGTGGCATCGTGTCTTAAGGCGAATTGCTGGAACTTCCCGTACCGTAACGAAATGTTCGAGGAATACTGAATGTTTTCAAATAGATTATTATAAATATTGTAACATTGTCTAATATTTATAAGAATTATATAAACTGAATTGCAAAGTTGAAATTATTTGTAAAGTATAATAGAACTATAGTCAGAATTAAAAATAAAATCTGAATTATTTTCGATATACAAAAAATTAAAAAAAAAAAGTTGAAACAATTTTTTTTTCCAAAATCATTTATTTTGTTAAGACAAGCAGAAAGTTCTTTGAATCAATTAAATCGGACGCTTAGTTCTCTCAAAAGCTGCCATTTTTTGTACATTTAGCTCCGTATCTTCGAAATGGCTGGGCCTGCTTTTGCAAAAAACTAATAACCACTTCTCCCAATCATTACTAATTGAATGTTTTTTAGATCATTCAAATCGCGATCCGTTCTCTCAAAAACTCGATTTCTATTTTCTGCACTCTTTGCTCTTTATCTCCGTAACTGCTGGACCTGCCTTTGCCAAAAACTAATCAGCACATCTCCTTATCAATAGGAATCAAATGTTTTGTGAACCATTCAAATCGGTTGATCCGTACGCCCGAAAACGTGGACGAAAAATTGTATCCATACAAACATACACACACACACATCAATTTTTTCTGAGGTATGCCAAAATGTTCAAAAACCTTCAAAACGTCGAGAAATGTAAAAATTTTCAATTCCGATTTTCGGCCCATTACAATAACTTACCCTACGGGAAGTTAATTAGTAGGAAAGTTAATTTAGCACATTGAGAGCCAGCCTCAACAAAAGTATGATTCATCATGATTAAATGTATACTGATACCATATATATGTAACTATGTTCTAGCAGACTAGGTTTATCATTGTAATTTTTTCCACATTTCATAATGACCAATCTCACTTACTCACATATTATATGCTGATGTTCTATTGATATAAACTGCAAGAATCTAATTAGAAAATCATTGTTTATTACAATTACTTATTACGAATTACTATTCTCAAGGAGATACAAATCTTTGTTTAACAGCCGTGTAATATGATGATAGATTGCTAATTGAATCTAACTCATACTAGAGTTGTTCATGTTTATGATGGTGTTGTCGTTTTGGTGGTTATTTACAGTTTGTGCTTTACCAGACATCCATCCAGCTATTAAAAATAACACTAAATGAATAATTGTTTAAATAATTAGTTTTTTTAATGAACCTCCATATGTTTCGGCCACAAGTTGGATGTGTTTCTGTGGATCACTCATAATTTAATATAGTATAAATTTTTCATACATATTTATGAAATAATCAATAACTAGTAGTGTATGGCCTCGTGCTTTAAGGCCAATTGTTGGAACTTCCCGTACCATAATGAAATATTTGAAGCATAATATTATATAATAATATTTAGTAAAAAATAATATTCTTTGGAAATGAAAAAAAGAAAAGAAAAAAAATGAAAAAAAGTTTCTATCCCCAAAAGCAATCCTCCTTCAACAAAAGCACAAAGTTTTTTGAACCATTCAAATTTGATGATTAGTTTTCTCTAAAACTGCCATATTCTGCACATTTAGCTCGGTATCTCCGAAACGGCTTGAACCTGCCTTTGCCAAAAACTAATCACCACTTCTCCCCATCATTACGAATTGAATGTTTTTTAGATCATTCAAATCGGATGCTCCGTTCCCTCAAAAACTCGATTTCTATTTTTTGCACTCTCTAGTTTGTATTTCCGTAACGGCAGGACCTGTCTTTGTCAAAAACTAATCAGCGCGTTTCCTCATCAATAGAAATCAAATTGTATTCACACATACACATACACACATCCATTTTTTCTGAGGTATGCCAAAATGTTCAGAAACCTATGAAACTTGAAGATAAGTAAAATTTTTGATTTTCGATTTTTGGATGATTATAATAACTCACCCTAAGGGAAGCTAATAAACGAAATAGGGAAGAGCGGGGCATAAGCGAACAATTTGTCTTGGAACAATTATATTGTAAAAACCGAACCAATTACATCTCAATAAATAACACTTATTAAACATCTATCTGACTATGTTTAGTAAAACTAGCTAATTCATTAATGTAGAAATGTATTTTTCTGTTGTTTTTCAAATTTTTGTCATCTGGTCCTTTTTACGCTATAGGCGGGGTTTTACCAGATTATTAATTTCATGGGTACATTTTTTACAGAGACAACACTGTAAATAACCTTGATCTGGTATTTCGTCAGAAATATTTATCAGCAGATTTGGAATAACTATATATTTAATTTATATATTGTAAAATTGCATTATTTAACTTAATTTATTTGCTATTTTTTATTTTTTACACCTTTGCCAGGGTAAAAATTCAGTATTTCATTTTTACCCCACCCAGGTGTTCGTTTTTATAGAGGTTATATGAAAGAAACTGTTGAATCTAACTTAAAATTAATAATACCACTTGTAAAACAATTAATTAACGTATACCCAAAAATTATAATAGGGTTTTGTAGACTAAACAACAGTGCTCACGACCAAAAAAACTAACAACAAAAGAAAATACTTTTGTTACGGATTTTTAAACATTGGCATTTATCACCTGATAGCGACGTCCTAAGAGTCAAAGTAATGGATGGTTATACATCTTTTTTCCTCAACTTTCAAATATTGTTGTTAAAAACTTTCTAACTACTGGTTTTTTGAGACATTGGTAGTGGACCTTTTTACCCGCGGACCCAACTCTACCCTATTTACACTTATCGGGTAGTTCATGTAACTTGCCTAAAGGCGAAATGCCACTTACACCTAGTTGAAAAAATATTCGATAAGAACAGCTAAGGTCCATTAATTACCTGAGCGATTTCTAAGGATTTTTAGACCCTCCCTCCCCCTTGGTGATACGTGGTGATATTTAAAATTACCCCCCTTTCCCCACACAACATCACTTGTATTTTGGAATATTTTTCGATTTTTTTCTTAATCAAGGTAAGAAATAAATACACGTGATATCTTACAAGACCCCCTTTCCCCTACGTGATATTTCGTGATTTTTTGTCAACCACCTTCCCCCTTTATGGCTCACGTGATTAATCGACGCCCCCTAAGTGTGTTAGAAGGGAAAAGGGCTATAATTCAATTCTGTTACAAAATTTGCCATATATGTGAGATAATGATTGACAAATTGATTTTCCGCTGCGTTCAATAAATTATCATCGATAATTAACTATCCACACTGGCGCAATATATAATTGTTATAAACATTAATTTCTTTACTTTTAATTTAAATCATCGCACAAAATTACATTGATAGCAGGCAGCATCAACATCATTTATAAATCACCGTTTTATTTGCCTCATAATATATAATCGCAATAAACGTTCCCGAGTCGTTTCTTGTAACAGCTACTGATCCGTCTTTACATCGGCTTGGAATTGAAAACAAATTATAATTAACTTGTCTGAAAGCAAGCAATTTATAGTTCTCTGAATCGATGGATTTAACTGGCTGCGGATTTCTGTGGGAATAATGTATATTGAATTAAATTCTCTGAAAAAACTATATAATTTATAAAACTGCTAAGCGACGATCGCGATATAAGAATTAAGTCTCGTTTTTTGTAGTGAATTAAGTTTTATCATTATTTTACCTAATTAGTGGGATGACTCATTGTCCACTCTGCCACCACTCGTGCTATAATTCTTTTTTTACCCGTCAATGCCCTGTTTTTTAGGATAATGTTAGTTTCCATAATATTTATTGAGACCATGATATAAAAACGTAATGAAATATGTACAACAAGAAGCAAACGATAATTATATAATATAAAATTAAGACTAGTGGTGTATGGCATTGTATCCTAAGGCAAATTGCTGGAATTTCCAGTACCGTAATGAAATGTTCGAAAAATATGAAATATTTTCAAATACATTATTTTAAGTGATACTTAAAGTATATGTTAACTTTGTTCGTTTCTATTAACGCACTTCATTCCTATTTACTGGTTTATTGTTTCTAATTACACTCTCTACAATATTCATCTCTATATGTCACTATTTGTCTCTCACAATATATAATATACTAGATGACCCGTCGGATGTTGTCCTGTACCCACGTCTGCAATTCAAAAGTTCCATTTTTTTAAATATTCTATCCTATACTTTTTAATATCCTATTTGAAATGCTTTTGTGATTCATTTATGGTCTTAGCATAAGCAGTATAAAAATTTTAGAAAAAAAAATTACGATACAACATAATTGCATCAATAATTTAGTCTATAGTTTTCATAATATCGTACGATGTATTAGTTGCTTTTTGGCAATTATAATTTGTAAAGTACATTTTGCTTGCTAATAATTTAATAAACATTATTGTTTATGTTCAAATCTTAAGTGAATTAACTTGTAAAATCTAGTTCATATGAGCACTCTTCAATCTAAGATCAACTTGCTAAATATTCCATATTCAATGTCAAGCAAATGGATGTTTGACACATGAAACAAAATTCTAAATCGTTGTTTTAATAAGTAGAATTTATTTTTTGAATTGTTAAATAATTTAGTAAAGTAAACCAAAATGCGATATGCACAAGTTTACAAAAATAATGCATAAGCAATTTTGGACTTATAGCGTTATTTTTTAAACTGAATTATACAATTTCATCTGCCAACATATATACTGTCGACTTTATATTATATTATTTTAATTTCTGGCACATCTCAGCTGTTTTGCGGCAATAATAATGTATACATTACATTTTTCTCGTATATTATATTCTAATATTATCTAGGCTCATAATTTCAGCTGAATTCAAATTTCAAGTGAATTGACATTTCTAGCAGATAACAGTTCAAATGTTTTCAATGTCAATCAATTATAAGTGGTTTTTTGTATTTTTTGACATTTATTTCTACAATATTGCAATATTTTTATTGTTTATTAAATCTTAAAAATTTCTTTTGACAAACTCTAAAAAGAATTATCAAAATCCGAATAACCCTTTAGGAGAAGTATCAAATCATACACCCGTACAGAAGAATTCTATATATAAGATAGCATATTATTCTTTTGTTATTCTATCCATATGTCATGCTATTTACGTCAACATTTACATATAAGTGAGCTTTAGAGTTTTATCTAGAATTAAAATTGAATCCGAAATATTTTCGATATTAAAAAAAAATTGGAAATAAAAAAGCTTTTTTGTTGCTTTCCCCAAAATAATCGTTTTACCAATACATGCAAAAGGTTTTTTGTATGATTCTAACCGGATGCTTTGTTCTCTCAAAAACTGCCATTTTTTACACTTTTAGCTCTTTATCTCTGAAACGGCTGGTCCTGTTCTTGCCAAAAAATAACCACCATCAGTAGGAATCGAATGTTTTTTGAATATTTCAAATCGGGTGATTTGTGCGACCGAAATCGTACCCGAAAAATTGTATCCACACAATACATACACACACATCACATCAATTTTTTTCTAAGGTATGCCAAAATGTTCAGGAACCACTGAAACGTGAAGATATGCGAAAATTTTCAATTTCGATATATGCACAATTGCCTACTATAACTTACCCTACGGGAAGTAATTATAATATATATTTTATATGATCGAATTGTATTTCTGTTTTTATGGATAATTTCAATAACTTTTGCCGAATAAAAACCACGGCACGGAAGAGAATTTAGAGCCAGCGAAGTTTTCAACTAAGTTTTTTGCAAAATTCTTTTATAGTAAATTATATTATATTTTCTTAAATTGACGAGTTGATTCATTTACTTCTCTGCCACAAATCGCGCTATAATTCTTATAAAACGCTTTATTAACTTCCCGTAGGGTAAGTTATTGTAATGGGCCGAAAATCGGAATTGAAAATTTTTATATTTCTCGACGTTTTGAAGGTTTCTGAACGTTTTGGCATACCTCAGAAAAAATGGATGTGTGTGTGTGTATGTGTGTGTGTGTGTATGTATGTATGGATACAAATTTCCAGTCACGTTTTAGGGCGCACGGATCAACCGATATGAATGGTTCAAAAAACATTCGATTCCTATTGATAGGGAAAAGAGCTGATTAGTTTTTGACAAAGGTAGGTCCAGCCGTTTCGGAGATACGGAGCAAAAATTTTGTCCCAACTTTTTTTTTTTTTTTTTTTAGTTTTTTGTATATCAAAAATATTTCAGATTTTATTTTTAATTCTGACTATAGTTCTAATATACTTCATAAATAATTTCAACTCTGCAATTCAGTTTATATAATTCTTATAAATATTAGACAATGCTACAATATTTATAATAATCTATTTGAAAACATTCAGTATTCTTCGAACATTTCGTTACGGTACGGGAAGTTCCAGCAATTTGCCTTAAGACACGATGCCATAATTGCCTCAAGACAGAATTCCACTTACAGCTAGTTAATACACTAATTTTATATCTTGGCTGGTTTTTTAACTGTTTTCGCTAACTAGGGAAAATATTTTACAATTCAATAAAAATATTTTCTAGCAAGCGTTTATAATATAATTAAAATTAAGATAATTGTAATATAAATTTACATTCATCGAGGCGGGTCAATTTGTATGGAGCCTCGACTTTGTTTCCATAGGTAATTTCAAGAAACTTTGCCGAAGAAACCATAGCTGTGAGGTGAGTTTCAAGCCAGCGAAATTTTTAATAAAGCTTTCCTTATAAGATTTATAACCTTGTACCACGCATGGTTTGAAAGTTTATAGCAAAGACAAAGCCCTGAAAATATTATAGTCACGTGAGAATATTATTGACTGAGCTTTGCAATTATTTTTGCTGCTGTTGAAAATATTATTGAACTATTGGCAAGAGTTTTGAGGTAAAATACTAAATAGATATTTCAGTTAATTCTTATACATATTCAATTAAATTATCAAAAACTACATGCAATGTCATGAAAATTAGGATTACATATAATGTTGTTCCACTCATGTGACTATGCTATTATATTACAATAAACAACAATTTTGTTTAAAAAGAGTAAGATATTTCATTTTAGTACCTATAAGAATGTGATTCTTTTGTAAAGGACTGGTTTGTATTTATAAATTTTGATCATAATCAAATTTAATGCGACGTTAAATTATTTACTGATAAATATACAGTAAAGTTACTGATGTGTATTAATGTGTAATATATGATAAAAACAGTTTTTGTGCTGAGAAAACAAGAATTTATAACACACAAATACAAAAACATATAAAAAACAACAATTTAATAGTAAACAATTACATAACATACATGTATGTTTTTATCTACACTAGGAGAAGTTATGAGTCTATTCCACAGTAATTTACCTAGCTTAACCTCGATATTGGAGTGCCTCAAGGAAGTGGTTTAGGGTCAAATTTAATTTTATATTTCAACTATTGGTATTGAATACTGATATTGTTACTACTAACGTAATTAATACCTACTAATGTTTGATTGAATGATACCTTTGAATGATACTAATGAAATTTTATGTATAAATTTTTCAATTAAAAACAGCTATATCAAATTCCATTAAGATATTTTCTTAAAAAGTGTTACTACGTATTTATCGCAAAACAACAAAACAAATGTATATGAGTAAGCAGCGATATGATGTTCTCACAGTGCAACCAGATATCTTGGAAGCAAAAACAATCTTAAAAGAAATATAATATGCCTGTACAATTAATATCGCATACAATTGAATAAAGGATACATAAACATGCTGCATTTGATATACACGTGTATACTTATGCGGAACGTGTACGATAGTGGAAACATGTAAACATTGTTTTTTAATGAGGTCACTACCTGAGAATCTTTAGTTTCATTCGATCATATTTTTTTAATCCTAATATTTATTGGAAATTTTTAAAAGAGGTTTCTGAACATTTAGGCAAAACTTAAAAAAAAATTATGTATGCGCGAGCGCGAGTGTGTTTGAGTGTGTGTGTGTATTTGGATACAAATTTTCGTTGGCGATTTCGGGAATACGGATCAACCGATTTGAATATTTCAGAAAACATTCGATTCGTATTGATAAGGAGACGTGCTGATTAGTTTTTGATTAAGGCAGGTCCAGCCGTTCAAAAAGGTCAAAAAGAAGTTCAACATTTCCGAAATATTAAATTAATTAAATTAATTAAAATTAATATCGCATACAATTGAATAAAGGATACATAAACATGCTGCATTTGATATACACGTGTATACTTATGCGGAACGTGTACGATAGTGGAAACATGTAAACATTGTTTTTTAATGAGGTCACTACCTGAGAATCTTTAGTTTCATTCGATCATATTTTTTTAATCCTAATATTTATTGGAAATTTTTAAAAGAGGTTTCTGAACATTAAGGCAAAACTTAAAAAAAAATTATGTATGCGCGAGCGCGAGTGTGTTTGAGTGTGTGTGTGTATTTGGATACAAATTTTCGTTGGCGATTTCGGGAATACGGATCAACCGATTTGAATATTTCAGAAAACATTCGATTCGTATTGATAAGGAGACGTGCTGATTAGTTTTTGATTAAGGCAGGTCCAGCCGTTCAAAAAGGTCAAAAAGAAGTTCAACATTTCCGAAATATTTAGAAATATAACATAAATTCAAATCTTTCAAAAGTCAATTTTTACAAAAATTTAAAAATTCTAAAAAATCTAATTTTTTTAAAGTTATAAAAAGAATCTTCTTTAAAAATTTTAATTTCCGGTGCGGGAAGTTCTTGAAATTTGCTTTAAGGCACGATGCCATGCACCACTATTTGGGCATTTTCAATGTGATTTTTGAGAAGCTAAATGTAACTAGTTTTAAGAAGCATTTTGCCTTAAGACAAGTTGCATGAACTTCGCGATACGTATACATAATCAATCTAATCCACAAGAATTGAGATTCAGATATTTAGGTAAAATGTTCAACTGTTTATTTTGAAAATAATATTTTTGCTTTCACTATTCCATTTCCAATGAATGCCCCTGAAACAAACTTATAAATATGCGTAAGTAAGTAAATCAATTATCATTTTGTGTTATAAAAAAGTGCTTTTGAGAATGGACGACAACTATAATCAGTAGCTATCTACGAAACACGAAACGTACGTATGCTTCGACATAAATTCTGATTAGAATGGGTTAAGCCCGCCGCTCAATTTCAAACTTTGATGACTTTTTATAATTTAACAGCTTACCTATAAAGCCTATTATATTTTAATATGTTATTTCAGGCTACGAAATTATAGTTATACAAAGTTTGATAAAAATCGTAAAAAAAATTCTATTCATTCATTAACTAAAATACGACCCTTCCTATCTTTACCAAAAACTAATAAACGCGATACCCAACTAATAATTTTATTCGAATATTTATGGTTTTTTAAAATCGATTGTGTAGGAACGAATTTACATTTTAATGCCTATTACAAAGAAATGGCTTGGCCGATCGTCACACAAAACTGATCAAAGCTATATATATTCTTTATCGATTTACATCGAATGACCTTTGAAATTTTGAAATCAGTCTACCCGTTTTTTGGAAAACCTCGACGAAGGGTCAAAAATCATATCACATACATACATGCACACACATTTTTTTCTCAAGTTTGGTTTCATTGGATTCAGAATAACTTGAAACGTCGAGAAAATGTAAAATTAGCAAATCGATTTTTTTTGCTGAAACAAAGTTCTCTTCGGGATGTTATATATATTTAGACTCTGCAATTGATACTTTATTTATACAAAAATATAATTGTTAAAAGAAGTAAGCCTTATAGACCCAATAGTTCAGTCATTAGACACTAATATATATTTTTTATTTTTATGATTATAATCTTTGTTTTCTTATTTAAAAAAAAATGTATTTATTGTTATAACTTTGCCGATCCCAATTCCTTCCAAGCCAATACTTAGAAACTAGAAAATATAAATGTCTATAGAATAATATAGATAAATATTTATTAAAGAAACTTCCAATTTTTATTATAAACTATATTAAATAGTGAGTAAGATAAAAGTAATTTATTGTTAACTAACAACAGGATAAAAGACGACTAATATTTTTTGGTAGAATGCTTTACATTTTACTTCAAGATTTTTGTGAAGCAACAATTGATAAAAATGTAGGTTTCAGACAAGAAGCGAAATTTTCATATTTTTCTCTCTCGAGAAGATCAAAATGGTAGACAAACCATAAATAATTTAAACCATGAACAATTACCCGATGTATTGACAGAACTAGTTAGAAAAGTTTAGATACAACTCCTTTGACTTTAAAAATGATTGGCCAACCCCATTCTGGCAGGCTAATTTAGAAACACCACCAATTCCTTGAAAAAATAAACTAATTAATTTTTTTTCCAGAGCAAGCAGTAAAAGTGGCACGCCGCAAAAAATCGACATCAGATCCACCGCCCATCGTCATACCTCCAATATCGAACATCAAAACTTTATCACCCGCCAGTCCTTTATCCAGGGCGACTCCTTCGGCGAGTCCTCCTGCAGATTCCTTTGATAGTGGAGGTGCCACGGAATCTGAAGATCCTGGTTCTTTGTCTGCGACAGAAGCAGCCAGAAGGAAAAAGAAAGCCAGGACTACTTTTACTGGTCGGCAGATTTTCGAACTGGAAAAGCAGTTCGAGGTGAAGAAGTACCTGTCCAGTGGGGAAAGGGCTGATATGGCGCGGTTGTTGAATGTTACGGAGACACAGGTCAGTGATGTAGTTGTAATGTTTTTGAAATTATTTAGGGGGACTTGAATTTATGGAGTTGTATGATTGATTTAATGACAAATATAATTTGGATAAAAAGTATCGTTTTTTTGTGCCAGATATTAATCAAATCTGGTGCACACATATAAATCCGATGACAATACTCATGCCATTCTATATATAAAAATGGATGAATGTCTTTTTGTGTGTATGTGCATGTGTAATTGTTATTCATTCATAAACTATGCGTCCGATCGTCGTGTAAATTTGGGAAATTGTTAGGTAAATCCGCGGTCAGGTTTTCGGATATTTTGATTTAAGCAAAGCGATAGGTGTTGGCCGCTCAGAAGACATTTTTTTAAATTTCTTTTGGCCAATTTTTATTTTTTAATTTTTTATAATCGTTTAGCAAAAGCACATATAACCCTACATTTTCAATGTTCTACCACAAACCTCTATTTTGTGAGAATTATTTACAAGATTTAATAGTAATTATGTCCTTTTTCTAAACCACACGTACGATCGCCATATAAAATTGGGAAATTGTTAGGTAAATCCTCGGTCAGGTTTTCAGGTATTTTGATTTAAGCCAAGTGATAGGGGTTTGCAGACCTATAGTTTTTTTTTAACATTTATTCACATATTGTTTGATATTTGATATTGTTTGATTGATAAATAGGTTGACAGGATAATTGGTAGACGTGTGGAACTGGATGACAGGCACATTGGCAAACGGGTAATTTGGTTGACCGGTTAAATGGTGGATTGATAAACAGGTTGATGGGTAAATTGTTGAACAGTTAAATTGTTGAACAGGTAAATTGGTGGACAGGTAAATTTGTGGACTGATAAACAGGTTGACAGGTATATTGGTGAAATGTTATACTAGTGAACAGGTAAACTGGTTAGCAGGTAAACTGGTGCACAGGTAAATAGATAAAGAGTTACATAGATAAACAGGTAGATAGATAGATACGTCGACTAATGAACGTATACAGGTAATTTGGTAGATCGCTAAACTGGTGGACGGGTAAACTGGAGGATATATAAAATGGTAGACAGGACAACTGGTAGATAGACAAATATGTAGACAGATAAACCTGCGTGTAAATTTGTAGACATTTAAAACGGATTGGCAGGTATAGTGGTAGGCAAGTAGAATGATGGATTGATAAACAGGTTGATAAGTAAATTGGTAGACAGGTAAATTGATAGACATGTAAATTGCTGTACAGGCAAATGGGTTGACAAATAAATTGGTAGGCCGGTAGAATGGTGGATTGATGAATAATTCAATAGGTAAATTGTTAGACAGGTAAATTGATAGGCAGTTAAGGAGGGTTTGGTGGTATATTGGCAGATAAAAGGGTTGGCAGGTATACTGGTGGACAGGTGAATTAGTGGATAGGACTAAATGTATCAAATATGCATTATTGTTCAAATTTTTAATTGAAAGTAAAATACGGCCAAGTGTGAATGGGTACAGCTAGTTTATTATAAAAATAATACGAAAACTGTGCAATATATACTGAATAAAAAAATCGAATTGATCAAGAATAAAATTGATCAATCATCAAGTCAAATCGATATCTTCCTTTAATTATCATTGACAAATTTATCCGATATTAATTTTGCGATTAAATTCGTGATGTTAAACGCATTTCTGCATTTTATTATCAATTGTCAACACATTAGCAAAATATATACAATCGGTACAGTATTCATTTATTGTTATGTTTTTAAATAATTTAAGTGTCTGACTGTAGAGATAATATATTGTTTTAAAGTATATCACTTATTCGATTGTTGTTTAGAATGCTGTAGTCATGAACGAAGAATGACGCAAATTTTATTTCAAAATAAAATCTTAGATAGCCATTTACGACAATGTATACAAATGACAGAGATGATGTTCTAATTATAATCGAATGATAATAATTAAATTGCGACATAATGAATTAATAATCAAGCGTTTTGATTTGATAAAATCTGAATGTTTTTGTTTTTGCTTCTGTATTTTACAACTACAGTAGTACTAGTGATGTTTCGATACTAAAAGGTATACAATGAATTACTCAAATTTTAAGAACTTAAAGTAATAGTAATTAGTATTAGAAAAATGTCCGAAAAAAAATTGTAAACCTATAGATATATCGGATTTCTATAGAGTAATGGTTTAACTCATATCGTTCAGCAGCGATGTTTATTTTCACTTGAAAATACAGATCAAAAATGTGTTTTCAATCGAAAATAGACAATTTTCGTGCACTGCGATGTGAAATGGCAATGGGAAACCTCTCAGGCAAATTTTCCCTGAATCGAGTTGGAGTTTAACTCAGCTCACGGACCTGCCCAAGTCAGTACTATCCATTATTATTATAGTCCTAAAAGTCCTAAGGAACTTTTAGCATCTAGTTTTTGAGCATTTTGAGTCTTAAAGGAACCGGTAAGTGATGAATTTAATGAACCTCAATAAAACCTTATAATAACTTTTTGTATTACAATATTATGATTTAAAATTTAAAATGTAAAATAATGAAATAAATTGATTATAACAAAATTCAAAAATTCTTTATATTTGGATTAGAATAAAACTAGTAATACTTGACACTGTGCTTTAAGAAAAATGCTCCTATTTTCCATTAAACTGAAGAAATTAGAGTAAAATAAATATAATTTAAAAACAAATTGCAATAAGATCAGTAGGAATCTTCAAAATGCAGTAAATACTATTTTGGAAGAAAATAATGTTCTAATATTTGAAACTTTAGAATCTTATTGACTTTACTCAAAGGGCTTTTTTTAAGAGGCATGATAATTATTTTTCACAAATAATGTGGTTAAAAGCTGAATGAAAGAGTAGCAATTTTACTAACTACAGAAATGTAGCTTGCTAATTTAATGTTTTCTGGATGTTTCAAGTCGTTCTGAATCGTTGGGGACCAAAACTGGTAAACTTGGCGATGGAGATAATGGTCTAAAATCTAACGTCCTATGAAAATTAGTTGAATTTTAACAAATCACGCTTTTAGGACATACAAGACTGCGTTTATGGACTATAATAAATATAAATACGTATATTACAAGTTTGTGTTAAAGACATCAACTGGAAATCGCACTGATTAGTGTCTCGTTAAAGCTACAATTTTAGTTTGAAAATAAAGAGCTTAAATTTTTAATTAAACCGCTAAATCCCAATTGTCATTAAGTCGATTATTTGAACATTTCGAAGAAAACAACAATATAAATACTGTGCAATTCAAACGCAATATAGAGCTTTACACATAAATGAGACTTCTTTCATTTATTTATGGATTTTCTTGTGTCCCGGGTTTTTGTAAAAGCAATCTTTATCTCGGATTTAGATTTTTTGTCCCGATTTGTCCAGTTCTTTTTTAAATTAATAAGTAAATTAAAAAAATGATGAAAACTAGTGCCGTTTGCCAAATAGTGCCATTTTTTTTTGTTATGTATGTATATATGTAAAATTTTGTCGACGATTTCGAAATTCATGGATTGTGTGATTCAAAAAACATTCCTATTGATGAAGAGTCGTCCTTGGTTTTTTTGCAAAGGCAGGTCCAGCTGTTATGAAGATACGGTGCAAAAAGTGCCAAAAGTGGTAATCCAATTTTTGAGAGAACGGAGCGTCCGTTTTGACTGTTTCAACAAATTTTATTTGTAATAAAATGCTAGCGGTTTCGGGGATATAATAATAAAGGTAAAAAAAGCCATTTGACGGACAAAGTGTTTATTCTACATATACACATCCAATTATCACATATTTTATAGATATTTTAAATATTAAAAACAAATTTTATTTATATTTCTAAGGGTTCCGTACCAATGTTTATCCGTTGGTGATGCGGCGCTCACGCGCTTTGATATTTTGTTTCTACGCAGCTAACTTATCGCACAATTACTTTGAAAAAAAAAAGTTAAAAATTTCCAAAATTTTTCAAAGTATAAATAAATTTATATTTTTCAAAAAGGTCATTTTGTTTCAAAAATTTTAAAAATGGCTAAAATTTTTTTTTCAATGTTCTAAAAAAAGATTTGAAACTTTTTTTTATTTTAATTTTTAACTTCCCGTAGGGTAAGTTATAGTAATTGCAAAAAAATCGAAAATGAAATTTTTTATATATCTTTACGTTTCAAAGGTTTCTGAATATTTTGGCATACCTTTGAAAAAATGGATGTATGTGTGTATGCGTATGTGTGTGTGTGCGCGTGTGTGTGTGCGGATACAAATTTTCGTCGACGATTTCGGGAACACCGATCAACCGATTTAAATAAATCAAAGATCATTTGACTTGTATTGATAAGGAGACGTGCTGATTAGTTTTTGGCAAAGGCAGGTTTAGCCGTTCCGAAGATACGGGGCAAAAAGTGCCCAAAACGGTAACTCAGTTTTAAAGAGAACGGAGCGTCCGATTTTAATAAAGACCGGTCTAGCGGTTTTGGAGATCTAATGAAAAAAGTAAAAAAATGCCATTTGGCGGTCAAAAATGATCATTAGACATATGCACATCAAATTATCAAATATTTTATAGAGATTTTAACAATAAGTATGAATTTTGTTTACATTTCTATGGGTTCCGTACCAATGTTTACGCGTTAGACGGCGACGCGGCGCTTACGCGCTTTGATATTTCGTCTGTATGCAGTTAAAACAGTACGATTGCTTTGAAAAACAGTTCATAATTTCCAAAATATGTCAAAATAAAGAAAACATTTTTTTTAAAGTAATTTTTTGTCAAATTCATAGTTTCTCAAAAATCTAATTTTTTTGAAGCAAATTTTTTTCAAAAATGTTAGTTAAAAAGAATAATAAATATGTTAGTTAAAAAGAATAATAATATTTGGTACGGAAAGTTCCAGCAATTTGCCTTAAGGCTAGATGCCATGCGCCCCACTAGTTAATTTCAATTTTTGGTACGGAAACTTGCAGCAATTTGCCTTAAGGCACGATGCCATGCACCACTATTTACTTTGATAATATAGTAATATTATAGTAAATGTTTGTTAGAACTCTAGCCAGTGGTAGTATAATTGTCTATATAATCGTGAATCACATAATACGTATTAATGTAATACTTAGCAACTCAGTTTCTTTAAAAAAGTTGAAATATTTCAACTCGCTCCATTAAGTAGAATCACATTCTATCTATTACATGTGGGTGGCTGCGTCCGCACACGACCGTTCGACCAGTTCGACGGTCGTATGGGTGCAGGGCGACCAGAGTCGCTCCGATTCGATAGGAGACGTGGGGCGGAGGGAAAACAAGCGAACATATTAATCGGCTGCGAGCATTCTGCTAGCGGGCTAGTTATGTCATTAATGGAAATTTATGACGCAACGTGTCCGTGCAATGCGCTTCCGTATGCATATGCATCGATTTCGAACCAGTATTAGTGCATTTCTGCATTTGTGTAATTGTTTAGGGAAAATACGGACGAAATTGTATATATGGACACAGTAGTGTTAATCAAATTTAGAGAGTTTTATCAGCGTTTCTGCGCATTTAGTGTTTTTAGTATACTCTCTCAACTGACTTAAGGGGGTTGTTCTTTTTTTTTACAAAAAATGCAAGGTATTTGTTTTTTCCTCGAAATGTACTTATCATAGAGACATGCGGTTTTTTTTTAACAAAAATTACAAAGTCATAGAATATTACGAAATTTTCTTTTTTTTTTATTCGCTGTCGTTTTTTAACCAGGGGGCGACAAAGTCGGCTTTGCAAAATCGATCTCTTTTGCGGTGCCACAGATAAATCCGTTGCGCATCGCCTGAAAAAAAAAAGAAACTACGTTGAAGAAGAATTTTGAATCCAGTCCCCCTACTAAAATGAAAGAAAAAAAGCAAGAAGGAAAAAAATGGCAGATATTTTAAAAAAGTGTTGAAAGGGCCTTTTTCTTGGGGCGAGAAGCTTTGCAAAAATTTTTTTCGTAATGTTATCAAGTTGTTTGAGGTAGGGAGACTAGGTATTGCAGTGGTGAACAAATTAAAAAAAAAATGCAAGTCCATCCGACTTGTAGTTTTTTTTTCATTTGTGGCACCGCATTGAAAAAAGTCAATTTGAGAAAAACGTATTTAAAGTTTTTAAAATAATGTATTAAATACACCATTTAATTTAATGTACTAAATACACCATGGTGTTCAGAGATGCTGACACATTAAAAAGGTCATGTGCATGAGGTATTATAATGAAAAAGAGAGCAGCTGGCATACAATAGCTCCGGAGCGATGAAAAAAAACGGTTTCAGAGGATCATACATATAGAGATTTATTTATCTATAACTTCGTCAAAATTTTTTTTAAATAATTCTAAGGTTTTTAGCTTTCATAATATCAAAAAATTTCAAAATCGAAAAAAAAAAAATAAAAACCGAACAACCCCCTTAATAATAATTTTGAGCTATATTGTTCAATATTAGTGGGAGAACATCCAAGATTTAAGCACATTTCTTCAGACTTCTTTCTTGATGTTTTTACTTGCGTATTTATTCGTCTCCTATCGATATTTGTGTTTAGTAAACTTTAAACATTTTACTTTTAAACTGCAGTTACCTTTTAAACTGCTGATACCTTTTGAACTGCTAAAAAACTAGTTGGCATTGGTATTTTCAATTGAGTCTATTTACATGAACTTTCTGATATGTGTAAATAATCGACTTAATCAGTAAAAACCAAATTAATTTATGAGTGAAAATATTCCGAGTGGATTTATTACATATAATTAAAAACGAACGAACACGTTAATTCGGAGTATTTTCTGAAAGAAATTTTCGAAAATCAACATTTTTTTAATTGAACCAGTTTCCGTAGGACTTTAAAGGTTTAATATTTTTATTAAGACCAAGTAAATCGTCTAATTTTAATTTTAACAAACGTCAAAAACACTACTCATGTTCTCAAATTTTGATGAATTTTTAAAATTAAACTACTTGTCGTAAGACTGTAATATTTCAGCAAGTTCTATAAGACCAGGATATATATCGCCAAAAAAGTTCCATAAAAATCGGCTTAATTTTTTTTTTCAATAGTTAATTACAAGAAAACGGCTTGGTAGATTGTCACCTAAAACTAATCAGTATCATTCCCAACTAATATCTTTCAAACAGTTTTTGATTTTTTAAAATCGATTCGGTAGTATGAGCTTAAATGTGAAAAGTTTAACAGTTTTTTTTTCCAAATTACAAAGAAACGGCTCGGCAGATCGTTTCACAAAACTAACAAACAAACTATAGTCCTCATTGAGACACATCAAAAAAATAATCTGATATCGGATCAGGAGTTTTGGAGAAAACGTCGATCAAAGGTCTAATTTTGACGAGAGCCAAAAAAACGATACTAATTTTTGCAAACTTTAAAGAATTTTTAAAATTAAACGATTTGTCGTAGGGCCGTAATATTTTAGTACGATTTATAAGACTATGGTATCTACGGTCGAAAATAAAAATCATAGAAATCGTCAAAACATCTTATTACAAAAAAACGGCCTGGCCGATCTTTACCAAAAACAAATCAAGTCGATTCCCAACCAATATCTTTCGAATGGTTTTTGAATATTCAAAATCGACTCAGAATGGCGGGCTAAAACGTGGACGAAAATTTTTCACTTTTCTGCAATTTACAAAAAAACGGCTTGGCCTCATGGACATGCATCGAATGGCTTTTAAATTTTTGAAATTGGTGGAAAAATTTGTTCACGCACACGCGCACACACACACATACTTTTGTCAAATTTGGTCTCATTCGATTCAGAATGGCTTGAAAAGTGCGAGTTGGATTTTTTGATGACTCTTTCGAAAAGTTAATACTATGTCATTTTGCCCGTGCTTCCTCTATTACGAATCGGGTTGTTTGTACATATGCGCGATCAATTGGCTAAACTTTGACTATAAGTAGGCGCTATATATGGATTGTATTATTATTAGCTTAATTTATAAACGATTGTTACGTTATCTCAATTGTAAACCGAAGTTTTTTAATATTAATAACAGTGGAAATGTTTGTAACTAGTTGTAAGTAGCATTTTGCGCTCAGACAGGTGTTTTCAATTTTGTCGTACCACCACGACTCCATTCTTGTAAAAAATATTGTTGTACTTAAATTTTTTAACAATTTTATTTTATAAATACTATATTGATATAATAATTTAATTATCAAACCATAAAATAATGTACAATCTTTTAATGTTTGTAAAAATAAACTTAACAAATGTAAAAAATGTATTAATGTAAAAATAAACATAGCAAATAATTATTTATTAAGGTTAGGGCATATATTTGCAATCAGGCTAATCCCTTAGATCTAGCCGTAGCGATATCAATTTTCACTTGTAAATATGGTACTCAAGTAAAAACAGCGCTTTCATTGCTGCACCCAAGTTCCTAGAGTCAACCTTATTAGATGATATCTAGTAATAAAGTAATCAAATATGGATGGATCAACCGTTGGGTAACCATCTAAAAAAACGACGTAAGAAGTTTCATACCAACAGCTCATAGAACATTTGCAAAATTCTGATTGCTGTTAAATAATGATAAAAAGCATATCTATTTTTGTCTATATTGTACAATATTGATGAGTTATTGCCTTTCATTATTAATCTTGTATTATTTATTGAAACTTAAAAAGTCCTATGAGCTTGCTGTTCACTTCATCTAGTATATATTGGCGCTTCTTACTTCAATGACGTGGCTTTATAGATGGCAAGTTTGCTTTTCAGTAGCATCCTGATCTTTCTCGTGCAGTATCCTGGTCAAGATGATTTATTATTTTAACTATTGTTTTTTATATTACTAGCTGTACCCATTCACGCTTCATCATGTTTTACTTCAATTTAAAAATTTGGACAAAAATGCATATTTGTCACATCTAGCCTACCAGTTTTCTTGTCTTCCAGTGTACCTGTCTATATGACCATCTGTATACTCCTTTACCTGTCTACCAGTTTACCTGTTAATCAATTCACCAATCCACCAATTTACGTGTCTACCAATTTATCAGTCCACTAAATTACCTGTCTACCAATTAACCTTTTAATCTAGCATTTTACCTGCCAACCAATTTATTTGTTTACCAATGTACCTGTTATCTCGTTCTACATACCTACCAATTTACCTGTCAATCTATTTATCTGCCTACACATGCGTCTACCTCCCAGTTGTCCTTCTACTATTTTATATATTCTCGAATTTATCTGTTCACCAGTTCACTTATCTATCTACCTGTTCATCTGTCTACGTATGTATCTATCAACCTGTTTTACCACCATTTTACCTGTCAAGCAATTTCCTTGTTTACCAATGTATTTGTTGTCCCGTTAACATGTTTTCTAATTAACCTGTCAACCTGGTTATCTATTTACATATTTGTCTATCTACCAGTAGTCCTGTCTACCATTTTATATATCCTCGAATTTATCTGTCCACCAGTTTACCTATCTACCAACTTACTTGTCTACCTGCTCATTGTCTACGTATGTATCTATCTACCTGTTTAACTATTTATCTGTTTACCTGTCTTCCAGTTTACCTGCCTACTAGTTTGCTAGTCTACCAATTACAAATTAATTAAAAAAGATATAATTACTATAATAATTTTTACAAAAAAGGGATTTGTGGTAGGAGGTTAAAATTTTTGGGTCATATGTCTTTTTTATATACGCATTATAAAAAAATTAAAAAATAAAAATTGACCTGAAAAAATTAAAAAAATGTTGAAAAAGCCTTCGAGACAACCAAGCCTTACCTACGTCTGTAGATCTTTTCATATGATTTGCATTCGTGGTTGTGCATCTGTGTTACAAATTATATTGTTTGTACTTATGTCACGAGTTGTTTGTCTAAAATTGGACTTTAAGTACATGGTACATATCGATTTTATTACCACGTTTGATTTACAAACTACAATTTGCATATATCAACTGCAAAACAGTATCTACAACAGGTGTAATAATAAAAGAAAAAAAATCAATTACCATCAGATGTGGCAAAATATCGTAATCGATCGATAGAAAGTGAACTTGTGGTAAATTGAATGGTGAATTTGTGGTAAACTAAATAAAAAAATATTAACATCTATCTCCTTACATTTTTAACTGAATTTGTAAATAAATTATTACTTCAAATTACCTAATCTAATTCTAGTTAATTATTCTTAAGTTTAATTCCCTAAATACAACATTGAGTAAAATTACCATCAGCCCTCATACTTTTGCATTAATTTACTTCTAATATACATACATATAATTGAATGTGGTAAAGTTCAACTAACTATAGTACTTAAGTTCGTAATTGTAGCATTTGATTTAAGGACTCTAATTTGAGAGAAGTTATATACCGTTTATTCATTAACATTACCAAACACTATTTATGGAAGAAAAAGCTTAAGTGAACTTTCAATTTGCTAGAACAAAACATTTCTAGCGGATAATTTTAAACAATAAATCTTATAACGTGTTTAAGATTTGTGAAAATATTGTGGTTTGTTTTAAGAAGATCATGAAGTGAGTCGATTCAGTCATATTCATAGGAAACTTTTCATTTTCTTGACATTTATGATCCAATAGGTACTTTTGCTTAATCTTAAAATTAATAAGCTTAATTCTAGAAATCTTTTGATGAATAATTAAATTCAAAAAATTTGCAGATTACGAGATGCAATCATCAGTTTTCTATATTTTGGGATTAAGTGCAACAAGTGTGTGTGATAAATTTTAACAAAGTTTTTCCTTAAATCTCTCAAAAGTCCAAACATAATATACAAATCAGAATGTGAATAAATTTCAATAAGAAATTGCATAGATCATTTAAGTTAGAATAACGATCTACCCAAAAAACTAGTTAGTTTGTTACTATTAGTTTGGTCACTATTTTTAATAGAAGTTTTAATTATTGAAAAAACATTCGATTTATATTGATAAGGAGACGTGCTGATTAGTTTTTAGCAAAGACAGGTCTAGCCATTTTGAAGATACGGGGCAAAAAGTGCCAAAAACGGTAACGGTTCATATTTCTATGGGTTGCGTAACATCGTTTATCCGTTAGACGGCGACACGGCGCTTACGCGCTTCGATATTTCGTTTCTATGCAGCTAAAGGTGTACTATGGCTTTGGCAAAAAGTTCAAAATTTCCAAAATATTTAAAAAAAAAACACTTTTTCAAGAAAGTTAATTATTTTCAAAAATTTAAAATTTCTCAAAAATTTATTTTTTCAAAGTTTAAAGAGAATTAATCTTTTTTAAAAAAAAATATTTTCGGTACGGCAAGTTCCTGCAATTTGCCTAAAGCACGATGCCATGCACCACAGTCACTGATTAATTTTTGTATTCATATGTATATTTGCCTTATAATAATATATTTAACGACATTAATTTTTAACAATTATAATTTTCCTGAATATATGTTAGTTTTATTTAATTAATTTGACATATACTTTTATTAATATAGGAAATAGAAACCAATTAAAAAATATATGCTATGAATTCGCCTCTCTATTTTCAAATATGAATAGCATTTTGGTCATGAAGGAGACAGCTTTTTGAATATTTAGTATAGTGTAAAAGTCAATTGGTGTAAAAATATAAATTCTCTTGTACGAATATCACATGAAGAACCTTAAATCAATTTGTTTTTAATCTTTAAGTAGAATTCAGCTTTTAAATTGAAGTTAAAAAAACTTAAAATTCAGACGAAGTTTTTACTGAAATAGTTCAATGTAATATTATATGGATGGAATAATCTGCAGAAAATCGATTAAATAATAATAAAGAATGATTTTGTTGATTATAAGCTAAATTAATTAATAAATTTTCAGATATTTCAGACATATCAATTGTAAAAATTTAAAACAAATTAACCTATAGAGTTATGAACATAATGTTCATCATCGAATCTATCTTTTCAAATGTTTTGAATGGTTGTTTAATTTATATTTTGATTATATGGGAAGAAAAAAAACTTTATCTTCATCTTATTACGAAGAATAATTACACACCAAATTAATCATTAATGTTCGAAAACAAGTTTTACTTGTTAGGCCACACTATAAATTATAGTTAGTGATGTAGATGTTTGAGGAAAACAATACTTTGATTTGAAAATAAACTAGTTGGTTTGGTATTTAGCCTTGAGGCAAATTACATGAACTTCCCGATATGTGTAAATAATCGACTTGATCAAAAAAATGTGTAAATAATATACTTCATCAATCCTACTTTAAAAAAAAACGATAATAATTTTAGCAAAGCTTGACGAATTTTTAAAATTAAACTACTTGTTGTAAGGCCGTAATATTACAGTAAGTTCTATAAGACCATGATGTATATCGCCAAAAAAAGTTCCATGAAAAACGGCTTAAATTTTTTTAACAGTTAATTACAAGAAAACGGCTCGGTAGATTTTCCTAAAATTAATCAGTACCATTCCCATCTAATATCTTTCGAACTCTTTTTGATTTTCAAAATCGGTTCGGTAGGATGAGCTTAAATGTGGACGAAAATTTAACACTTTTTTTCAACATTTAATTACAAGAAAACGGCTCGGTAGATTTTCACCTAAAATTAATCAGCATCATTCCCAAATGATATCTTTCGAACAGTTTTTGATTTTTCAAAATCGGTTCGGTAGGATAAGCTTAAATGTGGACGAAAATTTAACACTTTTTTCAACATTTACCGACCGATTCTGCGCATAACAGAGAAATGTTACGGCATGGCTATGTTACGCTCCGACTTCCCATACATTATGCGAATGAATCATACTGAATGCTGTCAAAATATCATGTATTTGCTGTTCATTCCGGCGTTTTAAGCATAAACTGCAACGTCACTCGTATGTTACCTAAGAGGAAACAGAAACACACACTTATCTAACATCGTTTTTTTGACATTTGTGCGGCTTTTAGGTTATGTTTTGTATGAGAAAACCTGAGAAATTCGCCTGACTGAACACCAACCGCATAACTTTTGTCTATATTACTATGGAAAATTCTTCATAACATGACCTTATCATAACATTGCGGCAGAATCGGTCCGTTAATTACAAGAAAACGGCTCGGTAGATTTTCACCTAAAATTAAATAATAATATATCATTATAATGCATTCCCAAATGATATCTTTCGGAGAGTTTTTGATTTTTCAACATCGGTTCGGTAGGATGAGCTTAAATGTGGACGAAAACTTAACATTTTTTCAACATTTAATTACAAGAAAACGGCTCGGTAGATTTTCACCTAAAATTAATCAGCATCATTCCCAAATGATATCTTTCGAACAGTTTTTGATTTTTCAAAATCGGTTCGGTAGGATGAGCTTAAATGTGGACGAAAATTTAACACTTTTTTCAACATTTAATTACAAGAAAACGGCTCGGTAGATTTTCACCTAAAATTAATCAGCATCATTCCCAAATGATATCTTTCGGAGAGTTTTTGATTTTTCAACATCGGTTCGGTAGGATGAGCTTAAATGTGGACGAAAACTTAACACTTTTTTTCAACATTTAATTACAAGAAAACGGCTCGGTAGATTTTCACCTAAAATTAATCAGCATCATTCCCAAATGATATCTTTCGAACAGTTTTTGATTTTTCAAAATCGGTTCGGTAGGATGAGCTTAAATGTGGACGAAAATTTAACACTTTTTTCAACATTTAATTACAAGAAAACGGCTCGGTAGATTTTCACCTAAAATTAATCAGCATCATTCCCAAATGATATCTTTCGAACAGTTTTTGATTTTTTAAAATCGGTTCGGTAGGATGAGCTTAAATGTGGACGAAAATTTAACACTTTTTTTCAACAGTTAATTACAAGAAAACGGCTCGGTAGATTTTCACCTAAAATTAATCAGCATCATTCCCAACTAATATCTTTCGAACAGTTTTTGATTTTTTAAAATCGGTTCGGTAGGATGAGCTTAAATGTGGACGAAAAGTTCAACACTTTTTTTCAAATTACGAAGAAACGGCTTGGCAGATCGTTGCACAAAACTGACAAACGATAGTCCTCACCGAAATACATCAAATGGCTTTTAAATTTCTAAAATCGGTTCAGGCGTTTTTGAGAAAACGTTGATCAAAAGTCTAATTTTGACAAATGCCAAAAAGACCATACTGATTTTTGCAAACTTTGACGAATTTTTAAAGCTGAACCAGTTGTCGTAGGGCCGTAATATTTTAGTATGACCTAGAAAACTATGGTATCTTTCGTCAAAAAAATAATCATAAAAATCGTTAAATTTTTTTTTTAAAATCTTTATTACAAGAAACGGCCCGGCCGATCTTTACCAAAAACTAATCAGCACGAATCCCAACCAATATCTATCGAACGGTTTTTGAATTTTCAGAATCGATTCAGAATTGCGGGCTAAAACGTGGACGAAAAATTTTTCACTTTTCTGAAATTTACAAAGAAACGGCCGGCCGATCGCCGCACAAAAACTCAGAGACGATAGTCCTCATCGAGATACATCAAATGGCTTTTAAATTTTTGAAATCGGTCCAACCGTTTTGGAGAAAACGTCGATTTACGGCAAAAAATCTGTTCACACACACACACACCACACACATACACACCACACACACACACACAACACATACTTTTTCCAAATTTGGTCTCATTCGATTCAGAATGGCTCGAAACGTCGAGAAAACATAAAATTAGCGATTCGGATTTTTTGATGAAAACATAAACTTCTCCTTCGGGAAGTTAATAATTACTTCAATCCAAACTAGGTGTAAGTGATATTTTTTCTCACGATAAGTTGCACGAACTGCCATGTTAATAAACGATTTATTTAGATCAATTAATTATTTTGAAGAAGAAAGTGGATTTTACTAAATAATAACCAATGCATTTTTCAATTGACATCTTTTGAACAGACTTGTAATATTTGTGAATGTATTAATTAATATAATGTAATTATTAATTACTGTACAAATACGCAATTGTAATCCTACAAGTGCGGTCCATTATGAATTCAAATTTATGTAATCAGTCATATTTCGTAGGATTAAATAATTTTAGGATGTTCATTTAGAGTACACCATTCGAAGTGAAAATACTCTTTCTATGGGCATTGCTGCAACACTCCAATTAGAAAGGCGGCCAAAGGGTTGTCTCATATCAGAGTTCAGTATTAAAAATAAACTATCTTTCAGATAGTAGGGGCACTCAATGGATTGCCTACTAACAAATCACCTTATAATAGTTTAATATAATAGTTTCTTTTTAACTTCCTGTAGGGTAAAATATATAGTAATCGCAAAAAATCGAAAATGAAAATTTGTATAGTTTTACGTTTTAGGTGTTTCTGAACATTTTGGTATATCTTAGAAATATCAATGTATGTTTGTGCGGAAACAAGTTTTTATCAAAACAGTAAAAAAGCAGATGGTCAAAAATGATCATTAGACATATGCACATCAAATTATCAGAGATTTTAATAATAAGTATGGATTTTGTTATTATTTCTATGGGTTCCGTACCAATGTTTATCCGCTAGACTTCGATTACTTATCAAAAATAGCCACGCAGCATGATTGTGCTTTGAAAAAGTTCAGAATTTTCAGAAAAAGTATAAAAAAAGTTCTAAAGTTAATTTCGAAAAAATAAATTTGAAAAAGTATAAAAAAAGTTCCAAATATGAAAATGAATTCAAATTTTTCAAAAAAGACAATTTTTTTCAAAAATTTTAAAATTCTCAAAAGATTTATTTTTTTCAAATTTTAATAGTTTTTTTTTTAATTTTAATTTTTGATACCGGAAGTTTTAGCAATTTGCCTTAAGGCATGATGCCATGCACCACTAGGTTTCTTTTTTTTATTCTGCAATCTGTTAAAACAATGAGCAGTGACTTTTAACAACACAGAAAAGAGATACATTGTAGTTTTATTATAATAGATATACCCAGCAAAGAATCTATTAGGAGTATGTGATACTTCTAATTGCTGTAAATTACCAAATAATCTAAAATTAGACACATTAAACTACTTATTAAGTATTTGATTAATTGTTTAGTCAATTCGAAAAGTGTTGGTGCTTACCAAAAATAATTTTTCATCAATCTCTTGGTGTAATATGATTTTTACTTTACGACTCTTGTGAAAGTTTTGGGGTTGCCAGCTCCCTCACTATCCTTCCTACTACCTAAATAAGAATACGACACGATATTTGCATAAACAGCATCGGGCATTAAGAGCAAACGAGCCGGAGAGCAGATTTAATGGCGCTGAACTGTAAGAAATATAGTGATTGTCAAACGTGTTTTTATGTAATTATTCAACACCGAATGCTACTCGAATCCTTGCATTTAATTGTTATCTCTAATGATACCGAAAACTCTCGCAATTATGTCGTTACCATCGTCGCATTAGCAAATGCAAGTTTGTCACTTAATTATTCGCCAAGAATTCTGAATTATGATCGCTCGGCTCCAATTGTCGTGCAAAGTTACAGTAGAGCTCTGGCTTTATTAACTAATTTGAAACGAGATAGGATTAAATATCAACTTATATACTAAAATTATAATCCAAATCAAAAAGTTTCAATTTGATTAACAATTTGTGATTTTTTTAAGCTCTCACACAAGATCACAAGATACGTTATTCGAATGCAAAGAAATCAAGAGTCAAATGCTCTTGAAAAATACACGCTGTCATTCAAATGCCCTGAGTTAAGACATTGATGATGGGAACCCCTAATGCCGGACTAAGTTTATTTATAAATAAATCAAAAAATGTTTTACGAAATGTTTATTAAATTATGATTTGTGTTAAATAACAAAGTTAGAAATCAAACTAAATTAACAAATACGCAACCTTTGCTAAAAATATTTAATACTATCAATCAAACTTTGGTAACAAGAAATATGATTTTTCAAAGTGGCACCTAGTACAGGACACTTCAAAATAACCAGCACTGAACCCATATGTAGCCCTCTCCACACCCTGGAGTGTCTGCACTTGTGTCTTTGACAAATATTCTTAGATATTGCAAATAAAAATCACTAGTTATCCACCCTTTTTGTTGGGCCACACCGATGCTCTCAGCTAGAGCATTCATCATAAAATTTTCATTCTTCGACTAAGAAATACGAAAAATGGGTGTATGTAGTTACCGTTAGCACTCATACAGAACAAAATTAAATAATTAGCATAAATTACGTCAATTCTCACAAGAAATATCAATATGTACACTGTCCGGCGCTAAGGGACGACGCAGTGTCCGGTGCTTAGGGACAGGCATGTTTGTTCATTTGATGGTACCTACTAAAATTGTTTAAAATATCTTATAATATTCTACCATTTTACGGATAACAATCAAGTACTACTTTTATCTTTGAATGCCACTCAATTATAAATGCATAAATATACTAGAATTACTTCCATTGATATTTTGGTGACGCGGTGATTTTGCGCCTAAAACAGCAAAGGGTTGCTCCCGCCGTGGCCCTATGCGTCACAGGTGAGTCTTAGCGCGCAATCCTGCACCTGTGTGCCCCCCGCGCCCCTTTCACTTGGATATTGTTATAAAAAAAATTATACTCGCTTAAATAGTACGTGTTAAATACAGTGTCCGGCATTAGGTGCCGTCCGGCGTTACGGGACTTCCCTCTATATAAATGGCTAAAAATATGGCTTAAGGCACGATGCCATGCACCACTAATTAAGTACGAAATTTAAAATATAGAATAATCTCTCATAAGTTTTGAGTTGCATTGAAGTACCAATCAAGCTCCACGTTATACACATATACTTCAACTGATTAAAACTAATCTTTATGCACCTTAATTGTATTTCATTGAATCATTAATTTATGAAAGGCGATATCAGATCCATTTCAATTTATTACAACACGATCCGTAATAACTTGAATAAATTAAGTCGTTAACTTAATAATAATAAAAAAAATCAAGTCATAAACCTCTCGATTACAAGTGCACATACGATATACGAATGTTCCCTAACCACCAGAGTTTATCGCTTCGGAGAAAAGAAGAAAAAATCGACCTCCCGTGTTCGTCGGAGTCATTAAACGAAAGTCGATTACCAGTTGGTCCGCGAGCGTTTAGGGAATGGGACAAGTCGTTAATGTAAATGCTTCCATTCGGTAGCAAAACGGGCACAATCAAATTTAATGTAAATGCCTTCATTCTGATGGACTGCCTCTCGAAAATGGGACCAAATGTCAAGCGGCTTCACACCAGCCAAATTATTTCCAAGCAATTCTGGAGGTGGTTTTGGAGTAAGAGTAGGGCGGGTACAAAGGTCCAATATGACTTTAAGTAATTCAAACTAAATGAATTACCTCATGATTATGTGTCATGAGTCATCATACATAATCATAGACCTTACACTACATGGACTGCTAGTCCTCATATGTTTTCCACTTTGTAAAGCGTCAACAGATAGAAGGGTTATTTTGTGAACGAGCTTTGCCGACAATCGTGGAACACTCCCGATTGATTAAATGTCATATGTCATATGTCACGTGCTTAATCTGAAAGTAAATATTCTATGCTCGATTTGCATAAAAAATAGTGGATATTAGGATATTACTTATTATATAATATATTATGCATCATATCTGTTAATTATTTTTAAATATTATGAACATCCCGAAGGAGAAGTTTATGTTTTCATCAAAAAATCCGATTCGCTAATTTTATGTTTTCTCGACATTTCAAGCCATTCTGAATTGAATGAGACCAAATTTGGAAAAAGTATGTGTGTGTATGTGTGCGCTTATGTGTGAACAGATTTTTTGCCGTAAATCGACGTTTTCTCAAAAACTGCTGGACCGATTTAAAAAATTTAAAAGCCATTGGATGCATCTTGATGAGGACTAGTGTTTATCAATTTTGCGCGATGATCAGCCAGGCCATTTCTTTGTAGCAGAAAAGTGAAACATTATTTGTCCACGTTTTAGCCCGCAATTATGAATCGGTTTTGAAAATTCAAAAATCGTTCGAAGGATATTGGTTGGGAATCGACCTGATTAGTTTTTGGTAAAATTCGGCCGGGCCGTTTTCTTGTAATAAAGTGTTAATAATTTTTTTCGACGATTTTTATAACTTTTTTTGGCGGTAGATACCATAGTCTTATAGGTAATTCTAAAATATTACGGCCCTACAAGTCATTTAATTTTAAAAATTCGCCAAATTTTGTCGGCGTTTGTCAAAATTAGAACTTTCATCGACGTTTTTTTTAAAAACGCCTGATACGATTTCAAAAATTTAAAAGCCAATCGATGTATTTCTATGTGAAATATCTTTACTCAGTTTTGTTTAACAATCGGCTGAGCCGTTTCTTTACAAATAGCAGAAAAGTGAAAAAAAATTCGTCTACGTTTTAGCTCTCCTACCTATCTGAATCCATTTATTTCCTCTTCGAAATATATTGGTTGGAATGATACTGATTAATTTTAGATAAAAATCTACCGTTTTCTTGAAATTAACTGTTGAAAAAAAAATGACGTTTTTTTTGGAACTTTTCTTGCGATATATGTCATGGTCTTATAGAACATACTAAAATGTTACAGCTCTACGACAATTAGTTTAATGTAAAAACTTTATCAAAGTTTGAGAAAATATTATAGTAAAAATGTGTGTCAAAATTTGCTTTTGTGATATGATGAGTCAAACATTATCAATTCATTAAAATTTAAAAATAATAAGCTACAATTTTAGGGCATACAAGAACGTGTCTGTGCAATATAATTAATATATTTATAAAATGTGTTTGAAAAAATTTTATTCAAAGTTCCAATGCTTAGATTTAATTGAAAGCGATAGTTATTTTTAAAATAAACAGTTGAAAATCCTATCTAAATATTTAAATTTCAACTTCGATTGATTAAGTCAATTCTTACACATTTCAGGAAGTTCATGCAACTTGCCTTAAGCCTAAATGACACTTTCAACTAGTATGTTATATTATATCCTTTAGCGTGTCAACCATTGTACACATTTAAATATTGATAAATTATAAATTATATATTTATAAGAGCATTAAAAATATGTATAATATTTAAAAGCAATAATGTAATTAAAGTCATACTTTAAATATGACATGATCGGTTTGTCATTGTAATTAGCATTTAGAAATGAACCTTCATCAGAAAAATGAAGTAATTGCTGATTAATAAATTCTATAATATTTTATACAGTGGTTTATGTTAAACAACGCCTAAACCTATATGATTTTTGCAACTTAACTCATCATGTAATTAAAATTAACATACATTCATTGGCTGCTTGTATTTTTTTTACTTTTTTGTTGGCAATATTAGCTCATTCTTTGAACAGCAAAAATATCTGTCTTGCCTAAAAAATATTTTCCATTTTAATAACTTCAAAGATTTATAGAAACTACGAATAATATAGAAAAAATTTCTAATCAATAAACTTACGTTTATTAATCAATCAATATTATCTCATTCTTTGAACAGCAAAAATATCTGTCTTGCCTAAAAATATTTTCCATTTTAATAACTTCAAAGATTTATAGAAACTACGAATAATATAGAAATAATTTCTAATCAATAAACTTACGTTTAGTACATCAACCTAGTTGCGCCTAAAGAAGTTTTACTTCAAAAATTAAAAATCTCGGTATTGATAAATTTATAACTTTTGGCAGAATACAGGTAAACTAGTACGAACACATTTCGCAGTACACCTTTATCTTTATTGAAATAACCCAGGGTTAAATTGCCGTTTTCATTTATCGATGTTCATTATCTACATCGAATGATTTTAATTGCTTGTCAGTCAATAATTTAGTTCGACTCGAAATGGCTACTTCGTTCTGATTTATTACGTGATACCTGTAAACTATACAATCGATGAAAGACTTGAAAATAATCGATTAATCGCAATTATCTAGTTAATTAAACTGTTGATTTTAATTGTATCGAGTAAATATAGCATCTTATAATGGGATGTCTGTAATTGTCTAAAACACGTGTTGGTAATAGAGCTTTTACCAGTTAAATTTACTTTTTCGCTTTTTCTAAAATATTGGTTAAACGCTATCTAAACTAGTAGTGCATGGAATCGTACCTTAAGGAAAAGTACTTAAACTTCCCGTACCAAAAATATTTTTTTTTAATTGAGATTCATTTTTTTTTAGAACTTTGAAAAGAAAATTTTTAGGAGTTTTCAAATTTTTGAAAAAAATGATCTTTTACAAAAGTTTGATTTTTTTATATATTTTGAAATATTTTGGGAATTTTGAATTTTTTTACTGGAAGTTCCAGCAATTTGCCTTAAGACACGATGCCTACACCATTAGTTTCACTTTTTTTTCATTATATTTTCGAAACCGCTAGACTGCCACAAATTTCATACGCCATTCAATACATTTTTTTTTATTTTTTATTTTTAGTTTTAACAATCAGATTACAATATAATCTTTAAGTTAAAAGGGATTTTATTGATTTAATACAAGTAAAATGTTTTCTCAAAAAATCAATTACCATTTTCAGCACTTCTAGCCCCGTATCTTCGAAACGGCTATACCAGCCTTTGCCAGAAACTAATCAGCACGTCTCCTTATCAATTCGAGTCTAATGTTTTTTGAATTATTCAAATCGGTTGACCCATGTTCCTGAAATCGTCGACAAAAATTTGTATCCGCACACACACACATGCATACATACATACATATATACGTATATACATACATAGACACACACATATATATATATATATATATATATATATATCCATTTTTTCTAAGATATGCCAAAATGTTAGAAGACCCTTAAAAAGTAAAGATATGCAAAAATATTTATTTTCGATTTTTTGCGATTTATAGTAATCGGGAAAAGTTAAAAAAAAGCTTTAATTTTCTAAGCTTGCAAATTATTTAAAAATGTTGCAAATCGTCTAAAACTGTTGCAAATCATCTAAAACTGTTACAAATCGTCTAAAATAGACTAAAAATTTTTCAAAAATGCTGTATATCTTCCAAAAATGCTGTAAATTTACCTAAAATGTTGCAAATTTTCCAAAAATGTTGCATATTATCCACAAATATTGGAAATAGTCTAAAAGTGTTGCAAATCATCTAAAACCCTCGCATCATTTTTAAACAAATTGCAAATGTTCAGGAAAAGATTACAAATCTTTCAAAAATGTTGTGAATTGTCTAAAAATGTTGCAAAATATTGCAGATCGTCTAAATGTGTTGCATATTTATTAAAAGTGTTGCAAATTGCCTAAAAAATTGTACTTATTATAACAATTTCTATAAAATATCTGATAATTTGATGGTCATATGTCTTATGATCATTTTTGACCGCCAATTATTTTTTTATTGGATTTCCATCAGTTTCATCAGTTTTTCACTTCATCAATACAAATAAAATGTTTTTTGAATCATTCAAATCGGATACTCTGTTCTCTTAAAAACTGAATTACCATTTTTGGCAGTGTTCTCCCCGTATCTTCGAAACGGCTAGTCCTGCCGTTGCCAAAAACTTATCAGCACGTCTCCTTATCAATAGGAATCTAATGTTATTTGAATTATTCAAATCGGTTAATCCGTGTTCTCGAAATCGTGGATGAAAAATTGTATCCGCACACACACACACACGTACATTCATTTTCTAAGGTATGCCAAAATGTTCAGAAACCTTCAAAACGTAAAGATATATAAAAAAATCCATTTTAGATTTTTTGCGATTACTATAACTACTTACCCTACGGAAAGTTGAAAATGTTGCAATAAATAGAATTTTAATGAAATATTTTGATTTCTTGGCGGGATATTTGATCTGAAATTGAAGTTCTTGTAATTGTCTAAAACAAATTGAAATTGAAGGTGTTGACTGCTGATAGAGTTGAACTTGGGAAAACTTGGAGTACACTGGGAAAAAAGTATTTATCAGCATCAGAAACAAATGATACTTCTAGTGTTATGCACCACAAAATACATATTTGCTCGTAATCGATTCCATACATGTTACCAGGAAGTTCAAAATTATATTGATCACAGAATTCTGTCCTAATATATATAGTTAATAGCTTAGTTTGGCTTATTATGATTTATTACGTTTGAAAGTTACGACTCTCAAGATTGCTTCTGTGGGAAACATCACAGTGAAAGCATTCATGTTGTAATAATGAATCATTTTGTTAGTAGTGGATGATTGGTAGTAAAACTATTTTGAGTTATTTTCAGATTTTAAAGATCAGTGTTCACTAAAATTATGCAATAATAATCATTTAATAATTAACTGTTTGATATATGCCGTCTGCCTTTCTACTTGTCTATATGTCTACCTGCCTTCTCAAAAATGTCTACCTATATACTTGTCAATTGATACATCTGTGTATCAGTGTCTCTAGAGGTATATGAAACAATAATGTATTGTCCAGACATGATCATTTGAGGCAACCAAATGTCAATTTTTTATTATCTTTATGCAACTCCGAAACCGCGCGACCTACCTCTTCAAAAATGTCTTCATATACTTGTCTACCTGTTCACCTGTCTATCTGTCATCCGTGTATCAATATCTCTACATGTATATGAATCAATAATGATTTGTTCATCAAACATTTTGTTCATACCAAATGCCCATTTTTTTTCTGGAACTTTGGAACTGTTGGATCTGCCTTCGCAAAAATGTAATCCATTTCTTTACTCAGTCAAAACAAGTAACATATATTTTTTGAATCAGTCGAATCGTAAGCTTCGTCTTCTCAAAAACGGTCATTTTTAGCACTTTTGCTTTGTATCTCCCAAACTTGTAAGCTTGTTATTACCACAAACTAATCAACGTCAATAAGAATCGAATGTCTTTTGAATCATTCAAATAGGTTGATCGGTGCTGTCGAAAGCGTGGACGAAAAATTGTATCCATACATACATACATAGATTTACTTACATCCATTTTTCCTCAGGTGTGCTAAAATGTTCAGAAGGTCTTAAAACGTAATGTTATAATTTATTAAATTATTAGGCAAAAATTATAATTTTAATTTTTTTGCGATTACTAGCCCTACAATAAGTTCTATTAATTTTCAAGGTTTATCTTAAGTTCATCTAAAATTAAAATTTTAGAACTAGTTGAAAGTGGCATTTAGCCTTATGGCAAGTTGCACGAACTTCCCGAAATGTGTAATAATTGACTTAATCAATCGAAATTGAAATTTAGATATTTAGATTTTAATTTTTAACATTAAACTATTATACGTAGAACCGTATCATTTTAATATGTTTTATAAGGCCATGATATCTATTGCCAAAAAAAGTTCATAAAAATCAGCAAAAATTTTGAAAACGGCTTGGTAGATTTTTATCTAAAACTAATCAGTATCATTCCCAACCAGTATCTTTCGAAAAGTTTTTGATTTTTTTAAAATCGATTCAGAATTGAGAGCTAAAACATGGTCATTTTTTCATTTTTATGCTATTCACAAAGAAACGGCTCAGCCGATGGTCGCACAAAACTGAGTAAAGATAATTCACATCCAAATACATCGAATGGCTTTTAAGTTTTTGAAATCGGTGCAGACGTTTTTGAGAAAATGTCGCTTTACGGCAAAAAATCTGTTCACATACAAACACACATACTTTCTCCAAATTTTGTCTCGTTCGATTCAGAAAGGTCGAAACGTCGAGAAAACATAAAATTAGCGAATAGATTTTTTTTATGAAAACATAAACTTCTCCTTCGGGAAGTTAAAGAGTGATTGCCAAAAAGCACAAACACTAAATAGATAAATAAGTGCATATATAGGAATATATAACTTGTGTTTATATTGAATTATTTTTTGTATTGAAATATTTGTTAGGCGTAAATAATATGCTTGCATATAAAATTTAAAATATTCAATCTTTATTCAAAAGTTATATTTAATTTTCCTATGTTTTTTATTTCCTATATTTCGTTATCAGAAGGGTTTCTAAAATTGAATAATATTTTTTTCTAAACTACTCATTATAATTACTAATAACTATAACTACTACTATACCATATTAAAATATCATTTACATTACAATAAATAACACATAACACAAACAACTATCTGACTATGTTCAGTAAAACTCCCAGGTAATTCATCGTTGTTGAACCATGTTCTTTTTACTATTTTTTATAAATTTGTCACGTGGTCCTTTTTAACCCATAGGTGGAGTAAATGCGACGACGAGGGGCAAATAGGTCCAATATCTTATTTTGAATTTTAAAGGAATTTTATGAAATACATTACATTTTTATAGAGATAACATTGTATATAACCTAGATCGGGTATTTTGTCAGAAATATTCATCAGCAAGGTCAGAATAACTATTCATTAAGGTCACTAAACAAAAGTGCTCGCAAGTACAAAAACTATTAACGAAAGAAAATACTTTTATTATGGATTTTCAATCATTGACGTTTATGTCACGATAGCAACGTCGTAAGAATCAAGGTGATAAAATGGTTATACATTTTTCCCCTCTACTTTCAAATATTGTTATTTACTAACTTAACTTATTTTTGAGATCGGTGGTAGCTCTTTGTGCAAAAATGTTGCCAGGGTTCTATTTCATCCAGAAGCCGCTTTTTTCAGCTTTTATTGCCGTGTGTCATCAATAGTTTTCTGGTCAGGGTATCGGGATAGTTTTCTACCAACCACATCTATTCTATGAAATTCATACTATATTCTATTCATAAATAAAATTACGTTTCTATAAATATCAAAACATTCGCACACAATAATTTTCGTAGCTACTGTAAAGTAATGAAATCCAAATCCGAACTGTTCAGCATCGTGATTAGCCGACAGTAAATTCATTTTACGATGCAAATCCAAACATGATGGCTCTTGAGAAGTCAGCGATCTTACTCTTGTGCAAGCAATATGGTAGATAAACTAATGGCATATAATAACTCAAGATATAATGGACACACCAGTGGGTTTGATATATGGCCATGTGACACATGTCATGTGATTTGTGGCTAAATAGATATTACTGGCACAATTAGGTGTCCAGCCAGGCCCAGTCCCAGTCACCCCCATGGTGAAGGTGGCTAATGTGGTTCGCAGATTGGCAAGGATCGATTTAAAACTACTTGTCTATTTTGCAGTTGTAGTAACTGGTCAAACAACATAATTGAATCTGGTGTTAGATGATATTTTTTTGTTGTTGTGAAACATTAGCAACAAGTGATTAATGGTGCTTTACTCAAAGCCAATTTGCTGGAACTAAGCTCCTGTAAACAAACATTATGTTTGATTTTTCGATTATTATGTTTTCTTTAAAATTTGATTTATTGAAAAGAAATGGAAATTTCTCCAAATCTGAAAGCTATTAATTAATTAAATGTTTCGTAAGTTTTGAACAATTTTGAATTTTTTTTTTTTGAAGTTTTTGAAAATTGGGACAATTATTAACTTCCCGTAGGGTAAGTTACAGTAATCGTCCAAAAATCGAAAATGCAAATGTTTGTATATATTAATATTAGAGGTTTCTGAACATTTTGACATACCTTAGAAAAAAATTGATTAATGTATATGTGTGTGTGTGTGCGTGTGTGAATAAATGTGTTGGATCAATTTTCTGTCAACGTTTTCTGGAGGACGGATCAACCGACATGACATTGACTTTGACAGAAACTTAGTTAACCCTCCGTCGGTCGGCGTGGTCTGGCCAGACTTTTTTCGACTTCAATTAAAAAAAAAAATACTTCTAGTAATGCTATCGACTTGAAATTTCTTGACTTTTCCTAAAATTTCATTAGCTGTCGATCAATGAAAAAATCAGGACAAATAAATGTACAGAAGGATAATTATAAGGATATTAACTTTTTTATACTTCGAACGGTCGGAAAGGTCTGTCTAGACCACTCATACATTTTATATGAAATATACGCTTTTTGATATGTGTAAATGTGTAAACCAGTATTTTGTCTTTTTTCATGGAATTTTCTATTCAAACTGCGTTGTTTATATTCTTTGCTATGTGTTGTAACATGAATGTTAGTATTTTCATGACGAGTTCTTTGAAAACCTACCAAACTTATTGGTAATCGCAAACACTGAAAATCGGATGAGTAATGCACACATTCATTTCAAAGGCGCCGAAAAAGAATAAATATTGTTTTTCATTGATTTAAAACAGAAAAATTAACAAAAAAAGCAACGATTTTTTTATATTTCTTGATTTTTTTATATAATCGTTAATACATAAGACACCAAAAACTCATTTATCCCATATAAATGCATGTAAAATGAATGGTGGTCCAGCCAGACCTTTCCGACCGTTCGAAGGTGAAAAAATATCCGACCGACGGAGGGTTAATTGAAGAAAAAATTAAGAAATATTGTAAAATTATTGCCTATTGCATTGCATTGCAATAATCGTTAACGACTATGAAATAGTCAAACCAATTTTAATTTTCCGAAGGAGAAGTTTATGTTTTCATAAAAAATCCGATTCTTTAATTTTATGCTTTCTAGGCGTTTCAAGTCATTCTGAATCGAACAAGAACAAATTTGGACAAGTGTGTAGGTGTTTGTGAACAGATTTTTTTTTACCTTAAATCGAAGTTTTCACAAATACGGCTGGTCCAATTTCAAAAATTTAAAAGCCATTTCATTTATCTCGTTGATGTCTATGGTTTGCTGGTTTTGCGCGACGATCGACCATGTCGTTTCTTTGCAAATAGTAGAAAAGTGAAAAAAAAAATTGTCCACGTTTTAGCCCGCATGGGAATCGTGATGATTATATTTTTGGTAAAGATCGGCCGGGCCGTTTTCTTGTAATAAATTTGTAATATTTGTAATAAAAATTTTTTAGACGAATTTTATGATTTTTTATTGACGGTAGATACCATAGTCTTATAGATCATACTAAATTATGATTCTACATATGAGCCTAAAAGTCGTTTAATTTTAAAAATTCGTCAAAGTTTGCAAAACTTAGTATCGTTTTTTTCGCGTTTGTTAAAATTTGACCTTTCCTCAACGTTTGCTCAAAAACGCCTGAACCGATTTCAGAAATTTGAAAGCCATTTGATGTATCTCAATGAGGATTATCGTTTCTCAGTACTAATATCTTTCGAACAGTTTTTGAATTTTCAAAATCGATTTGGTAGTATAAATTTTAAAATATCCCAAATTACAAAGAAACCGCTCGGCAGATCGTCGTACAAGGTCTGCCGAGCGGTTTCTTTGTAATTTGGAAAAAAGTGTTCACATTTAAGCTCATACTACCAAATCGATTTTAAAAAATCAAAAACTGTTCGAAAGATATTAGTGGGGAATGTAATTAATGTAATTGTAATTAACAGTTGAGAAAAAAATAAGCCGATTTTTATGGAACTTTTTTTGGCGATATATATTATGGTCTTATAGAACTTACTGAAATATTACGGCCTTACGACAAGTAGTTTAATTTTAAAAATTCATCAAAGTTTAAGAAAATGAGTTGTTTTTTTTTGACATTTGTTAAAATTAAAATAAGACCATTTACTTGGTATAACGATAGAGTACCTTAATGAGATCTTAATGAACATACTAGAGACCTACGGAAATTGGTTAAATTATAAAAATTGTTAATTGATTTTAGAAAATTTGCTTTTAAATATGTGTTTTCAAATATGTGTAACTCATAAATTAATTTATTTTTTATTGGTTAAGCCGATTATTCACACACATCGGGAAGTTCATGTAACTTGCCTCAATGCCAAATACCCATAGTAACTAGTTTTTTGAACAGTTTCAATACTATTGTGGTACCAAACACATACTTGAATTAATGCTTACCGATTACAATTTGTTTTGTTTCGAAACCAAATCTAATATTTTAGTTTTCGGTAATTCAATACGCAAAAATCTATATTTTAATAGCTAGGAAAAAACCAATGGAAACGATTTTCATCTCGACATCAGTCGTTAACGATCACATTTGATATTTCATATATTTGTTAAGTGTCATCTGCATTCTGAACCGTTTGTTCCGAATTTTATGTGCCAAAACGTTATATACGCTTTTGATGTTATTTATATTCAAAGAAAAAAGAATTAAAAATGACACCGGTGAATGAATAACATCTTCAAAATAAAAACACATTCGGATCGACACATTTAGATATTATCACCGACTTTTCGACTGAGATATTTTTGAAAATAAATACATTATGATGAAATTGGTTTATGTGTGTATATCGAAATCAGTGGTTCTGAAGCTGCCGAACTTTAAAATTAAAAAATTGATTTCCAAAGTACTTTATAAAATTGACACCTATTCACGTATTTACAATTGTCGATGAAATTTTGCGTTGATGCAGAAACTTTCTGATATGTGTAAATAATCGACTAGGAATTGAGATTTAGCTAGTTCTAACCATTAGGCTAGTCAATGCCATTTTTTATGGATTATTGTTCATTATTCCAAACATTAATGAACTTTCATAATTAAACCAATTTTCGCATGTTTTTATGTTTATAAGATATTTGTTCAATAAATCATTTGAATCTGTTAATTTGTCTTTGAGTTTATAAGATATTTGTTCAATAAATAGTTAAAATAGTTTAAGAAATTACAAAAAATCTGCTAATCCTAAAGAAATGACATGACAACGCTATCTTATGCTTCTTTCTTGGTAGTGAAACAACCAAGAAATGTCTTGGAATCTTCGAGTATGCTGTCATAACATTCTTCCTTGCTTGCTTATATGTAAAATACGCCTGATCGCACAGCAAATAGATAGACATTTTGATAATTTTCACTACCAATAACAAGGAAATTATAAGGAAAACAGTTAAAAAAACAATTTCACACAAAATAAATCAAATTATTAGTAGTTTATACACAATAGTATCTCTGTCAAAAATGTGCACACTAAATTTATATTCTGCATTAGTTGAATATTGTAGCTATTATTTTGTAAGCGTTCCATGGCAAAAATTAAATAAAACCGCTTATCATTGTTTGACATTGAAAACATTTGAACTGTCATCTGCTAGAAATGTCAGCTCACTTGAAATGGGAATTTAGCTTAAATTATGAGCCTAGATAATTTTAAAATATGATATACACGAATAATGTAATGTCTACATTATTATTGCCGACAAGCAACTGAGATGTGGCAGAAATTAAAATAATATAAGATACAGTCAGCACTAAACATTTGGCCGATGGAATTATATAAGTCAGTTTAATAAATAACGCAATAAGTCCAAAATTGATAAACTTTATTTTTAAACTTGTGCATGTCGCATTTTGGTTCACTTTACTAAATTATTTAACAATACAAAAAATATTTCTACTTATTAAAAAAAATGGTTTAGAATTTTGTTTCATGTGTCAAAAATTTGTTTGGCATTGGATATTTCTTTTTTTTTTTTATTTGAACAGCGATCAGATATTATGGATTCTATGAGCTGTTGTGATTAATATCTTACAAACTACGTTTGTTTTATTACAGATGGCAACCCAAACAGTTGTCACATCTCTGTATGATAAAATTTTTATTACAATCTCTGTAATAGGGCAAGTATGGTGCAGCAATGCCGGCTGAGGGCTATTTTCACTTGGAAACATATTGCTATTTATATTTCCAAGTGAAAAATCGTTGTCACTGTGCAAAGGCTGCTCAAAGTGGGTATCGAACCCGGGACCTCTGAAACAAGTCCCGTCGCTCTTAACCGCTTACCTACGGGCGAGCCCTTTGGCATTGGATATGGAATATTTAGCAAGCCGATCTCAGATTGAAAAGTGCTCTCATATGAACTAGATTTTACAAACTAATACACCAAAGATTTGAACATAAACAATAATGTTTATTAAATTATTAGAAAGAAAAATATACTTTAGAAATTATGATTGCCAAAAAGCAAGTAATATATCGTACGAGATTATGAAAATTATAGACTAAATTATTGAAGCCATTATGTTATGTGGTAAAGTGTGATATTGTTCTTTTACCGCAGATACTACATTATTTTTTTCTGAATTTCTTATACTGCTTATGCTAAGACCATGATTACGATATTAAAAAATTTGGACTTTTGATTTGCAGATGTGGGTACAGGACAACGTCTGTCGGGTCATCTAGTATATATATATATATATATATATATATATATATATATATATATGTATATATCATGTTTATCATTTCAGTAGTTTATTTGAAGTATTTGAGCATCCTTTGAAGCAATATTATATACAACTGGGCAAATCAACGTTGACATTTGAGGAGTAACACTTGCCAATAATGAAACTCACTGCTAAATTCTTCATTGCTTTTATGAGTATTTGACTTAATTAGTTTTTTGCGACATAGATCACACAAATACACAATAAGGAATAAGGAATGATGGTTTGTAGGTCGAATTATTTATATAAATTCGAGAAAAACAATACATTAATAATTTTATTTTTTACGAATGGCAATAGGGCTAACTTTGATCATTTTTATTCATGATAGCTATATGAAGGCCTATTTCCGAAAAAATAATTTATCTATTAACAGAAAAAATAATAACTTTTTTTAATAAAGTTGAAGTAATGTAAGGGAGACTGAGTGCGGTTGTATCACTTTTTTCACATAAAACAAAGTTGGTAGTTAAATAACAAACAAAGTGATATTATAACTATAAGTAAAGTAATACTTATTATTAAAAGAAATCGAACAAAAAAACTTACTTCAGACTGTTTAAAAACAATTCGGTCTATACATTATTTTCATATGTAGGTCGCCGACTCAATGCAATAAGGGGGCGTCCATTAATCACGTGAGTGAGTTTTTGAGGATTTTTGGACCCCCCCCCTTGATGATACAAAGTGATATTCAATATTACCCCCCTCCCCCCTCCAAACATCACGTGTATTTCAGTTACGTGAAAAAAAATGTACGTTACTGTACATTTTTTAAATTTTTTAAATTTTTTTTAATTTCTTTTAAAAAAATCAGTTAAAAAATAAATACACCTGATATCTTACTGTACCCCTCCCTTCCCCCATGTGATATTTTGTGATTTTTTGTCTAACCCCATTCCCCCTAAAAATCTCACGTGATTAATGGATGCCCCCTAATGTGAACTTGTTCGAACTATCATACTTTATCTTTCTCCCTTTGGGGGGAATATTAGGATAATTTAGCTATACTGATTTTGAGAAAGATGACTGTCACTATCGAAACCTGGCACTACCGTATCCAGTCTCTTTGAATGCCTTTTTGAAGTCCGAACTTTCATTAAAAAACCTATCGCCAAGTTTTTCAGTATTAAATCGATGGTATTTTTACGAATAGATCTTTTTATATAAATAATTTATACTAAAAGTTTGAAAAGTTTGATGACATTTCTATAATTATCAAAAATCTGGAAACTTTTTATGCACATATCAGTGCACATTTTTGACTGCACAAATATTTTTGGCTTTATTTGTATCTTAAAAAGAGCTAAAGCTAAAATCAATGAATTCTTAGACATCATATGAGTTAAATGATTTTTTAGCCTTACATATCGATTGATCTGTTATAATAATTGATCTCTTTATAATAAGTATCGTTGATTTTAAGTTATATTCAACAGTTTTTTATATAACTTCTAGAAAAGCTTACAAACGGGCGGGGTAAAAATGACTATCTGAATCTTCACCCTGGCAAAGGTGTAAAAAATAAAAAATAGTAAATAAAAAAGTAGATAAAGTTTAAAAAAAGATATATTACAAGAGATAGATTAAATAAATACTTATTTCAACTCTGCTGATAAATATTTTTAACGAAATACCATTTCCAGGTTATTTACGGTAAAAAATGCACCCATTAAATTCATATTCTGCATTTGTTGAATAATGTAGCTATTATTTTGTAAAATCTCTTTAAAAGTAAAAATAATGTATTGGACCGGTGAGTTTTACCCATCATAGTCAGATAGTTGTTTGTTTGATATATGTTATTTGTTATGATATAATTAGTTTGGAGTTCACATAATTTCTCAAAGTCAATTTGGTCCTTTGTGCCCCGCTCTACCGTATATTTAAATACAAAACACAGTTTGCGTGGTCGAGGAATCTCTTGAAAAATTTATAATTCGGCTTAAAGTTAAAACCAATCGAATTTAGGATTTATGTAGGATAAGTTATTGTAATCGCAAATAAATCGAAATTGAAACTTTTTGTTTATTTATACAATCCAGAGGTTTGTGAGCATTTTGACATATCTTAGAGAAAATGTATGTATGTGTCTGTGTGTGTATGTATTTATGTGCGAATACAATTTTTAGCGAAGATTTCAGGCGCACGAATCAACCGATTTGAATGATTCAAAAAAACATTCGATGCGAATTGATTGGGGATACGTGCTGGCTAGTTTTTGGCTGTAAAGAGCTATAAATGGTAATTCAGTATTGACGAAATGAAGAATTGATTTAAATTTTGGAAAGGCAGGTTTAGCAGGAGATCGAGTGTAAAAAGCAAAAAAAAAACATTTGGCGGTTAAAAAGGATCATTAGGCATGTCAAAATCAAATTAATAGATATTTTATAGATAGATTTTATAGATTCTATAAATATTTTATAGAGATTTGATTAATAAGTATAATTTCGTTTATCCGTAACATTGTTTGTCCGTTATTCTGCAACGCGGCGCATACGCGCTTCAATATTTCGTCTCCACTTCAGCCAAAGCAACGCGATTGCTTTGAAAAAAAAAATGTTAAAAATTTATAAAATATTTCAAAATATAAATAAAAATCTCTTTATTTCAAAAAACCCAATTTTTTCAAAATATTTAAAATCTTTTTTAAAACTTTCATTTTTGGTACAGGAAGTTCCAGCAATTTGCCTCAAGCACGATGCCATATACCATAGGTGGGGAACCTGCGGCCTCCGGGGGTTCTTGTGCGGCCCCTTGCCGTCTAGTACAAATTATCAGAATTACTTTCAAACAACTATTGTACATCGTCATGACATGTTTATTTATATTATATTAAATATAATATTTATAATTTATTTAAATTTTAATTCATAAAATATTTAAAATTTTGAAGTATTTTATTTACTTTTTTCTATATAATGCAATAAATTGTTAAAACTATAAAAAACTATAATAATTTCACAAAAGGTGAATTTTCACTTTCATTTCACTTTTTTAGGTCAATCAGCTTATGCGGCCTCTTTTATTGCTGCCTAATTTAAGTGTGGCCTCTAATGGCAAAAAGGTTCACCACCTCTGCCATATACCATTAGTTAAATCAATCGTTGTATTGTGAAATATTAAGTATGTGCTATAAGAAAATACTGACATATTATGTACGTAGTCTTTAATATTATTTTACATTTAAATCAATGATAACAACTAGAAAAGTTTTGTAGAGTGCTCATTCACTTGTTTGCTAATTTCAAAACCATTTCATTACGATCTTAAATAAAATATCAAAAAATAAAATAGGAGATATATCTCATTAGAGATAAACTCTATAAAGGCATAAGTTCTAGCATATATTGTCTTAAAAAATAATCTATATTTTGATTGACAATAAAAATGTGCAAAAAAATCTAATGGCTCGACCGATCTTCTCGCAATCCTAATTACAGCAAACTTTCTCGCAAACCCAATGGCTTTTAAATTTGTGAAATTTAACATTTTGACAGCTTTTACCACCAATTGGTATGAAGATATACCGTGGTTGGATAAGTGGCTCATTCTACATTTTACTTCATAAAATCGTCGATGTCGCATAAACCTAATAATGTTAATTTCTTTACAAAATTTCAATTCCCTGTTATTATCTTATACAAATGACTGACTATTATCTCGTCCAATAAATCCCCAGCTGTTTCCTTTATAAGTTGTTAGCTAGATCGTTAACAAAACATAACTCATAAATAGATCACAAGCGATCGTGTGCGTCGTCACATGACTGTTGTATATTTAAGATCCCCGAGATCCCCGAAGGAGGCGGTCGTCGTCGGTGTCAATTAATGGAGCGACACTTTTCCAAAAATAAAATGAATAATGGGACACCAGAAAAAAATCAACATCATCGAATACAACATGCAAGAGAGAGACTCAGACTCAGGCTTTGCTTTGCTTTGTCAATGACATTTTATTAACTCCGAGACGAAGCCAACAGATGAATTGTTTATCTCGATTTGTACAGGAATACAAGAAAATATTGGTGTCGTACACACATGCTTTATGTATAATATGTAACTAGTGGTGTACGGCCTTCACAAATTTTACAAATATGATTGTTGCATGATAGAGTTAATGAATGAATTAAATTGAGGATAATCATACCGGGGGATTTTATATGGGGGGGGAAGTCAACCATTAATCACGTGATGTTTCCCCAGTAGAAATAAATCGTGGCCAGAGGGGTAAAATATCGTGGCGCAATATTTAAATCTTGTTTTATGGACCGGACAATATTTGTTTTCAAAATTATGTAAAATTTGGAAAATTCATAGGAGAACTGTTTTATATGGTTTACTACAAATAAAAATCATGTTTACCATTTGATTTACAAGTCTAATTTTATATTTAAACGTATTATACATAATTTTTAAATGAGGGCGTAATGGAAGAATTTGGTGGGCGTTCAAGATTCGTTTCTTTAGTATTATCGAACTTGGGAAATACATAGTATTTATGCGGGTCATGAAAAAAAATCAACTTTAAATAATTAATTAACACCAAAAACAAGATTAAAGCCTTTAAAAAGTCGTATGTTAGATCACAATTAATAGTTTGATACAATTTTTTTTTATAAATTCAATATATATTTTAAATATGGGCGTCATGGGAATACTTGAAAATTATATTCAGATAACATAAACTAATTACAATAGCTCAAGACCAAAAATACTACCAAGGAAAAAAAAAACTTTTGGTATGAATGTTAATAAAGTCAGGCGATGGCTGGTTACACATCTTTTGCCTTCTACTTTAAAATATGAGATAATTATGGTGGATCTTTTTACCCGCGGACCTTAAAACCCCGTTGTAGTCCGCCCTCCGTAAAAATGTAAGTTATTGAAAACTTTGATAATGTTGAAAACAAATATCAAATTTTGATAACTCCTAACAAATTTTAACAATAAATATTTTTTAGAACATTCATATTTTTTTAACTTTCCTTAGAGCAAGTTATTGTAATCGTCCAAAAATCGAAATTGAAATTTCTATACGTTTTGAAGGTTTCTGAACATTTTGGCATACCTCAGAAAAAAAGGATGTGTGTGTGAATGTATGTATGGATACAATTTTTCGTCCAAGTTTAGATCAACCGTTTTGAATGGTTCAAAATACATTCGATTCCTATTGATAGTGAGATGTGCTGATTAGTTTTGACTAAGGCAGGTCCAGCCGTTTCGGAGATACGGAGCAAAGAGTGCAGAAAATAGAAATCGTTCGTAATGAGGGGGAGAAGTGGTGATTAGTTTTTGGCAAAGACAGGACCAGCCGTTTTGGAGATAGTGAGCTAAATGTGCAAAACATGGCAGTTTTTGAGAGAACTAAGCATCCGATTTGAATTATTTAAAAAACTTTCTGTTTGTTTTAACAAAATAATTACTTTTGGAAAAAAGTGTACTTCAATTTTTTTTTTCAAAAAAGTGTTTTTGTTGTATATTGAAAATAATTCAGATTTTACTTTTAATTCTTTCTAAAGCTCTTATGTACTTTAAACAAATAATTTCAACATTGTAATTCAGTATATATAATTCTTATAAATATTAGACAATGTTACAATATTTGTAATAATCTATTTGAAAACATTTAATAATCCTCGAGCATTTCGTTACGGTACGAGAAGTTCCTGCAATTTGCCTTAAGGCACGATTCCATACACCACTAGTTTGTTTAAATATTAATTTAGTGTAAAAATTTATTATTTACAAAAATTTGTTTAGAAAATACCGAAATGTTGGAACCCTAATATAAATATGAAAATTTTGCAAATTCTTGAAATATTGTAGATTATCCTTTCAATTCTGATAAGCCATGGAAAATTTAAAAAACTCATTTTTTTAATCAAAATTCATAATTTTTTTAAATATTTAGTGCAAAAATATATTATTTACGATAAAGTCAAAATTGTTTTAGAACATACCAAAATGTAAGTACTTAAAGATGTTCCAAAATGTTTAAAGATGTTTTGGTATAAAATTAATATATGCTAAATTTTAGAATTTTTGCTTCTGTACGAAATCCTTCATTGCATAAAAACAGTAAGGATTTTAATTATTATTTCAACATAAATAGTTGAAAGTAATATATAGTTTTAAATCATTTTCAAAAACTTAAATTCCGGAATGTTATATGTTAAAAGTTCTTTCTTGTTGTGTGTTATGTTATATGTTAAAAGTTCTTTCTTGTTGTGTGCTGATTAGTTTTTGGCAAATATCGGTCAGGATTTTTTCTTCTTAATTAAATTTTTTTTGACGTTTATAATGAAAAAAATTATGATCTGAACTAAACGAACATCCTAAAATATTAGAGGCCTATCGAAAATAGTTGAGAAAATTCATTAATGTTAGGAATATTAGGCTGCGCTTTTAGGACATAAAGCGCAAGTTTGTTTGAAAAATATCAAATGAATATAGCATTTATTAGTTTTTAGTGAATGCAAAACCTTTACTTTTAATATTAACATTTTACAATTTTATGTCATTATATTTAGTCGAATATTAACGTATATGTGAGAGTTAATATGTAGCTTATTGTACTGCAAATTGCATTTTCACCTCTGAATATAATCTTTTAATCAGTAAGTTATCACATTTCACTACATTTTTTCACCTTTCCCAAGACATATTATTTATAAATTAATTCTATTTTTCGTTCTGGCTGGGTATAAATTCATAAAATACATAAAATACACGTGTAATGTTGTAATTGCGTTTGTTCTTAATGAGAATGAAATTCAAAATTAATGATATGATAAAATTATGATGCTGATATTCCCAAATGGCAAATTGCCAAATTGACTTTTAAGTGAGCCGTATTTAACAATTTCAATATGAATTATTAATGTTGATTTTAATTGATTTAAAATAGCACGCGGATAATAATTCGATGTTAAATGAAACTAAATGATTACCAGGTAAATGTTGTTTGTTCAATCGGCACATTATTTATCGAACTATATAGAAATAGAACTATACAGAATATTCTACCAGTGATCAGAACTACGTTACTAAAAAACTGTGATTTTTGTCGTAAATTTTGATATGATCTTTTTTTTCTCAGAGGGCAACCCAGCGGTCAACTGTGCTTTTTTTACGTTATATAAGATATTTATATCTCCTAGTATTACAAAGGGCGATTTTTACTTGATATTATATTTGAGATTTATAACCTGAAGTGGAAATTTTATATCATACGACTTGATATCGAGCTGCATGAGGTTGATACTAGCTAACCCTCGTTCTTAACTTTCTTAACCCACGTTCTTAATGGCAATTGTTTTTTATTGTTTCAAGCTAAAAACTATTTTTCCGAAGATGTTTTTGTATCAAACTATATATTAATATTTTTTGGTTTAAATTTTTGGAAAGGTATTTCTAGCGGTTTCGATCTCCAAAATAAAAAAGTGAAAAAAAATACAATTTGCAGGTCAAATATGTACATCAAATTATCAAATTTTTTATAGAGATATTAATAACGAGAACAATTTTTTTTTCATAATATGTAAAAAAGTTCGAAATTTTCAAAATATAAAAATAATTTAGTTTCATCGATACTATAAAAATCAAGTTTCTTGAAACTGTCGATAAGTAATTTACAAAATGGTTCATGGTCTAGGTAAATTCAAGCTAATTTATTGAATAGATTTATATCCATTCTATCTAAAGTATTAGAAGAGTATGGGTTGGTGGTTTTTAGTTTAAAAAATGGGTTATAATTTATTCCAATTAATGATGTCACACTTTTGACACAGCAATATGATAGTCGTTGGAATCGGCCCTGCAACTTAGATAATCATTATACTATTTAGCTCACCACACTTTGGCCACCAATTTGGCAAAACCCAAATTTTATCGAAATAATAATATTCCACTTGGACCCTGGCAATGTGGTAGTCGTTGGAATCGTCCCTCAAATTTTGATACTCATCATGTCTCATTGATTCAGTACGGATCAGAGACATGGGCTCTAAGGAATGCCGTCAAGAACTATCTGACAGTTTCCAAATGTGGTGCTGGAGGCGAATGGAGAAAATAAAGTTGATTGACAAAATAACAAATGAAGGAGTCTTAAGAAGAACTCTACTGAGCTCGATCCTGAAAATTCTGCAAAAAGAATGCCTCCTACACGACGTCGTCGAAGGCAAAATAGAAGGACTGAAATGACTGGGAAGAAGAAGAATGCAGATGATTGATGACTTACGCGAGGAGAAGAAATACATGGAACTGAAAGCCGAAGCGCACGATCAGGTTTGCAAAGAAAAATTAATAGAAATGAATAAAAAGTGATTAATGGTCCTTAATTAATGGTAACGGGGATAATAAACAAGGGAGTGGTAGAAAATTATTGATTTTTGGTGCTCCGATACCATGAACCTGCCTCCGGGCAGACTATTATTCATTATTATTATTATATCTCGCTGACCAAACATTGATAACTAATTGGCAATATCTTTACTGGCTTTTTATCTAATCAACCGACAGCAATCTTCTTATGGATTAATATAATATGATGTCTTAATTCTTAGTATCTATCCCTATTCCTAAGATAAGTATAATAATAATATTATGTCCAGGACGTTTTCTTCCTCTCAATCTATTTCTATAAAGCAAATACAACATTTAATATGTACGTATCTAATGCATTGAAGAATGTAGAGTTTAGTGGATCACTTTTGGTTTTGGTTTTAAAATTTATCTGATTAATTATTTTCAACTTTGGACCTTGCGATGAGATAGTCGTTGGAATAGTTTATCAACTCATCATATCTTCCTGACCAGACTTTGACCACCAATTGGGCAACCTAATTAGAGGACCTAATTAGAGGATAATCCTTAGTGGCTTATCCTCTAGTCAACCCACACCAGTTTTCTTATCGATAATAATAATGTAATGTCTCCATTCATAGTCTCTACCCCTGTTCCTAAGTAATAATAATAATATGTCTATGATGTTTTCTTCCTCTCAATCTGTTTCTATAAAACAGATACACATCTAATCAATTGAGGAATGTAGAAGGTTAATGGATCACTTTTAATTCCAAATTTTATCCGATTAATAATTTTCCACTTTTCACACTGCAATGTGATAGTCGTTGCAATGGTTCCTCTAATTTTGATACTCATCATATTTCACTCACCAAACTTTGACCACCAATCGGGCAACTCAATATCTTTACTGACATATCTAATCAACTGACAGCAATCTTCTTATAGATAAATATAATATAATGTCTGAATTCATAGTATCTACCCCTATTCCGAAGAATATTAATAATAATATACCTTGGACGTTTCCTTCCTCTCAATCTATTTATATAAAACAGATACAAATCTTATGCATTAGAGAATGTGGAAGGCTAGTGGATCACTTTTGGTTCCAAAATTTATCCGACGAATAATTTTCCACTTTGGATTCTGCAATCTGAGAGTTGTTGGAAAGCTTCTTCAAATTCTGATACTCATCATATTTTTTCTTCTGATTATATATAAAGACATTGAGTAATTAATTTGATAAATAACATAGAACTTTAAAAGAAAAACCCAGTCGTTTACCTTTTAATAATGTATATAATTAAAATACATATACATATACTACACACACCTATCATCGGTAATAGGTAAAACAACATGTTATCGATTAAAGAGTTAAATCTATTGAATACGCTCTTTTTAATCTTATATTATACATGGTGTTGTAAAGATTCGCTATCAGTTTATTTGGATGTTGATCAATTTTGCATTTGTAGTTAAGGGCACTCCTTTTGATTTTTTCTCTAATAGTGAGAATATCGGTGTCTTGATGAATTAGCAGCACCCCATAGATGGATGCCATACATTCAAACTGGTTTGAGGATAACCTTGTATAATAAAATTTTATTGTAGTTTTGATCTACTACTGAGGAGCCAATTCATCGAGCTTCGAAGGTGTTCTAGATATTCACGCTTTGTTGGATATCAATTTTCTAGTTTAGTTTCTTGTCCAGATACACTCCCAAATACTGTACGTGATTACGGTTTGGAATTTAAGTATCATATGTTTTGACGGGACTTATCATATATCACTGACCAAACTTTGACTACCAATTGGGCAACCCAATATCCTTAGTCGCTCATTCTCTATTCAACCCACAGAGGTCTTCTCATGGATAAATATAATACGATGTCTCCATTCATAGTCTCTAGCCCTGTTCCTAAGTATGATAATAATAATATATATTATACATATATTATACATATGTCTAGGATGTTTTCTTCCTCTTAATCTATTTCTATAAAACAGATACACATCTTATGCATTAAATATTATAGAAGGATAATGGATAATATTTGGTTCCAAAGTTTATCCTATCAGTAATTTTCATCGCCTCTCAAATTTTGATACTCATCATATCTCATTGACCAAACTTTGACCACCAATTGGACAATCCAATATCCTTAGTAGCTGATTCTCTAGTCAACCCACAGAAGTCTTCTCAAGTATAAATGTAATGTAATGTCTCCATTCATAGTCTCTAGCCCTGTTCCTAAGTATGATAATAATAATATGCTTTGAACGTTTTCTTCCTCTCAATCTATTTCTATTTCTATAACACAGATACACATCCCACATTAGAATAATACAAACAAAAAGTCCAACAAGAGACATTGCCGTTTCGCGTAGGAAGACAATCGTAAAAACACTCATTAAAACCGCTAAGTGGTTTGATTCGAGACAACTAAATTCATGATCATTAAATTTTAACGGCGTGTTTTTAATGCCAGATAATTTTTTTGGAAAATGACTAAATTCATTTTAATTGCTCAGTGATTGCGGCCACTTTTATTACTATTGCCCGATCTCTTTCGATATACAACTTTTTATGTTATCTTTCGAGTGTGCTAAATCATATCAATAAACAGAAAACTTAAACGAGTTCGAAAAAACTTTGAACCACAGGATGTGATTGTTTATACGGATACGTATAAGCATTTATGCATATCTAGCTAGGCAGAGTTGTGCAACCTTTTAATGAACAATATTTTTTAACTTTCCGTAGGGTAAGTTATAGTAATCGCAAAAAATTCGAAAATGAAAATTTTTGCATATCTTTACGTTTCAGAGGTTTCTGAATATTTTGGCATACCTTAGAAAAAAGTGAGATATATGTGTGTGTGTCTGTGTATTCAGATACAAATTTTTGTCTGATTTCTTTTTGGCAAAGGCAAGTCCAGCCCTTCCAAAGATACGGGTTAAAAAGTCTATGAATTCCGTACCATGTTTATTCGTTTCAAAATTTCAAAAATATATCAAAATTTGAAAAAAATCAAATTTTTCAAAAAGGCCAATTTTATCAAAGTTGTGAAAGAAATTGAATCTTTTTTAATAACTTTAATTTTTGGTACGAAAAATTTCAGCAATTTGCCTAAAGATGCGATGCCATGCACTACTATTTTTCCATTTATTTGTACTTCAGACTATATTAGATGGGTAAATCCAATAGTTAAGACCAATAATTTATTGTCATATATTAATTCCCACGCCAGGCGATTTGCGAAAATAGTTTTTGCTTGTCCATGTTTTTAACCACTATACCACCGTGGGTCCAACTTTTTACTATAAAGAAATTCAAATTATTCAAAAGTCAAATATTTTCAGAGTTATAGTAATTGAAAAAATTGATTTTTTTGCGTATCATTACGTTTTGAGACTTTCTGAACATTTTGGCATGCCTTAAAAAAATAGATGTATGTGTGTGTGCATGTTTAGATATAATATTTTTGTCGGCGATTTTGGCCGCACGGACCAACCGATTTGAATGATTCATAAACATTTTACATATTTTTATGATTTACAATAGCAAAAAAATCTTTTTTTATTTTTTTTTAATTAATTTTTTTTTTTGGAATATTCAAAAAAATATCAGAATTTTTAAAAAAAAATTGAAATATCGAATATGAATTATTTTAAATTTTGAAAAATATGCTAAGTTTTGTAAAAATTCCTAATCCATTTAAATATATGAAATAAATTAATGTTTCTGTTACCTTCTGATCAATTCTTAGAAACATGAGAATTATCTACTGAGAAAATATCTAGATTTTTTTTTAAATATATAATAATATTCATATATTTGTAATTCACATTATTTATGCATTGTATTTTAAAATTTCTGATTTTTAACTTATATGTAATAAAATTATAGTTGTTCCTTTGATCTGATATAATTTACGATGATTAGGCACAAGGCAGTAAAATGGCTGGTGATAGAAATAGTATTTAGATATATAGTAAGGAAATAGTTCGCATTTACGACCAATGTTTTTGTTGAAAATACGTGTTAAATAACGTTTCTCGATACATAATGGAGTTAAATGTTTGAGACAAATAAAATAAGTGAGTTAAATGAGTAATTTAATTAATCAATGAGAATTGAGGTTTAGGTATTTAGATGAAATTTTCAACTGAATCGTATTTCGAAATTTAGTGTTTATTTTCACTAGAAACTAATCAAGGAAATTTCCAATCTTTCTATTTTTCAAACAGACATATCATTTTTTAGTTATAAACGGGTAAAAATACTCGTTCTGCACAAATTGTATTGATTATACAGAACACGCTCTTGTATGTCCTAAAAGCGAGGCCTATTATTTCAAGTTTTAATGCATTTTTATAATACAATTCATTTTTGTGGGACTATAAAATTATAAGAAGTTCGATTAGACCAGTGATTTCCAAAGTGCTCCATATGGACCCCCAGGAGTCCACGTCAACGAAAAGGCATTAAGGGATTATGGAAATCTTCGATAGCGGATCATAACGCGTCTTGATAATATTTATTTTATTATTATTATTAAGTCAAGTCTAAACTTGGTTTAATACAAACACGTTAGTACAAATACAAATTTATAAAAACAATCGATATCGGCTAAATAATGGGTTCCGCGACACAAGCAAGTTTGGAAACCCATGGATTAGAGAGACCATCAACTTTAACCATTTTTGGTTTATCGAATATGACAATTTTTTTCGACATTCAGTTATTAAAAAACTGCCTCGTAGTTCTTTGACGTTCCCATGATATCCAATCTGAGTTGAGAATTTTTCGCGAGAACGTGGACGAAAAATTTCACTTTTCTACTAACACTAAAGAAATGACTCGGCCGATTATCTCGCTAAAACTGATCAAAGCTTGTTCCTTTCGAGTTTCATGAAAAGGCTATTAAATTTTTCAAATTGTTTGAGCCGTGCTCCCCAAAATCTTCGGCGAAAATTTGTATCCGCACACACACACGCGCACACATACACGTACACATACACAAACATACACATGCTTTCATTTTTTCTAAGGTATGCCGAAATGTTCAGAAACCTCTTAAACGTGAAAATATATAAAAAATTTTGATTTTCGATTTTTTTGCTATTACTATAACTTACCCTACGGGAAGTTAAAAAACATTTTACTTATATTGACAAGATGATGATTGTCTGATAAAATTTTTGGAAAAGGCAGGTTTAGCGGTTTCGGAGATCTAGTAAAAAACGAAAAAAAGCCATTTAGCGGTCAAAATTTATCATTAGACATATGCACATTGAATTATCAGATATTTTATGGAGATTTTAAATGTCAATCAATTTTGTTTACATTTCGCGCTTCGATATTATTTCTTCTCTATGCAGCTAAAGCAGTGCGATTGCTTTAAAAAAAAAAACACTTTTTACCAAAAGTTTTTTTCACAAAGATGCAATTTTTTTCAAAAATTTAAGATTTCTCAAAAATCTATTTTTTTCAAAGTTTAAAAAAAATCTTGTTTAAATTAAAAAAAGTTCCAGCAATTTGCCTTAAGCCATATACCACTAGTTTAAACTTAAACTATTTTTAGACTCTTGTTAAAAATGTGAAAAATTGATACACTCGAAATGGATTTGTTTATTGCAAGTCGTGAACGCAATCAGTTACATATCCTATTGATATTTTCGAACAAAATCTTGTGTACGTAACGAAGTATTATATATTAACGTCAAAGTAAATTAGATTGATACGAACAAATGACATCGACTTGTCGAGATTCGTGTTTCTCGATGACGAACGATTCCTGATGACGAACTAAATAGCTACGCGTGGGAGAAATACTTATGGGAGACCAGGCTAGAAATAAACTTTAATTAATGCTTTACGATTTAATAAAAGACAATTATTGATCATCTATTATTTGTGTATTTATATCTTATCAGTAGTGACGAAATATTAATTAGGTACAATATATTTTTTTAACTTCTTTTTATATATCTTTCTAACGTTTCAAAGCCTTCTGAACATTTTAGCATACCTTAGAAAAACTGGATGTATGTGTGTGCTGTGTATATGTATGTACAGATTAGGATGATTCAAAAAACGTTCGATTCATATTGATAAGAAGACGTGCGGATTTGTTTTTGGCCAAGTCAAGTCCAGCCGTTTTGGAGTTATGGAGCAAATAGTGATAAAAAGGTTAATTCAGTTTTTGAGAGAACGGAGTGTCTGATTTGAATGATTTATATTCAGATTATAAAAATTTTGCCTTGTGGTGCAATGCCATGCACTACTAGTTTCTGTTTATTGCACAATTTTGATTTTTTTTTTAATTCAGAGGACATTTTTTTGAACCATTTAAAAGTACTTCAAAATTTAAAATCGTTGTATATAGATCCCAAAAACTTCAAATAACATAAAATATTTGATGGTTTTATGTCCAATGATCATTTTTGACCGCCAAATATCAGTTTTTTTTAACTTTTTTCTATGTATCGCCTATAACCGCTGGTATTCCCAAAATTGTAATCAGTTTTTCAGTACATCAATCTAGAAAAAAAGAGTGTGTGAAAGGTTCACACGCGATTGAAGTAAAACTCTTTTGCTAAATTTAAGTTAAAAATAAATACATCATATAACAATTTTGAATAATGCTTATTAGTAATATGTTAACACTCATGATGCACACATTTTTTAATGTCAACCATTATACATATTTATATAATAATAAATTATAAATTATATATTTATAATAGCATTAAAAATGTTTATAATATTTGAAAACAATAATTATGCAATTAATAATATTGATATATTAATAATGCAATTAAAGTCATTGTAATGATCGATTTGTCATTGTAATTATCATTTATGACTTGATCTTTCATTAGAGAAATGAAGTCATTGCTGATTTATAAATTCTATAATATTTGTTTATACACTGTATTATTTTAAAAAAACGTATGAAAAATATTGTTTTTGCAATTTCACTCATCATATAATTGTGTTTGAAGACCTTCATGTAATTAAAATGAACATGCATTCATTGACCGCTTGTTTTTTTTTACTTTTTCGCTGGCGATATAATCTCATTCTTGGAGCTGCTGTGATATCTGTTTTGCCTAAAAAATATTTTCTATTTTAATAATTTCAAAGATTTATAGAAACTACAAATAATAAAGAAATTATTTCAATACGTTTTGTACACGGCACAAATGTTTTATTTGTTTTATAATTATTTACGGGGGACAAGGTAAAATATTCTTCTGATTCAGACATTTTTTATTAATTCAAGATTTGTACTACGATGTAACCTTAAAATCTAATGACATTCCGATCTAATCGTTGATGTACACCGGTACGCATACAACGAAAGATCTTTATTCACTCGACACAACCACTAATCACAATCGATCCAAATAGAAATGATTTCATCAAGAGATAATGACAAACTTTTGTTGCATTTTTACAGATTTACTTTCTAGTCGCGCCTAAAGAAGTTTTACTTTGAAAATATTCATTAAATCATTTAAATTGATCGCTCCGTTCTTTCAAAAATTGTATTGTCATTTTTGCACTTTTTGCCACCTATTACTAATCAGCAGAACTCTCCGTCAATACGAATCAAATGTTTTTCTGAATTATTGGAAATCCGTTGATCCTTGCTCTCGAAAACGTCGGCGTAAAAATGTATCCGCACATACATACACACACACATACATCCATCTTTTCTAAGGTATGCCAAAATGTTCAGAAGACCTTAAAAATGCAAAAAAAAATATTTTCGATATTGTTGCGATTACTACAACTTACTATACAAGAAGTTAATAAATATAACAACAGTTGTTGACAACATACTGATTTGAGTTGGTTAATACAGCTCCGACTTGATCAATAAATATATTCGACATGAATATTCAATAAATCGAATATCCTTGTGCACATACTGAATCCATTAATATGTAATTAAGAACAATCGATTAATTATGTTGTTTGCGAATCGAAACTTGGACTCGATTCGAAATTTTATTTCCGTCCTCGTACAAATGTATGCATGTACCTAACCTAACATCTATTATAAACGGCTCTTAGAATACAATCTTCGAATTGAATCGACTTTGAGTTATTCACTTATATCACATGATGCTGTCTTGATGCAATTTCGAAGTGATCGATCAAACTGTGCCCGATGCTGGCCCCGTGCCAACCTCTCTGATCCCGATTTAGAGCCCAATCAGCAGATGTACCTAAGTACACCACTTGCCAATGCAATTAGTTTAAATGCAAATCGTTGTATACCATGTAATTATACAACGTTTGTATAAACATTCGCATCGTAGATCAAAAGCAATACTTTTGTCAGATATTTAGATATCGATTCATCAATTTCGGTCGTTCTTCAGAGCATTTCGATTGTTGATTAAATGTTCTCTTGTTCTGTGTACATAAATATTATATATCATTATTCAATTATATTCATTTTTATTAATAAATATATTAATGAGTCTGTTAATTATTGAAACAATTCACTTCCCATGTAGAAATTAATATCGGTACAATATATTACCAATATCGGTTTTCTGTGGCCGTGATTGCCTATATTGCAAAAATATCGGCGAACGTCGGTTCTGTGATGATGTCAACTAATCGATCAGGCCGACATTAGCCGATATTGAGGCAATAATCTCTATAAATGGCCTTGTCCAATATTGGTCTCAAACTAAAATAGAAATATTGATGCAATATTTTTTATCATCGGTTAATAAATATTGTCCTCAAATAGAAGAATAAATATTGATGCAATATTTTTTTATCATCGACTGATAAATATTGTCCTCAAACTAAAATAGAAATATTGATGCAATATTTTTTATCATCGGCTGATAAATATTGTCCTCAAACTAAAATATAAATATTGATGCAATATTTTTTATCATCGGCTGATAAATATTGTCCTCAAACTAAAATATAAATATTGATGCAATATTTTTTTATCATCGTCTAAAAAATATTGTTCTCAAAGTGAAATATGAATATTAATGCAACATTTTTATCATAGGCTAAAAAATATTGTTCTCAAATTGAAATATAAATATTGATGCAATATTTTTTATCATCGGCTGATAAATATTGTCCTCAAACTAAATATAAATATTGATGCAATATTTTTTTATCATAGGCTAAAAAATATTGTTCTCAAAGTGAAATATGAATATTGATGCAACATTTTTATCATAGGCTAAAAAATATTGTTTTTAAATTGAAATATAAATAGTGATGCAATATTTTTTATCATCAGCTGACAAATATTGTCCACAAATTGAAATAAAAATATTGATGCAACATTTTTTATCATCAGGTATAAAATATTATCGTCAAATTGAAAAATAAATATTTATGCAAAAAATTTTATCATCGGGTACAAAATTTTTTATCATAAGCTAATAAATATTGTCCTCAAAATAAAAAATAAATATTGATGCAACATTTTTTTATAATTGACTATTAAATATTGTTTTCATGTTAATAATAAATATTGTTTCCCACAGTAGAGGTTTGTTTTCTTGGGAAAATCCACATTGCTAATTATATGTTTTGTCGAATTTTGTCATTCTGAATAAAATTAGCCCAAATTTAAAAAAAAATCTTAATTATTGTTATTATATTTAAAATAAAAAACAAAAGTCTTGTCTGGGATCGAACCTGAGACTACGAGGCTTAGAAGCAGCATCGCTAGCGCTTAGCTAACGGGCCACGCGGAACGAAAACAATATACGCCAGATATAAATTGAAATATTTAAGCATGTGATTATTCACGCATATTCCATGCTACAAGCTAAAATGTAAAAGATACGTAAAAAGTTTATTCGGACGGAAGATGCGGAATAAAATTACGAATAAAATGATATATAATTCAATATGTGTGTTCATATAATTATTTTCAGATTTTTCAATTTTTCTTGAATTTTAGCACTGCAACTCGCCCATAGGCCAAACCGTTTGAAATACGGAGTTGTGATATATGGAAGAAAAATTAAAAATTTTGAGACGGTTCTAACAATGTATAATACTTTATATGGTTTATTTATGACAATATGAATTTGGATTTTTTTCTTAAATTGCAGGAGTCTGACTAGCTTATTTTCCAAACGGTTTACAATACGAAGTTTAGTTGTATGAAAGAAAAACTTTCAAAGACGAATTTAATAATATATATTGTGATTTCTTTACGAATTTATTAAATATCTTGAATTTAATAAAGTTATGAGTTTTCTATTTTTTGGCGCGGACGAATACGATTTGTCCATCGTTCATAGAATAGCCATCGTTTCCAGAATATTCGATTGCTTAAGCGCATTAATACAACAAAGTGGTTCTTTATTTCATAGGCATATAGCGTCGCTTGACGAAATGTATTATTTATTCGATTGTAAATAGTCAAATCATGTTTTAATTAAAAAAATAGTGATAATGTGCGTATGTGTGTAGATTGTGTTATGAGTTATAAATTGTAAATAAATAACAGTGAGAAGTGTTGTCGTGTCGTGTCTCATGTTTAATTATATGTCTGAAGCTGGAATTTTCGAGATTATTTTCAAAGAGATTTGCATGTCTTCAATAACCTTTTTACACTAAGATTTTCTAATTTGATCAGGAGTTTAACAGCATTGAGAAATCTGCCGTATATATTATGTGAAATATATTATAGACATCAAACATAACATAACCTAATTTCTGGCAAGGATTATTTTACGAGGTTATACTACCAGGTGAATGCATATAATACTTCTCAATATTATTCTGTCTATACATTTAAAACTTATACTTACTTATTTTCAGGAAATAATAATATAGTAGAGAGAAAAAATTTCTATACTTTCATATTTATAAAAGGTAAGCTTCAATAGTTGCTATAATATAATTATTTCCTTCTGCATTTAAAACGCATTCTTATTTATTTTCAGGTAATATTGTTGTAAGCGCAGAAAATAGAGAAACTGGTTTGCTTAGTAGTAAAATTTTATCGAAAAGGTTTTCATCAAAAGTTTGTAACTAAATAAGTTGTAGAAAGGAAAGATATAAATTTTGACAGAATAATAATAATGTTTGATTAAAATAAATGCAATGTAGAATGTCAATAAATCTGTACATTTGCATAGCAAGATTCTAGACTATGATGTGAAGTCATTATTTTTTAAGGTAAAAGTAGAGTCAATTACATTTTACAATCTCATTTTAACGCTTTTATAAATTATTTATATTGATAATATATAATGATATATAATAAATATATTAACAAGGAATACAAGGTTTTAGATGACAATACAAACTTGGACAAAAATATTTTGGGGTTATGGTTAAAAAAGTTTCCCAGTCACTGTTCTAGACGATAAGATAAAAGTTATCATTTCTAAAGGAAAGAGTTAAGTCAATCCTATTTTACAATCTCATTTCAATGCTTTCATAAATATTTCATATTGAATAATAGATATAATAAACAAGGAATACAAGTTTTAAATGACAATGCAAACTTGGTCAAAAATATTTTGGGGTTATGATTGAAAAAATTTCCCAATCACTGTTCTAGACGATAAGATAAATTTCATAACCTCATTTCAATGCTTTCATAAATATTTCATAATGAATAATATTTATATTAACAATGAATACAATATGTTCAGATGATGTACAGTGTTTTATCGAATGACGATGTTATAAATAGTTAAATTAATTTAATTTTGTTGCTGTTATTCGATTTAAATTGAGTATATATGTATGTCTATCTGTATGTAAGTAGATGTGTATGTATGTGTATATGTATGTTATATATATGTGTATATATCTGTGTGTATATGTATATAGATATAAATATACAAGTTATGAATTAGCAAACAATATTATAAAACTGTATAAAGCCGATTGGCGTATAAATAAATAAATAAATAATTTACTTGATATATATCAAATGTAATGTAGGTTTCCCAATGACTGTTCTAGATGATGAAATAAATATTTCATAATGGATAATAAATATATTAACAACGAATAAAATATGTTCAGGTGCTGTACAATATTTTATCGAGTGACGATGTTGTAAATAGGAAAGTTAATTTGCCTTTGTTATTGTTATAAAAAAAAATACTTGATATGTATTAATAAATATCCATTAAAAAATAATCAATATTCCTGACACTTTTGTGTTTTATGAATAATCATATTTTTAATGCAGTTATATATTTGTATCATTGTTTATATTTAATAAATGAATTTCCACAAAAACATTTTTAATAAATTTACGTTAATGTTCATTTCAGGTGTTTTATTGTTAAATAAATGATATTGATTTATGCGTTATATTATTTCAACTTCAAATCTTCAAATATTTGTGTAATATTACAACATCAGTTATAAGTTTCAGAATAATTCAATAATTAATAATTCTAAATGTTTACCAGCGCTCTGTCTAATTGTATATTACCTTACCAACATTCAACAATTTGTAGGCAACATTGGTTCCAAATTTCCAAATATAGACCAATATAGACCAATGTTGGTTTACCTATATGGCCTCAATATAAAAAATGTTCAATTTTTATGACCAGCCGATATTGGTTTCAAATTTGACCAATGTAGATTGTATATTGCTTGTAGATTCAGACTATATTAATTTCTACATGGGTTGTGACATGTGAAAAGAATTGAATTTAAAATATAACTAGTTGCCATGGCACCGTGCCTTAAAGCAAATTGCTGGAAATTACCAGAATTAAATATTCGAGAAAAAATATATATTATATATAAAAATGGAGCTCTCGATCAGATGATTCGGTAAAACTAGAAAACGGCTAAACCCATTTGGCCAGTCCTAGTCTTGAAAAATTCGTGCCAATCCAGAGATGGTCGGAAAGGTGGGATATTATTTCAAAATCGCGTAGAAACTTTACAATTTTAATTTGCAAATTTTTGTAGAAGCGTAATTTAAATAAAACAATGGACGGTGGCTAATACGTGAAATGCCAATGTTTTTGACAGATGATGTTCAATTGCGTTTAATAGGATGTTTTACGTGAATATTATTTAATCATGATTAAATTGTAATAAGTAGTTTTGTTTGTAGTTTTAGTTATATACAAAAACGTTAGTAAACAGGCCGCAAGTGTTATTGTAGACTCAAAATATCAACTTTTTTGAAATGTTAATATGAAAATGCCCTTTTTGGCATATTTTTCTCAAACACGGTGCTCTGAAAGATCTCATTTGTATAATTATATACTCATTGGTATTTATAAAACATTTTTTAGGTTATATTATTTTTTATTTATGTTATTTTAATTCTGAACCTAAATTTGGTATCGATCAAAGGGACATTTTGTCGAATAACATTTTCCCAGTTATAATTTTCCAGAATTTATCGAAGAATAGATAGTAATATATGAAGGTCCGGGGTTAAAAAGGTCTACCACCTATGTATCAAAAACCAGTAAATTTAAGCATTGTTTAACAACAATATTTGAAAGTAGGGGAAAAAAGATGTAAAACCTTGATTTGAAAAGGGTAATCTTTGAAATGGGAGCGATAAACGGTAATCTTTGAAAATCCATAATAATAGTATTTTCTTCCGTTGGTAGTTTTTTAGCATTAGTTAAAAATGTAATTATTTTGTAAAATACCTTTAAAATTAAAATAAGACATTAAACCTGTTTGCCACCTGGCCGTTCCAAGTTACCCCGTCTATGGGGTGAAAATGTCTAGATAACAAATTTTTGAAAGACGGCAAAAATGCACATGTATACAATGATGAAGTAGCTGACAGTTTTACTGAACGTAGTCAGATAATTGTTTGTTTGAAATGTGTTATTTGTTGTGATATAATTGGTTTGATTTTTAAAATATAATTAATATTTGCTTCAAGTCAAATTGGACCTTTGTCTCTCGCCCTACTCTACATATATACTTTTTATTAAATATACTTTAATTTATCGAATGTTACTTGAAACTTTTCAAAAAGCAGGTCAAAGAAGAAGTATTTAATTCATTTTCTATCTCTCCTCGCAAAAATTTGAAAATTTTGTATAAGCTCAATAGTATTATTTACAATTATACAAAATCCAGAATCCAAAAAGAATCTGAAAGACTTGAAACGTAATCAATAAGTCCATGTATACTAGTGATGTGCCAAGTCGAATCAAGTGATTCGAATCATTCGAATCGAGCCTTTAACGACTTGATTCGAATCGGATTTTACTTGATTCGAATCAACTCGTATCAAGCCGCGAAATATTTACTGTGATAAAATATATATTAACACAAATTTTTCATAAATATAAAATTTTTCATTTTAAATTTTTTCATAAATATAAAAAAAATGTTTTAATTTAATTCAATATTATAATAATATAAAAAATAAATATCATAAATATAAAAAATAAATAATGAATTAAATCATGCGAGCCACCCGACTTTAATATGCTTAATTGTATCGGCCGACTCCAATCGTCTTTATATGACTTTAACCGCATTCATCGACTAACTATATCATTCGACTTCATGCGGCTCAAACCGAATCAAGCGGCGTTCTGAGTTATTCCGACTTCATGAGCCAAACCGAATCAAGCGGCGTTCTGAGTTATTCCGAATTCTGATTCGAATCATCTCGACTTCAAGCCGTTCGAGCGATATGAGTTAACCGTATGGGCGATACAATGCGTCGTCGTTCTTGCATGTTTATTTATTTTACGGAGAGCTGAGAGCGATTTTGTTCGTGAAATATCAATACCCAATTTTGATAATAATTAAGTGTTTTAGATCTTAAATGTTATCAAAATAAACCACTCGAAATTATGAAACGAGTTTCGGGAATCTTTCAATATAATTCTCTTTTGAAACAATTACTAAACACCAGAAAGTCAGTAAATAATATGTTAACTTCTAATTATGTAAGTAATGGCAAATTCACATTAATTAAATTAACTTTCAGCTCTCAGTTTAGATGCGATCCTTTACTGATTACATAGTAAAATAAACAATCGACCCATGATTCCAAATATTATTTTATATACTTTAGTGATGCGCAATTGTTTGGTAATCTATTATGGTAAATTAATTTGAAGATATGTTTCAGCCGTCTTCAAAATTATATCATTTTTAATAATTTTCAAAATACACTTTTTGATAGTAATTTATGATTACAATTTCTACTTTGTCGGTTATATTGGTTAAACTGACAATTTTGATTATAAATTTGGATCACTTTTACTAAATTAATACATCCATGATTTTTTTTGTCCATATATATACTTGATTCGAGTTGATTCGAATCATGATTCGAATCAGGTTTTTTTCTGATTCGAATCATTCGAATCGGGAATTTTTCGAGTCGGCACATCACTAATGTATACCATGTTTTCTATAGAAAGTGTATAAAACTTCCAGTTTGATTGTATTGATAAGAAGGTTTTTGGCGAAGGCAGGTCCAGCCCTTCCGAAGATCCGGGGCAAAAAGTGCCAAAAACGGTAACTCAGTTTATAAAAGAACGGAGCGTCCGATTTTACTAATTCAAAAAACATTTTACAAGATAAAGAATTGATCAAATTTTCATAAAGGCAGGTCTAGCAGTTTCGGAGATCTAATAAAAAAAGTAAAAAAAATGCCATTTGGCGGTCAAAAATGATCATTAGATATATGCACATCAAATTATCAGATATTTTATAGAGATGTTAACAAAAAGTATAAATTTTGTTTGCATTCCTATGGGTTCCGTACCAATGTTTATCCGTTAGAAGGCGACGCGACGCTCACGCACTTTGACATTTCGTATCTATGCAGTTAAAGCAGTACGATTGCTTTGAAAAAAACTTCAGAATTTCCAAAATATGTCAAAATAAAGAAATTTTTTCGAAGTCAATTTTTCTCAAAAATGTTAATCGTTTTTAAAAAACTAATAATATTTGGTACGGTAAGTTCCAGCAATTTGCCTCAAGGCAAATGCCATGCGCCCCACTAGTTTAAATATTGATTATACAAATCATGATTGGTTTTGGCAGCGAATTCGGGATCACTAAGTTTTAGAGGCCCTATTATAATTTTTTAAAAAATTTATAAGGTAGAGTGAAATGTTACAAATTTCTTAATAAGCTGTGAAATGATCTATTTATACTTGGTTAACTATATATGCATTTTAGGGTGGTCCTTAATATGGATATTTTCGAATTTCTTTGTTCCCAGAGGCTCAAATGCTTCCAAATTGATAAAAAATCCTCTCTAAGTTTTAAGTCTCAATACTATCTTTCACATAGTGAAAAATTCAATCAAAGTTTTATATGAATAGCATGGCAAAATTTTCAAAATTTTTTTTAACAATTTGGAAGCATTTAAGCCCCTAATAAAATTCGAAATTGTCCATATTAAGGACCACCCTAATGCATATGTACATATCCAATATACATATGTATTCCCTAATTGATCAGCATAAAAATTAACCTACGACTTGAATGGATATAAATAACACGAACCTCTTAAATTCGAGCCCTCCTCTGCTTCGTGTGAAAAATTGTGTAAATGTTTTTAAAAAGCTTAGAGGTTTATCCACAGGAAATCTCAATAAAGCCTCCATTAGTTGTCGTAAGGATTAGGTTCATTAGTTTTATAACGAAAGCAACAGAATATTTTCAGACATATGTTCAGCAGGAATATTTGTAGAACGATGGTTTTGTGTAAACAATATCTATTGAGTAGGTTTGATTTGATATAAATAGAAAAAATGAAGAATCTAAATTCGTATTACTTGAGTTGATTATGTATAGGGTAAGGCGGGGCAAAAAGGTCCAATTTGACTTCAAGCAATTATTTTGTGAAAACAAAACCAATTATATCACAGCAAATTTAAACAAAGTACTATCTGACTACATTTATTAAAAATCAGCAAATTCATCAGTGTATAAATTCTTTTTTGCTGTTTTTCAAAAAATTGTATCCACACTTATATAAACACACATATCATTTTTTTCTGAAGTGTGCCAAAATATTCAGAAACCTTCAAGACGTGAAGATATGCCAACATTTTCAATTTCGATTTTTGGACGATTACAATAACCTACCCTACGAGAAGTTAATAAATACAAATAACTAGTTGGTATTGGTATATTATATTACCTGAAGGCAAGTTACATGAACTTCCCGATATGTGTAAATAATCGACATAACCAATGAAAAATGAATGAATTTATGAGTAATTGAAAACGAACGAACACGTTAACTCGGAGTATTTTCTAGAAGCAAATTTTCAAACATTGACTCATTTCATTCATTTTCTCAAACTTTGATGAATTTTTAAAACGAGTGGTGTATGGCATCGTGCCTTAAGGTAAATTGCTGGAACTTCCTGTACTAAATGTTTTCAAATAGATTATATAAGAATTATATAAACTAAATAGCAAAGTTGAAAATATTTGTTTAAAGTATATAAGAACTTAAGTCAGAATTACAATTAAAATCTGAATTATTTTCAATATACAAAAAAAATTATGAAAAAAAAAATTAAAAAAATTAAAACAATTTTTTTTTCCAAAAGCAATTATTTTGTTAAAACAAGCAGAAAGTTTTTCGAATCATCTAAATCAGACGCTTAGTTCTCCTAAAAACAGCCATTTTTGCACATTTAGCTCGATATCTCCGAAACGGCTGGACCTGCCTTTGCCAAAAACTAATCAACACATCTTCTTATCAATAGAAATCGAATGTTTTTTAAACCATTCAAATCGATTGATCTGTGCGCCCGAAAACGTGGACCGAAAATTGTACCCATACATATATACACACATACCTTTAAAACGTGAAAAAATGTAAAAATTTTCAATTTAGATTTTTGGACGATGATAATAACTTACCTACCCTACGGGAAGTTGATAAACTACTTGTCGTAACACCATAATATTTCATTAAGTTCTATAAGACTATGATATATATCGTCAAAAAAAATTTCATAAAAATTGGCTTAATTTTTTTTCAACAGTTAATTATAAGAAAACGGCTCGGTCGATTTTCACCTAAAACTAATCAGTATCATTCCCAACTAATATCTTTCGAACAGTTTTTGATTTTTTAAAATCGATTCGGTAGTTTGAGCTTAAATGTGTGTTTTTGAGAAAACGTCGATCAAATGTCAAATTTTGCCAAATGCCAAAAAAACGATACTAATTTTTTCAAACTTTGACGAATTTTTAAAGTTAAACGACTTGTCGTAGGGCCGTAATATTTTAGTATGAACTATAAGACCATCAAAAAATTCGTCGAGAAATTTTTTTTAACACTTTTTTACAAGAAAACAGCCCGGCTGATCTTTACCAAAAACTAATCAGGTTGATCTCAACCAATGGACGATTGTTTTTTTAGTTTTCTGCTATTTACAAAGAAACGGCTTGGCTGATCGTCGCACAAAATTGACAAACGACAGTCCTCATCGAGATACATCGAAAAAATTCTTGATTTACGATACAATTTACGATAAAAAATCTGTTTAGATACACATACACACATACTTTTTTCAAATTTGATCTCATCCGATTCAGAATGGCTTGAAACGTCGAGAAAACATAAAATTAGCGAATCGGGTTTTTTTGATGAAAACATAAACCTCTCCTTCGGGAAGTTAAAAACCTGAATATAATTTTCAAAATGCCACTGTCAAAAATCGCAAATATGTCATCAGCCTAAGTATGACTGATTTCTCCCAAGTATTTTCACCAGAAGAAGCACAATCAGAATCAGAAGCCAAAACGAATATTATTTTT
>NW_020539727.1:2592844-2761138 GCF_003426905.1 Ctenocephalides felis
GTTCATTAGTTTTATAACGAAAGCAACAGAATATTTTCAGACATATGTTCAGCAAGAATATTAGTAGAACGATCATTTCTTGTAAACAATATCCTTTGAGCAGGTTTGATTTACTATAAATAGAAAAAACGAATAGTGTAAATTCGTATTGATTAAGTAGATTATGTATAGGGTAAGGCGGAGCAAAAGGTCGAATTTGATTTCAAGCAATTCTATTGTGAAAACAAAACAAATTATATCACAGCAAATTTAATATATCAAATAAAGTACTATCTGCCTGTTTAGTAAAAATCCCAGAAAATTGATCAGTGTATATACTCATTTTTGCTGTTTTTCAAAAAGTGTATCCACACTTACATACACAAACACATCATTTTTTTCTGAGGTGTGCCAAAATGTTCAGAAACCTTTAAAACGTCGAGAAATGTAAAAATTTTCAATTTCGATTTTTGGACGATTACAATAACATACCCTACGGGAAGTTAATAAATACAAATATCTAGTTAGTATTAGTATTTTGTCTTGAGTCAAGTTACATGAACTTCCCGATATGTGTAATTAATTGACTTAATCAATAAAAAATAAATTAATTTATGAGTGATTTATTCCGAGTGGATTTATTACACTAAATTGAAAACGAACGAACACGTTAACTCGGAGTATTTTCTAAAAGCAAATTTCAACAATCAACAATTTTTATAATTGAACCAGTTTCCGTAAAACTCAAATGGTTTACTATGTTCATTAAAGCTAAGTACTCTATCGTTATACCAAGTAAATCGTCTAATTTTAATTTTAACAAACGTCAAAAAAACTTCGATGACTTTTTAAAATTAAACTACTTGCCGTAAGTTCTATAAGACCATGATATATATCGCCAAAAAAAAATCCATAAAAATCGGCTTAAATTTTTTTTTCAATAGTTAATTACAAGAAAACGGCTCGGTAGATTTTCTCCTAAAACTAATCAGTATCATTCTCAATTAATATCTTTCAAACAGTTTCTGATTTTTTAAAATCTATTTGGTAGTATGAGTAAACGTGTACGAAAAGTTTAACACTTTTTTCCAAATTACAAAGAAACGGCTCGGCCGATCGTCCCACATAACTGAGAAACGATAATCCTCATCGAGATACATCAAATGACTTTTAAATTTTTGAAATAAATTCAGGCGTTTTTGAGCAAACGTCGATGCAAGGTCTAATTTTGACAAATGCCAAAAACGATACTAATTTTTGCAAACGTTGACGAATTTTTAAAGCTAAACGAGTTGTCGCAGGGCCGTAATATTTCAGTATGATCTAGAGGACAATGGTATATACCGTCAAAAAAATAATAATAAAAATCGAAGAAAAACAATTTTTTAGCACTTTATTACAAGAAAACGGCCCGGCCAATCTCTAACAAAAACTAATCAGCACGATTTCCAACCAATATCTTTCGAACGGTTTTTGAATTTTCAAAATCGATTCAGAATTGCGGGCTAAAACGTGGACGAAAAAATTTTCACTTTTCTGCTATTTATAAAGAAACGGCTTGGCCGATCGTCGCACAAAACTGACAAACAATAGTCCTCATCGAGATACATCGAATGGCTTTTAAATTTTTGCTTTTTTCAAATTTGGTCTCATTCTATTCAGAATGGCTTGAAACGTCGAGAAAACATAAAATTAGCGAATCTTATTTCTTTATGAAAACATAAACTTTTCTTTCGGGAAGTTAAAAGTCGCAAATATGTCATCATCCTAAGTATGACTGATTTCTTGCAAGTGTTTTCACCAGAAGAAGCACAGAATCAGAATCAGAAGCTAAAACGAATATTATTTTTATGGCCAATTTTACATTTAACAGTTGGCTCATTAGTCGTTAGCGTTTGCGTTCTCTCGTGTTATCTGATTTGACGATGCAACCAACAGGTGTGATTTTTAATGATGTCTCTTAATAGCCAAATAAAGCTGTCGGAAGACATAACAAACGCTTTAGAAAATATTTCTGATGTTGTGCTACAGTCTTTGTTGTAATGGACTCGGAGCTTTTAATCGCGATCGTTAATATCACTATTTGGAAAGTCGTGATATTTGTTTTATTTTGCATATAAACTGTGAATGGTTAAATGTCGAGACTGTAGAATTACATGAACATTGAATCTAGACCTCAGAGTCACAGTAACTTTACATATTTGAACTTTAGCATTTGTACCGTTTGTTTTGTTCTAATTATTTGTATTAATAGAAAATTACAGGCTTAAACTAGTGGGGTGCATGGCATCGTGCCTTCAGGCATATTGCTGGAACTTCCCGTACCGTAATTAAACATTTGAGAAATGAAAATAATCGATAATTGTTTTGAATAATTTCAAATACAAATACAAACTGTAAACCTATAACTACTTTTTAAATTGGGCGAAGAGAGTATTTCGCAAACGACTCTGTGTATGTTTATAAGAAATTTGTTCTTTTTTTTTCAAATTTTGATTTTTTGATAATTTAGAATTGTTTTCAAAATTTTGAATTTTTTTTTAAACTCTCAAATTTCTGTAGGAAATCGTTTTTTTTAATTGATATTTATTAAATTTTTCAAAATTTGAAAATGAAAAATTTCGAAAATTTGAATTTTTTGAAACTTTGATTTTTTTTTTAAATTACGGAATTTTCTGTAAAAGCATTTTTTGCACACCGTCTACTCGTGCAAAATGTTTTTTGAATTAAATTAATCGGATGATCAGTTCTCTCTAAAACTGAATTCTTATTTTTGGCTCTTTTTGCCAATTTTGTTTGAACCATATACGTGAATTTTAAAATTAAAAATCTTGGTACGGAATCTAAAAAAAATTACACAAAATGTGTACACATTATTAAAATGTCTATAAAATATCTGATAATTTGATGTGCATATGTATAATGAACACTTTCGATCGCCAAATGGCACTTTTTTAACTTATTTCTATTGAGAGTCTTTAACTGCTAGACCTGCCTTCTAGAAAAATTAATCAGTTCTTCATCTTGTCATACAAGTAAAATGTTTTTGGATTATTAAAATCGGACGCTCCGTTCCCTTAAAAACTGAGTAACCGTTTTTCGCACTTTTTGCCCCGTATCTTCGGAACGGGTCTAGCCTGCCTCTGCCAAAAACTAATCAGTACGTCTCCTTATAAATACGAATCGAATGTTTTTTTAATTATTCAAATCGGCTGATCCAATTACAGTACGGGAAATTCCAGCAAATTGCCTTAAGGCACGATGCCTTACACCACTAGTTTTATTTAAATTATTAATATTAACTTCCCAAAGGAGAAGTTGGTATTTTCGCAAAAAACACCGATTTGCTAATTTTATGTTTTTTCGTTGCTTCAAACCATTCTGGATCGTGTGAGACCAAATTTAGAAAAAGTATTCGTGTGTGTGTATGTTAGCCGATTTTTGAATTTTCGTCGACGTTTTCTCAAAAACGGCTGAACGGATTTCAAAAATTTAAAAGCCATTCGATAAGGTCTAACATTTATATCGTGCGACGATAGGCCGAGCCGTTTCTTTGTAATTAGCCGAATAGTGTACAGTTTTTTGTCCACGTTTCAGCTTACAATTTTAAAAATTTAAAAACTATTGGAATAATTTTGGTTGGGAATAGAGTTTATTAATTTTTGGTAACGATCGGTCGGGACGTTTCTTTGTAAATAAAACATTTTTACAGTTAATTTGAATTTGCACTTTCTCAAAAGGTAATGTTTAGCATTTGAATTTAATTACAATTGTGAAAGGAATTAATGCAATAGGCATTACCACGAAATTAGTAATAATAAATAATTAATTATATATTCCTATCGCGATACGTAATATTTCAAAATTGAGCTCTAATTATACTACCAAACTAATAAATGCGTTGCGTAAATGAACAACATAAACATTACTACCTCATATTCAAACAGTGCATGGTTTCTGGTCATATATACATTTTATGTATACGATTCACAGGATGATATCCATATAAGGTTGTATAAATAGTTTTAATTAACACGAATTGACCCTTTTGCTACGTGAGTGCTTTCCGCTGGAGTGTCGCTGCTATACGGGAAATGAACTACTATATAACAAGCTATATATATTTTAAGATATCTCTATCATTATCACTAAAAAGGTGTTAAAAAATTAATAATTACGCTACTAATGAACTAGAAATTATAATAAAAAGCTAGAAATCTCAATGGTTTAACTCATAGTAAACACAGCACGTCATGCGGATGTCGTCCAAGGACGACAGTAGTGAAAGAGTTAAATCGTTTCATTAGTTTTCGCGTGAAATACATCTTGTTTATATCTACAAAGAAATTTTTGCTCAGTGAGTCATCACCCAATAAAATAATTCTACTCAAGTTACTTATTATGGATAAGCTTACAATAATACTCATTATTATTGATAGCGAATAAATAATTAAATGGTGATAAATGTTCGTTACGTCAATAATGAATATTTATAAATTAGGGTACTGATTCTGCCGCATAACAGACCAATGTTATGGTAAGACTATGTTATGAAGAACTTTCCATATAAATTTGTTCTAAATATTGTCAAAAGCCATTTGGTTGCTGTGCAGTCAGGCGATTTTCTCAGGTTCTTAGATAGAAAATATAACCTAGAAACCGCACAAATGTCAAAAAACAATATTAGATGACAGGGTCTTTCTGACTCAGGTTCATAACATACGAGTGACGTTGCAGTTTGTCCTTACCATAACTTTGGTCTGTTATGCGGCAGAATCGGTCGATAAGTCTTTTAATATTGTATTAATTCTAGAGTACTTTTATATCATAATACTTGTACGTGTTAATAAATACAATTAATATCAAAATAAATATAATTAATATTATTTGCTCAATGACTCTCTTATACTAGTACAATTTAATGCATAGACTAGCTGTATATAATAGAGTTAATCAATAAAAAACAATATATTAGTTTATGTGTAATCAACGCAAGTTCTTATAGAAATATATCATATATAGTGTCGTTTAAATTTTTGGAATCGGTGCAGCCGCTTTTTACAAAACGTCAAAAAAACGTCAAGAAATCATAAAATTAGCAGATCATATTTTCTGTCAACACCTCTTCTTCGAAAAGTTAGAAGAAAGACATGGGATTGATTGAAGGCAGAAAAATCAGTAAATAAATTAATTTGAATTTCAATTTTAATAACATTGAAATTTCACTTATGAAGTTTTGCTCACAAATCAATAGTGATTTCTAAAGGCTTATCTTTTATATTTCTCAAGAAGCAAACTTATTTTTAGGTCAAAAATTTTATATGAGGGCCACAACGTTTTTAAACGTAAAGGTGGGTGACACACAAAAGGTTGGGAAAAGCTCCCGTAGGGTAAGTTATTAGAATCGTCCAAAAGTCGTGATTTTTTACGTATCTTCACTGAAGGTGTATCAATCTGAAGGTTTCTGATTTTGGCATACTTTATAAAAAATGGATGTGTGTGTGCGTATGTATGGATACAATTTTTCGCCCTCGTTTTTGGGCGTAAGGATCAACCGATTTGGTTAAAAAAACATTAGATTCCTATTGATAAGGAGATATGCTGATTAGTTTTTGGCAAAGGCAGGTCCAGCCATTTCGGAAATACGGAACAAAGAGTGCAGAAAATAGAAATCGAGATTTTTGAGAGAACGCAGCATCCACTTCGATTATCCAAAAAACATTCAATTTATAATGATGGGGAGAATTAGTTCGATTAGTTTTTAGCTAGGGCAGGTCCAGTCGTTTCGGAGATACGGAGCTACAAAAATGGCAGTTTTTTGAGAGAACTAAGCATCTGATTTGAATTATTTAAAAAACATTCTGCTTGCGTTGGAAAAAAAATTGCATTTGAAAAAAAAAATTTTAAAAAAATGTACATCGAAAATGATTCAGATTTTAATTTAAATGCTTGCTAGAGCTTCAAAGCTTCAAATTAATAATTTTAACTTTACAATTCAGTTTATATAATTCTTATAAATATTAGACAATGTCCTTTATTTACTTTTTATGTAAACATATATAAATGTCGTTGTCCAATTAATAGGCTCTTATATTTTTTCTATAATATACGAATAATAAAAGTTTTTTTTTTTTAATTTTTATTTGGCCTCGCTTACTCTGAGCATTTAGCCCACCTCCAACATTTTTTATTTATTTACATATTTTTTATTATATATCATTTTCATTTAATTTATATATTATTTTTATTATTCTTTATATATTATTTTATATTCTTATTTCTCTTTATATTCTTATTTTGCTCTTATTTCTTGCTCTTTTTTCAAAGTTAACTTCTAGCTTCCTTCCATTTTTTTTATTCTTCTATTAGCAAGTTCCAATATTTTTCTTACTCCTAATATAAATCAGCTATTCAAATTCTGTTATTACTATTTTACTTAATTCATATTCAAATTCTACTTAACTAATACAATTTTTAATTGATTTCAAATTAACTAAATTTTTTTCTATATTTTAAGTCAATGACAGGATTTAATCTGAGGATCCCTGTCGTGTGAATCGAACAAGCTACCAAGTGAGCTATGCTCGCCACATAATGAAAGTGTTTATAATAATAAATTTGAAAACATTTAATATTCTTTTAATATTTTATTACAGTACTGGAAGTACTGGAAGCCTAAAGGCACGATGCCATGCACCATTAAAAAACATCAGAAATTATATAAAAAGCCTAAAAATGTATGTAACAAAAGTAAATGATAGACTGTAGGTTTAATGATTTGTGCATATTTCTTTATATATAAAATTAAGATCATGAATAATCAAGTAAACTATTCATAGATTATTTATTATAGTTATCCAATATTATTATAATTCAACAGAGTTTTTAATACGTAAAATTTAGTGTTTGTTTCGAATTCATTTCCTAATTATAATTTCAAAGTGACTAAACTATTTTTCCTCCGGCTTTCGATAGACTTCGCACTCGTCACGTCCTTTGACGGCGTTGAGTACCTCGTCGAGGTCCTTTTTCGGAGATCCTGCAGCTGACTGGAAATATCCCAGTTCGGCGATTTCATTATACACGGCTTCGGCATCGTAATTCCTGATGAATATAATATTGTGAAACTTCCTAATGGTTAATATATATTTTAATTGTTATTTAAATATATCAGTAATTGAGGTGTTAGTGGTATTTTCCTATTTCCTGTAGTTTAGAAACCGGTTTTTTGGCGAAAATTATGGAATTTGAAAACCGTTTTTTTAGTAGAAAAAGTCGGTTTTTACTGTATAAATGTAAAATGACAAATATAGCCAAATATAAAAGATAGTAGCAAGCGTTTTGATTCTTGGAATCATATTGGTTCAAAAGCATTTGGAATCTTATCTGTCTGCTATGGTCCCCAGAAAGGTTTTGAAATGATCAACAAAAATTGAGATCTAGTTGTGATTTTGAATTCTGGAGATTTATACTGGTTCTGGTTTTGAAGTTGTATCTGTTAACGCAAAGTATTTAAGTCATTTATTTACCATTCAGTAATAGTAATTTTAATTTCTTTAGTAAGTATTTAGTTAAATTTTCAATGGCTACTAAAGAGTTTAACTATGATGAGCTTACAAATATATGGGCCGATTCTGCCGCACAACAGACCAATGTTATGGCAAAGCCATGTTACGCTCTAATTCCATACATTGAATCACACTGAATACTGTCAAAATGTCATGTATTTGCTGTGCATTCAAACTGAAACGTCATTTGCATGTTATGATGCTGGGTCAGAAGGACCATGTTATCTAATATCGTTTCTTTGACATTTGTGCGGTTTCTAGGTTAAGTTTTCTATTTGACAACCTGAGAAAAACGCCAGACTGCACAGCAACCACATGGCTTTTGACAATATTTAGAACGAGTTTGTATGGAAAGTTCTTCATAACATTTGTCTGCCATGCGGCAGCATCGGTCCATTAATCTTACAAAAGTTAAAATAGCTCGGTTAAATTTTTCATAAAATATTCGATTCAAACAAATTTTGAAGCACAACAATTGAATAATTAATTGTATAAGGGACACTGTGTATTATTGTCCCACTTATTTGATCAGAAACAATTTTGTTAATTTACCAGTTAGCTGAGAAAAAAGTAAATTAAGTAGTCGTTTGAACATTTGTCTACGTTAAAATACTGAAATACAGTTCTTAAATACGATGGATTTGTCATAAAATCAAATCATACAAGAAAAGTTAATAACAATAATATGTTGCATAATACAACATAAACATTCAAACAAAGTTTATGAATAATATATAACAAAACATATCTATTTATTTTTGGTAAGGTAAGACAAACAAATTTTTGGTAAGCGGTTTCGGCGATACAGAGGAAATATAAAAAAAATGATATTTGGCGGTCAAAAATGATTATTAGTCGTATGCGCATCAAATTATCAGATATTTTTGATAAGTTTTTAAAAATGAGTACAAATTTTTTGTTACAATTTTGTTGGGTGCCGTACCAAGATTTTTAATTTTTAAAGTTTACTTATACGGCTCAAGCAAATTTCAAAATTTTCTAAAAAAAAAAATTCAAAATTTTTTAAAATATACAAAGTTTTATAGTTCATATTTGAAATTTACAATTCAGTTTCTACATGTTTTCCCACTGGGGAAATTTCTAAAAGCCCTGTACCCGTCAGCAAATAACCTCATTGAACCCAAAGTTCAGATTGGTTATAAGAAATAAATAAATAAAAAAAAAAGTTTTTACATGTATATATTTTATACAACATACAACTTATACCCGATTTCATCTGGCAATCATAAACAATTAACTAGTTGGTATTGGTATTTAGCCTTGAGGCAAGTTACATGAACTTCCCGATATGTGTAAATAATCGACTTAATCAATAATAAACAAATTAATTTATGAGTGATTAGAAGTATTCCGAGAGGATTTATTACACATAATTGAAAATGAACGAACACGTTAACTCGGAGTATTTTCTAAAAGCAAATTTTCACAAATCAATCAATTTTTATAATTGAACCAGCAGATCGTCTCACAAAACTGACAAACTGTAGTGTCCATTGAGTTACATCGAATGGTTTTTAAATTTCTGAAATCGGTTCAGGCGTTTTTGAGCAAACGCCGATGAAAGGTCTAATTTTGACAAATGCCAAAAAAAACGATACCAATTTTTGCAAACTTTGTCGAATTGTTAAAGCTGAACGAGTTGTCTTAGGGCGGTAATATTTCAGTATGATCTAGAAGACTATGATATCTACCGTCAAAAAAAAAAATCATAACTAGTTGGTTTGGTATTTTGCCTTGAGGCAAGTTACATGAACTTCCCGATATGTGTAAATAATCGACTTAATTAATAAAAATAAATTAATTTATGAGTGATAACAAGTATTCCGAGTGGATTTATTACACATCATTGCAAATGAACGAACGAACACGTTAACTCGGAGTATTTTCAACAATCAATATTTTTAATTAATCAATAATTATAACTAAACCAGTTTCCGTAGGACTTTAATGGTTTACTATGTTCAAGACCAAGTACACTATCGTTATACCAACTAAATCTAATTTTATTTTTAACAAACGTCAAAAAAACTACTCATTTTCTCAAACTTTGATGAATTTTTAAAATTAAACTACTTGTCGTAAGGCCGTAATAATTCAGTAAGTTTTATAAGACCATGATATATATCGCCAAAAAAAGTTCCATAAAAATCGGCCTGATTTTTTTTCAACAGTTAATTACAAGAAAACGGCTCAGTAGATTTTCACCTAAAACTAATCAGTATCATTCCCAACTAATATCTTTCGAACAGTTTTTGATTTTTTAAAATCGATTCGGTAGTATGAGCTTAAATGTGGACGAAACAGTTAACACTTTTTTTCAAATTACAAAGAAACGGCTCGGCCGATTGTCGCACAAAACTGAGAAACGATAATTCTCAACGAGATACATCAAATGTTTTTTAAATATCTGAAATCGGTTCAGGCGTTTTTGAGCAGACGTCGATGAAAGTTCTAATTTTGACAAATGCCAAAAAAACGATATCAATTTTTGCAAACTTTGAAGAATTGTTAAAGCTAAACGAGTTGTCGTAGGGCGGTAATATTTCAGTAAGATCTAGAAGACTATACACAAACTTTTTCCAAATTTTGGCTCATTCGATTCAGAATGGTTTGAAACGTCGAGAAAACATAAAATTAGCGAATGGGATTTTTTGATGAAAACATAATCTTCTCCTTCGGGAAGTTAAAAAAAGTGTGTTTCTAAGCACGATCGTCAAATTGAAAGTGTGCGTCAACGTGTTAAATATGGAGAGAAGATGCTGTTTTTATATTTAACTTAAAGCAAAAATCCTGACAAAAAGAAAATTGTGTAATCCAGTACGCCAGCACTAACTACCTCAACTTGTACTGCTTTCAGAATGCAGTCATCAGAATTAGATGTATTTGGATGTATTTGGATGTATTGTATATTTTGGATTGGAATAAGATGTTTGTGAAAAATCTTACAAATTAATATAATGAATTAACTTACTTGTAAAACTCGGCATATCTCCTCTTGCTCGGTTCATAAATGAATGCTCGTGCCAATGTGTAGGCACTGACCATCAAAACTCCTACGGTGATCAAATGGAACTTTATTTGCTTCTCCAGCATGTTGCGCATTTCTGGCTTCGGCATTCGCGGCATACTGGACAACTAATTTTCGAAATAGTAAAACGATATTAATAACTAGTTGGTATTGGTATTTGGCCTTGAGGCAAGTTACATGAACTTCCCGATATATGTAAATAATCGACTTAATCAATAAAAAAAATAATTAATTTATGAGTGATTAAAAGTATTCCGAGAGGATTTATTACACATTATTGAAAACGAACGAACACGTTAACTCGGAGTATTTTCTAAAAGCAAATTTTCAAAAATCAATAATTTTTATAATTGAACCAGTTTTCGTAGGACGGTAATGGTTTAGTATGTTCATTAAGACCAAGTAATCTATCGTTATACCAAGTAAATCGTCTAATTTTAATTTTAACAAACGTCAACAAGACTACTCATTTTCTCAAACTTTGATGAATTTTTAAAATTAAACTACTTGTCATAAGACCGTAATAATTCAGTAAGTTCTATAAGACCGTGATATGTATCGCCAAAAAAAGTTTCAAAGTTAATTACAACAAAACGGCTCGGTAGATTTTCACCTAAAACTAATCAGTATTATTACCAACTAATGTCTTTCGAACAGTTTTTGATTTTTTAAAATCGATTCGGTAAAATGAGCTTAAATGTGGACGAAAAGTTTAACACTCTTTTTCAAATTACAAAGAAACGGCTGTGCAGATCGTCTCACAAAACTGACAAACTATAGTGCTCATTGAGATACATCGAATGGCTTTTGAATTTCTGAAATCGGTTCAGGCATTTTTGAGCAAACGTCGATGAAAGGTCTAATTTTGACAAATGCCAAAAAAACGATATCAAAAAACTTTATTACAAGAAAACGACCCGGCTGATCTTTACCAAAAACTAATCAGCACGATTCCCAACCAATATCTTTCGAACGGTTTTTGAAATTTCAGAATCGATTCAGAATTGCGGGCTAAAACGTGGACGAAATTTTTTTCACTTTTCTGCTATTTATAAAGAAACGGCTTGGACGATCGTCGCACAAAACTCAGAAACGCTAGTCCTCATCTAGATACATTGAATGGCTTTTAAATTTTTGAAATCGGTCGAACCGTTTTTGAGAAAACGTCGATTTACGGCAAAAAATTTGTTCACACACATGCACACACACACATACACACATACTTTTTCCAAGTTCGGTCTCATTCGATTCAGAATGGCTTGAAACGTCCAGAAAACATAAAATTAGCGAATCGGATTTTTTTATGAAAGCATAAACTTTTCCTTCAGGAAGTTAATTAAAATCGAATACAGTAGAACTCTAATTATCCGAACTCCGACTATGCGAATCGCCGATTATCCGAATCACTTTCAGAAAAAAAAAATGTCCAAAAAAAGTCTAAGTGCGCTATTATTCTTCCACCCGCAAAGCCGGAAAACGGTTGAAGGCCGCAAAACAGCTTACATTGACGGAGATGTTTAAAAAACAATGATTTTTATTTCTAAACTTGCACATAAGTACATTTTATTTATATTTAAAACATGTGAAAATATAATGTTTCTTTCATTTAATTCAATAAAAAAATAGTGCAATATCAAAACGTAACTTTTTTTCTCTCCAACGGCAATTTAAAAAAAAAAATCTCCGATTATCCGAATATTTAATTATCCAAATGGATCCCGGTCCCCATTAATTCGGATAATTGGAGTTTTACTATATCACTTTTTGTTTGATCTGATTAGTTAACAAAGTGAACCAGATTTAGCAGGTTGAATTATTTGACATTTTTTTGGATGAAATTAAAATGTTAAGCCAACATAAAAATCAGTAGAAATATTTATCTAAAAGTTCAAATTCGACTAATTAAAATAACACATTTATGAGAAAAGTAACCATAAATTATACGAGTATAAAAGCTACATCATCAAGTACTAATGAAGTCGAGTAGATTTTTGGGGAATTGCTGTCAAATATTTAAAAGTAATGATTCTGTAAATAGTAGTGGAAAAAAATATATACCGCAAACTTCACATGACTCAACTCAAACAATTTAGAATTGTCCTTTTAAAGAAACAAGAAGTTAGATTTTTTAACTTCCCGTAGGGCAAGTTATAGTAATAGCAAAAAAATCAAAAATCAAAATTTTTATATATCTTTACGTTCCAGAGGTTTCTGAATATTTTGACATACCTTAAAAAGAATGGATGTATGTGTGTGTGTGTGTATGTATGTATGTATGTATGTATGTACGTGTGTGTATGTATGTGCGGATACAAATTTTTGTCGACGATTTCGGGAACACGGATCAACCGATTTGAATAATTCAAAAAATATTCGATTCGTATTGATAAGGAGACGTGCTGATTAGTTTTTGGCGAAGGCAGGTCTAGCCGTTCCGAAGATACGGGGCAAAAAGTGCCGAAAACGGTAACTCAGTTTTTAGGAGAACGATTTGAATAATTCAAAAAACATTTCACTTGTATTGACAAGATGAAGAATCGACAAAATTTTCATGAAGGTAGGTCTAGCGGTTCTGGAGATATGGAGGAAAATGTAAAAAAATGAGCCATTTGGCGATCAAAAATGATCATTAGACATATGCACATCAAATTATCAGATATTTTATAGAGATTTTAACAATAAGTATACATTTTGTTAACATTCCTATGGGTTCCGTACCAATGCTTATGCGTTAGACAGCGACGCGGCGCTTACATGCTTTATATTTTGTCCCTATGCAGTTAAAGCAGTACGATTGCTTTGAAAAAAAAGTTCAGACCTTCCACAATTGGTCAAAATAAAAAAAAAAAAATTATTTTTTTTTTTAAAAAATAAAAAATTTTTTTTTCAATAAAAGTAATTTTTTGTCCAATTTATAGTTTCTCAAAAATCTTATTTTTTCAAAGTAAATTTTTTTCAAAAATGTTAATCGTTTTTTAAAAAAATAATAATTTTTGGCGCGGGAAGTTCCAGCAATTTGCCTTAAGGCACGATGCCTTAATTGCCTTAAGACAGAATTCCACTTACAGCTAGTTAAAAATAATATCAAAGTAATAATCTACTTACATAATATAATCAAGTGGTAAATTGTTCAGAGACTTTTTTTAATTATATAATTCTTTGTAAATATTAGTAAAAATAATATTTATACCGCAAACTTTAGGGACCCGAATTAAAACAATTAAATATAGTCCTTTTATGAAAATTAGAAGTTTTGTGTTAGGTATCTTAACAATAATATCAGAAAGTTTAATTTTTAAATAATCAAAAGTAAAAGTTCAAACAAGTGAACTTACGGCGTCTCACTTTACTCCGAAATAAATCTGGCCTATATATTATTTTCCTGTATAATAAAGTGAAAAATATTAAACAAATTCTATTATTTACTTTTATAAATAATAGTATATAAATTATACTTATTATTTTACTTACGTTTATTATCACAGTTGTCCTTTAACTATATTATTTTGCTTCACAAACTTTTGTACGGCTCACGTTTACAAATTTCAGAATATAATTTTTAATTCATTTGTTTATTTGTGTTGGGTGATATGTTTGATGAAATTTATTTCTATGAGATTCGCAGTAATATTATTTTGCTATGGCAACAGTAATAATATGAATATGTAAAAATAATTTTCACGCCTGAATTTGAAATGTTAATATTGAATATTTAGTAATTATTCAATATTAGCATATCAATTAATATATTTTATTATATATTAATTACTATAATATAATTTTATTATATATTAACAATTATATATTAATTATTAATTACTTAAAAAATGACATTTATTTATTAGTTCCCAAATCGGTCTTCCAGCGCTGAGTAGAATAAATTGTATGAGAAGAAAATATTTTTTTAGAACTATGCTGACCAATTTTGTATTAAATGCATATAAAATTCAAAGAATAAATTTCTAAATCGTGGGACTTGATCAAATTTCCTAATTTTAAATTTCGAAAAACTCTGTGCTAAAATTATCATTTTTAGTACAACTGATACTAGGTAGATTCTTTGGTGTAAAATATAGCTATTCCTTTATTTTTTTAATTTTTTCTTTCTTTCCTTTTTTCTTGTTTTTTCCTTTTTTCTTTTTTTCCCTTTTTTCTTTTTTTGTGCTTGATGAAACTTGAAAGATTATGGATATCAAATCTGAACATCGTAGTGGTATCACTATTTTTCTGCAAATTTCTTGAATTTTTGCTGAATTTGTTAACTTCCCGTAGAGTAAATTATAGTAATCCTTACGCCTTTACGTTTCAAAGGTTTCTGAACATTTTAGCATACCTTAGAAAAAATTGATATTTGCATTTTCTTATCGATTGATGTATGTATGTGTGTGCGTATGTATGGATACAATTTTTTGTCCACGTTTTGGAGAGCACGGATCAACCGATAAGGAGAACTGATTAATTTTGGCAAAAGTCGGTTAATCCAGAAAATGGTAATTAAGTTTTTGATAGAACGGAGCATCCGATTTGAATGATTCAAAAAACATTTCACTTGTATTGATGCAATGAAGATTTGATCGAATTTTTGCAAAGGCAGATTCAGCTAGTGGGAAATTCAGAAAAAAAGTTTAGAAAAATGCCATTTGGCGGTCGAAAATAAGATATTTTCGACAGTTTGGATCAACTAACATGAATGGGTATCGCAATATTTAAAAAAATTGCAAAATTTTAATAATTTAAAAAAAAAAAAATAAAATAACATGGTGGAATTTCAAATTGTATTTATTTTTGATCTTGAGGTAAAATGATACTAATTCTAAAATTTCATGCAAATTGGAGCATAGTAAAAAAATTGAGACCCAAAACGCTCCATTGACTGGAGTACAGATAGTTGTCCCTAATTTCCAATCGTGATTTGATTGCAGTAATGCACAGAAAGGCTCTTTTTACTTGAAATCATATTTAGATCTAAAGCTTCAAGTCAAAAATGCTTGGTATCAAGCTGTCAGAGATATAAATTGATCCTAGGTTTAATTTTGGAACCTAGGAATCTTATGGTATCAAACAAGGATCCTTTCCGCAAAATTACGGACAAGTTCAAATTCTTAATAGTTTTTGACTCGGATGACAATTTGATTTGAATAACTACACATAGTAATTTTTAAGAAAGCAAAACTATTAATGTAAATAATAATAACGGAGAAAAGATAATTTTGGTGTAAACGTTCATAATTGATTTTTGAAGTAAAACTACTTTAGGCGCGACTAGGTTGTAAATCTGTACAAATGCAACGGAAAAAAACGTTACGGCCGAGTCGAGTGCCAATGAGTCATTCGCACTCGATAACGGGTCGATTGTGATTGGTCGTCGTGTCGCTCGAGTATGATTGCTTTGATTGTATAGTGAAAATAATAAAACAAATGAAAAATCTGACGTGTAAGGAACGTAAGTTTATTGAAGTAATTTGTATTATTCGTGGTTACTATATATTTTTGAGCTTATTAATTAGTTTATTACATGAAGCTCTTCAAACACAATTACATGATGAGTGAAATTGTGAAAACAATATTTATTTAGGCGTTGTTTAACATAATAATTCTCTGCATTTTTATAGATATTAAAAAATATTAAAGCAGTACAGCTTTATTCTATCATGCTGAAGATATATCTTTTTCAGAAATATATCTCAGACACTTTTGGAAGTTTAGAGGAAGTCTACATGTTTTTTGTTTATGAGGGCTATTAAGTATTATAAAGTTGCACATTTTTATAAATAATGAAGAATAAATTGACATTCAGATTTATTACTCTAAACTACGCACAACAATAGTTTGTGTAGCTGTGTATCATTTATATACAGATTACTTCACAACGGGCATCTTTGCAGTTTATTTATTGATAGTGTTAATGAAATTATTCAAGATTGTTGTAATCGTATGTTGGTATGATGAGGTAGTCTTATGAGCTTGCCATTTGTTCTGTTATTGATGTTCTGGAAAGTGTTCTAGGTGCTTAGAATGTTGAGGACTCCTGCTATGTGCTGCGTTTTAAATAGACATACTGCGATTGTCGGCAGCAATTAGTCTTTTCTGGTCGGGGATTAGCTAGCAAATGTTCCTTGGGCGCCACAAAGGCTGCGCAGATGATTGATATTTACTGCGATGATTTAAATAGAATTACTCGTCGAACTAGCAACTTTTAATCGTACACAAATTAATAACATTGATTTTATTATCTTGCCATTGGATTAATTCTTAGGAATCTATAGAAGCAACTTTCTTGCAGTTTTACTACCATCGTTGAGGTTCTTTAGTTTTTTTGTATATTATTAGACGTGACCAATTTTCTCTTACAATTGGCAAAAATAGTTTTGAAATCAATACTATTTATACTTTAGATTTCGAAGTTTTTGCACCCCATAAAAATTGATCAAATGAGCTTTATATAAATTTATTTGTATGATGTGCAAAGTGAAGCTTACAGAAAGTTAAAAAACACGACTATATAAACGCAATTGTTTGTTTGACTGTTTTATTGATAAAAATCGAAATTGAAAATTTTTGCGTCCAAAAATCGAAATTGAAAATTTTTGCATATCTTTACGTTTCAGAGGTTTTTGAATACTTTGGCATACTTTAGAAAAAATGGATGTATGTATATGTGTGTGTATGTGTGGATACAACATTTTGTTAACAATTTTGGGCGTACGGAACAACCGATTTGAATGATTTAAAAAACAATCGATTCTTATTTATAAGGAAACGTGCTGATTAGTTTTTGGCCAAAATTGGCCCAACCGTTTTAGAGATACGAGGCAAAGAGTGCAGAAAATAGAAATAGAGTTTTTGAAAGAACGGAGCTTACGATTTGTATTATCCAAAAAACATTCAATTCGTATTGAAGGGGAGAAGTGGTGATTAGTTTTTGGCAAATGCAGGTCCATCCGTTTTGGAGATTCGGAGTTAAATGTGCAAAAAATGACAGTTTTTGAAAGAACTAAGCATCCGATTAAAAAAACTTTCTGCTTGTGTTGATAAAACGATTGCTTTTGGGAAAAGATTTTTTTTTTAAATAATTGTGTAATTTTCAAAAATTATTTTTGTTGAATATCGAAAATAATTTGGAGTTTAATTTTAATTCTAGCTAAAGTCCGAAACTCACTTATATACTTGAAATAAATAATTTTAAGTTTGCAATTCAGTTTGTCTAATTCCTATAAATGTTATAGAATGTACTTTATTGCCATACACCACTAGTTCAGTACCTAAAATTAAGCGACAACAATTCCAATTTTAAAACAAAAACGTAAAATAGAACGAACAATTACGAACTTTGACAAGTTTTTAAAACGACTCTTCGTAGGTCTATGATATTTTAAGATCTTCATAAGATAATGAATTCTATTATCATACAAAGATTTATCAAAATAGGATTTTTTAACCAGAAAATCCCAGCCTTTCTTCACCAAAAACTAATATCATGATTTTTGCGATGACGTAAAATTTTGCACTTTACTATTAAATCTTGAGAAACGGTTTGCCTGATCTTCTCGCTAAACTAATCAATGAGAGTCCCAATTGAGTTTCATCAAATGGTTTTTAAAATTTTAAAGTCAGTGCAGCCGTCTCTGGGAAAACGTAGACAAGACGTAGACGAAACATCAAATTTTAGTACACACAAAGTTACATAATCTCATCATACGCACTAGGGAAGGCAATGCCGATGGAAAATTTCAATACCGGTATTTCGGTAATTTTTCATTTTAAAACCGGAATACCGGTAAATTACCGGTATTTTTATAAACGTAAACAAAATTGAAAGTTACTAGTACAAATATAAAAAAATGTATTTACAACTACAACTATATTTAACTAAAAAATAAAAACAATGAAATAAAACAATAAATTTATTTTTTTAAATAATAATTTAATAAAATTATATCCAATTTAATTAATTCATTATCACTATCGAATACAGTGAGTACTTTTCACCAAAAACAAACTTATGAGTAAAAAAGACCAAAAACTCATAAAAGATCATATTACATTATTATAATAAACTGTATTGTCTGTATCCAATGTGTTAAAATAGCATAATGTCTAATATTTTAAAAAAATAATTTTTCTACACTAATTTAAGATCGGATTCTTTGTCGAGATAAATAATAAGTTACTATAATTGTTGAGTATTGTTATTCAAAACAATGTGATGCTTCAATAGTATTTTCAAACTTCGAAACATTTTCGAAAAATAATATTTTATAATTGTAATAAGCAAAAATATTTCTTCATTATTGACTGATAGATCATTATCTATCAGTCCAATTTTATTTATTGTAACACGATATGAAGCCCTTTGAAAAGCAATAAATATTCAGTTTAATGACGAGTTGAGATAATATTTGACATTTGTATATCTTATAAAATCACTTGAAGATATAGCTGTTTATGCGATTATGGAAGTTAAAGATAAATTTGTTCCGAGAAATTTAAACTTTAGGGTATTATGTATCAAATAGCGCTTATGTAAAAATACCGAAAATAACGGTATTTTTGGAATAAATACCGGTAAAAATACCGCCAAAAAAAACGGGCGGTTTACCGGTAATTCGGCATACAGGTATACCGGTATTGCATTTCCTAATACGCACATATGCTTACATATTTTTTTCAATAGAGCACATACAACACATAAAAATAGCAAATCGGATTTTCTTTCAAAAAACGTAATTTTTTTCAGAAAAAAGTATTGACACAGATTTAGTCTGATTTTTCGGCCAGAGGCACTCGGATCTAGTCCTGGTCATGTGTTAGAGACAAGTAGATTGAATTTTATTGGTATTAGAATATATTTTAAAATACTAAATATGTTAAAATAATATATTTGTAGAACGTTGGATAGAATTGGACCCAAAAAGTATATCAAAAATGAAGAAGTATGTGGTAACCAATATCAAAAACCAAATATAAAATGTTTGTTGATGTAAATTGTATAAATCATTTTAATGGTCATTAAATGAATATTGATTTTTGTAGGTGAAAATATGGTTCCAAAATCGCCGGACGAAATGGAAAAAGCAGGACAACATCAGCAACGCAGAGGCTGCAGAGCACAAAACGACGCCTGCAGCTCAGCAGCAAGGAAAGCAGGAGCGTTCTCCCAGTACCGGCAAGCAAACGCCTCCTCTCTTAACCGATATCACATCAGTAAAGCAAAAACCATCCAAACAAATTTTATCAAACGAAAAACGAACCATCACATCCCACAGTATAGAATCCGTTATAGACATGTCGAGGCGATTAGACATTCTGGAAAAAAGGGAAGAAGACACAGTGTTATTTGAGAAAAGTGATATTTTAGCCACCACCGATGTGGAAAATAGTTTAAGTATTTCTAAAATCACGACAAACAATCGATTGCAAAGTGGTACTGATAGGGGTGCTTTTCATCAAATTAAATCAGAACTAAATGGTGATCTTGCTATTCAGTAGCAAAGAGACAAAGACGTCAGTTAATTTCAACAATTGGTTATTAAGTATTGTATTATAAACTTGATTCTAGTTAATAATGTGAAGTAAAGTGAGTAATCAAAATGATAGACCACTGATAATTTTTTACTCTTGAAAAAACATGTGATTCACTTTTTGTAGAATCCAGTAGCAAAACTGTGTTCTTTTTTGTAGACTCCAGTAACTCTCTGCAAACATATTTATTTCTTAATGCCCCTGGATAATCTGCAAACATACTTGCAGCTATTTGAAATTTGTTTGCAGATTGCTGCTGAATTCTTCAAAAATAACTCAATAAAGGTAAAGAAAGCATTGCTGAAATCCATTTTCCTGGTCATTCATGACAAAAATGGTCTGGAAACGCCAGAAATTATAAGATTTAATAATCATTCAGAAGAATTACTAGATTGGAGATTTTGTTCATTTTGTACTCTTGATTCACTTTTCGTAGAATCCAGTAGCAAACATGTCTTCCTTTTGGTAGAATCCAGTAGCAACTTGCAAACCTATTTATTGTTAATGCCCTGGGTGATCTACAAACATACTTGCAGTTTTTTGAAAGTTTGTTTGCAGATTGCTGCTGAATTCTTCAAAAAGAAACTCAATGAAGGTATAGGAAGCATTGCTGAAATCCGTTTTCCATGTTATTTAAGGTAGAAATGGCCAGGAAACGACAGAAATTATGAGATTTTTAAGCAGATTCTGCCGCACAACAGACCAATGGCATGACAATGTCATGTTACGCTCTAACTTTCATACATTATGCTACTAAATCATACTGAATACTATTAAAATGTCATGTATTTGCTGTGCATTCAGGCGTTTTACACATAAACTGAAACGCCACTTGTATATTATGAAGCTGGTTCAGAAAGACCCTGTTATCTAAAATCGTTTTTTTGACATTTGTGCGGTTTCTAGGTTAGGTTTCCGATCTGACAAAAACACCTGACTGCACGGCAACCACATGGCTTTTGTCAATATTTAGAACGAATTAGTACGGAAAGTTCTTCATAACATAGCCTTGCCAAAACATTGGTCTGCTGTGCGGCACAATCAGTTCATTAATCATAATGCAAAAAAAATTCTTGATTGGAGATTTTGAGTTTTTTTTAATTTACACCGTTTTTAGCAATTTGACCCGAATTTTGACTTAAGTTTCGTGTTCAGGGTTAGAAATTACTTTGAAATACAGACAATTTTTTTTTATTTTATGGACCTGTGTAATTTTTCAAACTGCACTATTTAGATTCTTTTTGGAAAAATCAGCTCAAAATACTCTAGTTGCATCAGATGATGATTGTAAACCTATATATTATACATATATTTTTTAAAAATAAATTACATCAAATATAGGCTTGCATGGAGTATTCGTTTACTATTCGGTATTCATTCGAATACCAAATTTTTAAAATCAATCAGATCAAATTAATTGCTCAGCGAAAATATTGCCTGTATGTTTTATTTTTCATGCCATAAAGAGCTTGCGATGGATCTTATATTTGAAAGTCTATAGTTTACATAATATGATACGAAAAAATTTGTTATCGTATTTTGTATTTATAAAATTTTTATCGACTTCTGAGATTATTAACGAACACGTGAAGAACTCTTTTCTCAATATTCAACGGACACGCTATTGTTATATGTTTTTGTTAGGAATCGTTCAACGGTTACACGCATGTATCTATATTGAATAAAGTCATTCATCATATTCACTCTGAGCATTTCTAAATAATGAGATATCAGAGGCTCTTTATCGCAAAAAAATACGAATATTTTTGGTCAGTTTTTATTTATATTTTATTATAATTAGCCTTCCCAATATATAAAAAATAATATTGTGTTTATAAAAGAAAATTGGAAATATATTTAAATATATATTTAAATATCTATATATATATATATATATATATATATATATATATATGTATATATATTTAGATATTTCCCTATCACATATGTTATTTAAGAATTAGGTATTCGGCCGAATAGTATAAATCGTGCCAAAATTTCTAAATGAGATAGAGTAACCGAATAGTTGTTGTAAGCTTGGACATAAAAATAAATATACATGCAGTACGTTAGTAATATAATAACTGCGAATAGTAATTACATTAATACGAATGAATTTAGGCGCTAAAAACCTGCCGAATAGTTGCCGAATATTCGGTATTCGGTCTCTGGACCATGCCGAATAATCGCTATTTGGCATTTTGCCGAATATACTATTCGTTGCAAGCCTAATCAAATTATTTAGCTGGATATGTTAAATTTCCTTTGTGGTCACATCAGAACAATCAAAGGTACGATATTTCTGTGTATCAAAGTCTGCAAAGAACCAAATGTTTCACATGTTTTTTCAAAAGTATTTATATCGTGGTCAAAAAAATTAAAAACGAGCTTTTAGATTGGTGATTATTCTTAATAGAGACTGTACATTGAAAATATACTAAGCATGAATTATATATTTCCTAATTTAATATGACATATCTGTAAGCAGTCACAATGTTGCAAAAGCATTAAAAGTATAATGATTTGCTAAAGGAATACATTTTTGCCATGCTTAGTTTTTTATGTTTTTGTACAAATATTATTGTCGTTGTCGTTGAATATATTGAAACAATAATGTACAATGAGTTCAGAATGTGATCTAATGTGTGAATAAGTTTGATGATTAACTTATCTTACGTGGATTTTTTGTACAAAACAATATCAATTTTTAATATTTATTACCTATATGCTGGACTATGAACTAAAATACTGACATGATAATTTACCTTGTAGCTGGAATATTTGAGTCGACATACAAATATTTTACAGTACATTAGATTTTCAATCAGGTCAACGAAAATTACAATTTCTAAATATAATATGACAATGTGATAAAAGACTAATTTAATCGGATTTAAATGTTGTTAATCTCTTTTTGTATAGAGAAATTGCATCATTGTATAGCTTTAAATCACTTTATTTTGATTTGATATCAAGGTAATTAAATAATTTACATTCAAAATATAATAAGCAAAAAATTTGTTGAAGTAATTATGATATATAAATCTATATTAATACTAACTAAGGGGGCAACTCTTCCTCATAACATAGCGTTGTCATGGGGCAAACGCTATGTTATGCTTATTTTCTGTTAGTGAAACTGTGAAAGTCTATTAACTTCTCGTAGGGTAGTTATCGAAAATGAAAATTTTTGCATATCTTCACGTTCTGAAGGTTCCTGAACATTTTGGCATACCTCAGAAAAAATGGATGTGTATGTGTGTTTTCGGGTGCACGTTTTCGTGTTTTTGAACCGATTTGAATGATTCACAAAACATTCGATTCCTTTTGATAGAGGGATGTGCTGATTCGTTTCTGGCAAAGGCAGGTCCAACCGTTACGGAGATACGGAGCAAAGAGTGCAGAAAACACAAATCGAATTTTTGAGAGAACGGAGGGTCCGATTTGAATGATCTAAAATTCAATCGATCATTCAATTAGTAATGATTGGGAAAAGTTGTTATTAGTTTTTGGCAAAGGCACGTCCAGCCATTTCAAAGATACAGAGCTAAATGTACAAATAATGTCAGTTTTTGAGAGAACTAAGCGTCCGATTTGAATGATTCAAAGAACGTTCTGCTTGTTTTAACAAAATAATTGCTTTTATAAAAAAAATTGTTTCAATTTTTTGTTTGTTTGTATATCGAAAATAATTCAGATTTTAATTTTAATTCTGACTAAAGTTCTAAAGCTCACTTATATATTTTAAACAAATAATTTTAACTTTGCAATTCAATTTATATAATTCTTGTAAATATTAGACATTTTTTATAATAATCTATTTGAAAAAAATCAATATTCCTCGAACATTTTGCTACGGTACGGGAAGTTCCAGCAATTTGCTTAAGGCACGATGCAATACACAACTAGATTGCTGTGCGATCAGGCGTATTTTACATATAAACAAGCAAGGAAGAAAGTTATGATAACTTAATTCTAGATGGTGCAGTTATCATAAGATTTTTCCTTGCAAATATATAGACATTTTCACAGCTTCACTAACAAGAAACAAGCATAAGATAGCGTTGCCATGACAACACTATGCCTTGAGGCATAATTACCCGGTAAAATAAAATAGAGAATTTTTCCACTGGATTTTTAAAGTTTATTTGTTTTTTTTATCTGATATAACTTTCAACTCATTTGTATAATTCAATTTAATTTGCAAATTTTATCGAATATTCGAAATTGGTATTATGTCTATGAAATAGTACTATTTGGAAATGGATTGCTTCACATTTAAATGTAATTTAATTATTAAAATTATTCAAATAGTCAAAAGAAGTGCAAAATTTATTGCATAATTAAGACAAGAGAGAAAAAATACAGCTCATAATGTTGAAATATATTTTTTCATTAATCGATTGATGATCAAATCAAATTGTTTTTGCATGCAATATATGTTTAAGTGAAATATTTCTATATCATATTGTATTTATGTTCGTATTGTAATTTGTAAGTACATTCATGAGACTGTTGTGAACGATTCTGATTTAATGTGATTTGTGAAATCACTATCGAAACTTTGATTGTGAGCCATTGAATATTTATAAAATACTATGTGGTTGAATTTGACATATTTTTAGTACAACCTATAAGGATTATCATAGACTGCTTAATTATATTACTTATAATGATTTAATAATGCTATTGAAATATTAAGTAATGTGTGTTTCACAAATTTTTCTTGAATTCAAGCATCGATGCGCATGTTCAAATTTTGGATAATTATGTTTTTAAAAAGTTTACTAATTGCTCAAATTAGTGATGATGATTCGTGAATCAAAATGAACAAATTATCATTTTTTTTCTATTAAACTCTACTTTTGATTACATGTCCTTTTAAAAATGTTCCTGTTTACTTTATAGTAATATGAGTAATATATATACATTGTATGTTTACATTAGGTCGAAAAAGAAGAAATGAGAATATTTATATATTTTTATCAAAATAAAATAAGTCAAAAATAAAACTTTATATATAACAACTTATATTTATTTGTTAACGTACGCAGTGCCATAAGATTAAGGAGATCTTTTTAATAATTACATGAAATCTTATTGTATTACAAAAGTGTGAATTTGTGTATTTTTGTTTTTTTATATATATAATATATGTTGGTATCATTCTAACTTGTAAATAATAAGCTTTTGAAATATGTGCTGATATTAGGTTAAGTAAAAGTGCAATTTCATAAAGTTCATTATATGTATTGAGAAAGCCATATAATTCAAATAAATGTTTGATTCAACATTTATAATGTTTTGATACTTATTTCGTTAAATTTATATTAATTAACTCTGGAAGGGTATTTTCCAAAAAAAAACTTTCCGTAGGGTAAGTTATAGTAATTTTTATATATCTTTACGTTTTAAAAGTCTGAATATTTTGGCGTACTTTAGAAAAAATGGATGTATATATGTGTGTGTGCGGATACAAATTTTCTTCGACGATTTCGGGAACACCGATCAACCGATTTGAATTATTCAAAAAACATTGGCGCTTCAACGCAATTTTCGTTCGCGTTATTAGATAAGAAAGTCAAAACTGATCGGGTTCGAATCCCACGTCTGTATTTAAAAATATATATATTACCTAAATTAAATTTTGTTTATATATATTTCATTTAAACATATATAAATAACGTCGTCAATTCTAATAAGTTTTCACAATTTGTCTACGAGGAACAAATAATGAAAACTCTAGTTTTTATAATATTTATTCATAGACATTTTTGTAGACTGATTAATATTATTTTTCGAATATTTAATTACGGTACGGGAAGTTCCAGCAATTTGCCTTAAGGCACGATGCCACGCGCCCCACTAGTTTTGTATTTTTATAATGTAGTGCATTGGCTTCTGTTCTTCTTTTTCAAATATAATACAGTCGATCAGTGATTTAATATTTTATTTCTATTGATAAATAACGGATAAATAAGCACAAATGTATGAATATAATAACTGGTAATAACTATTAAATAATTAAATGTAATAACCATACTCTTCTTTTATCTATGGTGATGGCATGCATGATTGATGTATAATTGATTGGTTCATTCTTTCTTTTATAGATAAATACAAAATAATTATTTTTCTTTCTTTTTATTCAGCTTGTTTTCATCTGTTTTTATCATTTGTTGTTTCATATTAATCCGCTAGTGGCGCTAGTGTTTTTCAAACAGACACTATGACGTGTTATCATGTTCTTATCTTTCTATATTTCTTTTATCTATGGTTTTCTGTCATGTCAGTTTTTAATGCTTTATGCTAGTTTACTTTTAGGTTAGTTATTTACTTTTATCTCATATACATGTTTTTTAGATGTTTCTAGTTAGTTGCTTTTATTGCAAATATTTGTAACTTTATATCACGTTTTATTATTGTTATTATATTGATACTTTAAACGTGAAATTCTGAAAATGGTTGTGAAGAAAAGAACAACTATGACAGCAAAGGAAAGAGCCAAACTCCTACGTATGGGATATATAATTATGGATGCACTAGAAAAAGGACAGTTCTCCGATCTAAACAAAGTCAGAAGATATTTCGAAGATCTTCTACAAGATATTAACAATCACAAAAAAATGGAGCAACAAAGGAATGAGGAATGGTAAGTACAATATTTCTCGATACTATTTCATGTTATTTAGTTCATTTCGTAATTATTCGTGTATTATCACATTTGCAGACCCTCAGAAACAGTTACTTCCTGAAAAATATAATTCAGAAGAGAGAAACAATTATTTTTATCATTCAAAGAACTTGTATACTATTCATGAGTTTCTGAATTGTTTTCATTGAAATTTTTTTGTGTTTTATTTCAACTGTCTTGAGCACTTATAAACAATATTTGTTTAAATTGCAACAAACACCAGGGCCTTTTATCTTATAACAAAATCTGTGTTCAGAAGGGTTAGTAGTCAAATGTTTTATGTCGGTTGCTAGAAACGTCAGTATTATTTTTGTATCAGTTGACAAATTGTGATTTTTGTTTGTTTGTGTTTGTACATTTGTTAATAAAGATTTCATTAAGATGCATAGCCTTTTGACAAAATGAATAGAATAGCTTCTAACTCAGATGCAGGACATAAATACTATGTAGTGACATATTAGTCTAATCGTATTACTCTTTAACGAAAGAGACCAATTGTAGGAAATTGTGTATAAAATCAAGTATAAGCTTCTACAAGAAAGTCAAAATATTTAGAAATTTTCCAGCTGTTTAAAATTGGATTACCACTTCACACAGACCTGAATATACTTGTAAGAAAATGAATTGCTTAAGAATGTCAAATTTTGCATGGGATGATTGTTAGTTAATAAGAGTTAAGAATGACAGACGATGTAATGAACTAACACTATAATGCATTATTCACTAAATTTCACTATTAATAAGTAAAAAAAATAAGTTAAAAATTATATATTATTATCTTATTGTTCCAATTTAACAATAAGATTAATTAATTTTTCCGCTGAATGAAGGCTAGGATTATAGCCGAAACGTATGGTTTTGAAATAAACTTTTGAAAGAAATTCATGTTTTTTATTGATGTTATGCCCGATTACTAAACTTTGTTAATATATATATATATATATATATATATATATATATATATATATATATGAGAGAATCAGTCTTCGGGGCAATACATCAATTAAAAACTTGTATGAACTTATAACATTTTTATCGTTTCCATATGTTTTGACACATTGTTTTTAATGTTTTAATGTGTGTAATGTACAAGTTAATTACTTATGACAAATGTACAAATGATTTACTTATGACATCTACAATTACACATTTTAGTGGGACATAGCCAAACCTAAACTACCCTTTGAATTAGCTAGAATTTTATCATTAGGCATGAACTTCCTTCCATTTAATATTTTAGTATCTTCTCTTAGCCGACTTAATATAGAATTATGAGCACTATTGTTCAATATCAGTGGGACAACAGCAAATATTTCAGCACGTTTCAGACTTGCTTGTAATTTCTTTCTTAAAATTTTTCCCTGCTTATTCGTTTCATATCAATACTTGTGTTTAGTAAACCCTTCAACCATTTTGTAACCACTCCCAAGAGAAAACCTGCAGAAAAAAATCAGTGTTAAATTATTTATTATAAACCTTTATTATTATTAGCAAGAATGATTCTTAAAAACTTACCTTTCAGTGAGTTGGTTAGTCTGACTGACTTTATATTTCAATATTTATAACGTTAAAATTTCTAGCATTGTTAAATGTCTCAGTTATTAAGCTATAACAAAAACTTATATCAGAATAGTACTAAATAATGCAAGTATTTTGAGGTATGCATATTGATAAAAATACTTACTTATTTTTGAAGGCCCTTGAATATTATTAATCATTTTACATACTACATCGATTCTAGTAGGAAATACATAACTATTGCGTTTTTCTTGGTATTTCTGCATTGTAAAACTCTGCAATTTGATATAATAATCGTTTTATAGGTTTAACAAGCGTTTAGTATATCGACGAGTTTTGACGCTAATCACTGACAAGAAATTTCGTTCAATGGCACCATTTTGAATTATTTCTGGAAAATTTGATATTTACGAAAATAAGCGCTACTAGGGAGAGCAGCTCTAACTAAAACCCAGATACAGACATTTGTTCGGAGCATATACTCTTCTTTTATCTATGGTTCGGAGATTACCGACCACCTAACACCCTGGAGTTGTTTCCGGTGTTGAGCATAACTTGTCAAAATTTCAGCAGTGTTGTTTTCTGTAAATCATTTAGTGTAATTCTTCTGCTCAGCTCATGATCGGTTATAATGTTCGGTCTCATCTTTTGCCTGTATCGTGTCGTGTCCGCCATTTTCTGTTCAAGTAAGTGCTTTATTATAATTATGCATTTTTCTTTTCGTTTTGTTTGCAGTTATGCCTTTTTATTTCGTTTCTTTATAACTCTTTCATTCGCTTGGCATTTTCATACTATTGTTTAATTTTATATTATTCTTTTCTCTGCGGTTTTCATTTTAGTGCTCTACAATCGCTTCGCTTGTGCACGTTTCTTCATCAAGTAAGGCTTTTATTATTATTCATTCTGTTTCTTTTTATTTATATTTCTTACTGCGCTTTTCTGTTAATAACAAATTTTCTTCTTATTGTTTTACATAGTTTTTTTTACACTTAGGTCTAGCTTAGGTTCCATATTATTTAGGTACTTTTTACATTTACGTCTACCTCGTGTTCCACATTGTTTAGGTACTTTTTTTACTTACGTTTCATTACTTTTTGTTTTCATGCTCTAGCCCTTAGTTCATATTAATTTCAGAATTTATACAATTTAGTCACTTTACTCTTTATTCTCGATATCTATTTTATTTATAATTATTCCAATAAACAAACATGGACTTTGTTTGTAGGGAATGCAAAATTACGTTTACAGCTTGTAGCTCTTTGTATCGATACCTCAGGCGACAGCATAACAAAGAGCCAAGAGCCATTTGTTCTAATTCATATAATTTTTGTTATAAATCTTTTAAAACCAAATATTCTTTAGATCAACTTGTACACCAAGTGCATTGTAATATCCCTGCTCCTTCAATTACACAATCCTTGTCATCATCCTCTGAAGATTATACACATCCTTTCTCCCTTTCTAAAACAGATGCTAATCATCCTCTTTTATCCACCTCACATGTCTCCACATCCTTGGCATCACCTTCCAATTTACTTTCACACGTAACACCCTTCACAAATTTCATTCCTTCTACTACATCTATATCAGATTTGCTTCAAATATCTCCCCACATAGCTCCATCGCCTCCACCCTCTACATCTTCTGCTCATTTTACCCATTATGCAGCTTTCTTACCCACTTTCCCACTCAGTTCTAAGAAAATTTAGTAGATATGTATTATTTTTGTTGTTTATTATGTTACAAAGTTTATATTTTTGTAGGTACACCATCGAAAAGTGACAAGACAATGTATTATAATTGCCACATGATCAGAAACAAATTGAACGCTTATTTACGAATCCCAGCATCAAAACTGGGAAAGCTTGTCCCTCAAGGATGATTTGTAATATTGATCATAATGGAGCAGTTGATGTGAAGTTCTGGAAGACACATGTAGGGCACAATAAATAGAATAAGTTAACTTCTTTAGACAAGAAGCTGGAAGAACATATCAAGGGTAATTTTTAATTTAATTTTTAATCATCGTGCATAATTATAAAACTAAATACATTTTTGTCATATTATTCAAATTTTTTTTATAGATCAAGTTATAGCAGGAGTTTCGGATGATAAAATTATCGTCATTATTCAAGGTGCAGCATATGAAGGAAAGATAGCATTAAGAGCATCGTTAATTACCAAGAAATTTGTACGAAATATTGAATGCAAAGCAGTGCTACCACACCCTAACTTTCTAGATAATAATGATAAAATCAGTGTTGACAAATGGTTTGAGGAAAATGAGAAAAATACCTGTCACAAAATTTTATATTGCAAAAAACCAGGTGTAGAACACATGTAATACTAGAAGAATGGTTAAAATGCAGGTGACCATTTCAAAGGAATTTGAATATGATAAAATATGCATAGATGGAACTCATGGTACAAATGCTTATGGATTTACCCTGCATACTCTTCTTGTAATTCATGGGGCAGGTTATCAGGTAGAATTTTGTTTCACAAATCGGCAAGATGAAACTTTATTTAAATTATTTTTTGAGAAAATTTTTGGGCAAAGTAGGAAAAATTGCCACCTCAACTTTTATGTCTGAGGATGCACCTGCATACTACAATTCATGGTCATCTGTCATGACTTCGACAAATAACCATTTACTTTGTTCATGGCACATATCAAGAAGCTGGAAAAGGGTACTTAATACAAAAGTAGACAAAGAAGTAGATACACAAAAGCAGACAAACGTTTTCAACATCTTATTAAGAATACGAGTGAGGATGATTTTTGGACTAAGTTAAATTCTTATATTAAAAGCCTTGAACCAGATCTACAGAGCAAATTATTTGCATCATATGGTGGAGAAGATCAAGCATGTGAACATGTTTTTCTATAATAAGTACCTCATGAATGTAATCTGTGAGTGGTGAAAGATAAGTAATTTATAAGACTGTTTTTTTTTTATTGGTAAAAGATTTTGATTAATACATAATGGTGGAAGCTATTGTTTAACACTTGATGGTGAAAGTTTCATAACAAAGTTTCAACACTTCTTACTTATTTTTTATTCTTCTTGTTTGTTTGTTTTTACCTTGGCTTGGCCTTTCATTTCTTGTCTTTTCTTATCCTTAATTTCAATGTCATCATTTGTATTTATTCTGTATCATTCTTCAGATGTTTTCTATAATGAGGTCAAATAGTAAATAATGTAATGTGTATATATTTTATTTTTAATAAAAATGTTTATCGGAATAAATAGTTTTTTAACTGTGTTTGGTATTGTTCATGGCAATCATATTGTTAGAATTTGAGATAATGAGATACACCTGATTATTTTAGAACATTCTAAATTTATGTAAACTAAATTTATTTTATTTAATTAATTTATTTATTCATAAGCAAGCCGTAATTTATATACAATTACTATAGATATGACGATATATATATATCGTTATCGTTATACCAAGTAAATTGTCTAATTTTAATTTTGGTTAGTGGGGTGTATGGCGTCGTGCCTCAAGGCAAATTGCTGGAACTTCCCGTTCTTCGAATGATTTCTAAATTTTTGAAATCGGTCCAGCCGTTTTTGGAAAAAACGTCGATTTACGGCAAAAAATCTGTTCACACACACGCACGCACACACACACACTTACTTTTTCCAAATTTGGTCTCATTCGATTCAGAATGGTTTGAAACGTCGAGAAAACATAAAATTAGCGAATCGGATTTTTTGATGAAAACATAAACTTCTCCTTCGGGAAGTTAACTAGTAGGGCGCATGGCATCGTGCCTTAAGGCGAATTGCTGGAACTTCCCGTACAGTAACGAAATGTTCGTGGCATAGATAAATAAGCATGGTTCGAGGAATATTGAATGTTTTCAGATAGAGTTTTATAAATATTGTAACATTGTCTAATATTTATAAGAATTATATAAACGGAATTACAAAGTTAAAATTATTTATTTAATGTATATGTGTGAGCTTTAGAACTTTAGCCAAAATATTTGTTGTTATACTTGTTTATCTATGGTCATTACTGTCGATATGTAACTCTTTAATGTTTATTATCTATGGTGTAGCTGTTAGATTATATTTTTATGTTGGTACGCTACGCCGGCTTTCACATGAAGTTGTTTTTTTTTCTGAAGAGGTTGTCAAAATTACCGTTGAAAGTTCAGTGTCAGACAAATAGATTATGTGACTATATTATTATGTGTTATAAATGAGTATAATTTTTGTATATTTATGTTGCAGCAAAAATTGATTTAACATGTGGTTGAATTGTATGATGACATTATTGTATGTTACCAAGAAATTGCACAACACTTTACAAATTGCTAGGAAAGACAGAAGGAAAAATGAAAAAGTCTGAATGCTCATCAATATTCTATTTTTTTTTATTTTGCCTCTTTACGGTGAGTTTATGTTTATATATTAAGTAATCGTACTTTTTTTAATCTCTATTTTGTTTACAACTGTCCAGTTAAGGACATTTAGTAAATTTGGAGAATTTACAATTGTCAGTCGTAAAGGGACATTGTATACTATAGCGACAGTTATAAAAACAACTCAATAGTTACTTTTCCATTTGTTATAATATTAACAATATTTTAATGATAATTATACAATATCAACTATATACACATAATATTTTTTTATAAATAACTAAGTTATTTCGTTTAACTAAGAAATTTCTGTATTATTTCTATATTGGTCTTATGAGCACTGCCCCACAATTGTATTCAATAGCACCAAATTGGTTTGAATAAAGTTTTATATAAAAATAGCTTATTGTATGAGCTTAATTTGGATTTAGTCCCTAATAACCAGTAAAGCTTTTTGGTTTTTACCTCAAGTTGTTACGTGGATTCTCCGATTAAGTTTTCTATCAAGGTGTATACCGAGATATTTCACATGGTCTTCTTGGGGTACTTGTTTTCTATTCTCACTGGTGGGCAGATCTTTCTTCTAAGCGTAAATGTCAATGTATTGACTTTAAACCATTTATTCCAAATCTAATCGTACTTGAAAATTGTATATATATATATATATATATATATATATATGTGCTTACAATAAAAATGTATGGCATTTTTAGATAATTATGGCACAGCCAGGAGAGGGTTGATGGAAGTTGAAATGGACTCCTATGCAGCATCTGAAGAATAAAATAAATATAAGGGAAGAAGAGCTAACAGATGATGAGAGAATCGTTAAACCACCTGTGCCTGATTGCAACTACCAGGAAGCGAAGAAGTTATCAAAGGTACCAAAACATTTGTGCAGGTACTCTTACATAGCACAATAGTTAGGTTTAGGTTATACGGGACAAAGAACTAATACAAAAAGAGGGGGTATGTTTCAACAATTCAAAAAAAAAAACAAACCTTGCTTTAAAAGTGCTGTTTTGTAAGAAGGATGGTTTTAATTTTTAAACTATGTTATATTTTCATTATACAGCAGTTATTACAGTAGGTTAGGTTATACGGGTCAAAGAATTAGTATGAAAAGAGGGATTATATTTCAAGAATTCGAAAAAACAACTCGTTGTTTGAAAAATCAGTTTTGTAAGAGGGGATGGTTACAATTCTTAAACCGTGTATAGCCAATCTGTGTTGTATAAATACCATTTTATGTGGGGGTAACCTGTGTAAATAATATTTTAATTACAAATATCATTTATTTTGAATTTAATTTTCATATTTTATTATAAACGGTAACAAAAATGTGTTATAATGTTATGATAAGAGTCATGTACTAGAAAAGCAGAATTTTTGTTTATTAACGCAAAGGGGGTTTAAAAAAATAAATACAGATTCAGCAAATTTTCTGAGGTCAACATTCTTTTCCTTATGTAAAATAATAGGATTTTTGGTATTGAAAGTATGGTTTCTCTAAACTAATCACATGTTCCGCAAACATTGTTTTAAACTGATTTTTATTTCTTGAATTGCAAATGTGTTGGTTTATTATCTTGTAAATATATTGCAAACTTTTACCAATATAACAACAATTACAATCATTGCAATCCACATCGTAATCAACATCCGTGACAACAACAACTGGAGTTTTAGACTTTAAGGGAGTGAAAAGTGAGTTTAAAGTATTGTCAAAAGAAAAAACTAACAGAAAACCTTCATTTAAAAACAATTTTTTTAGAAAAGTAAAAAACTACCTAAATATGGCAAAGAAAAAATACCTTTGTATTTATTTGTAAAAGACGGATTTGAATTAGTCAAAGAAAAACTTTTTGAAAAATCATAAAAAGTAGAATTATCAGACTGTAAAGTAAAAAAAATATTTTTTAAAAAATTTAACCTGTTATTATTTACATTGTTTATTAAATGTAAAGGGTACGAATTTTTACAAAGAACTGAACAAATTAAATTTAAATTTTTTTTCCAAAAGGTTTTATCACTGAGTAAAGTGGCTCCGAGATAATAGTGGCAATTTTTATTTGGCGTGAATGAAAAGAAAAATGATTTATGTATCTACCAGACCAAGTTGGTTTTTGATACCAATCAGTGAGTATGCGGTTGTCTGAATTACTTTTGATGATTTTTGAATCTAAAAAACTAATTGAGCTATCACATTCAAGTTTAAAAGTAAACTCCAAAGAGTTATTGAAAGAATTAAAATAATTCAGTGTTTCAAAAATGTAATCTTTTTTTAAACATAAGAGAATATCATCAACATATCTGTAGTAAAAAACTGGTTGAACAGGTAATTTGGATAAAACAGATTTTACTAAAAGTTGTAAAGTTAAATCAGCTAATGGAGGACTGATACTGGATTCCATTGGTAAACCAAAAATCTGAGACAAGAAACGATCTTCGAAACAAAAATAAGTATTACTTAAAATAAAATTTAAAATGTGTTTAAGCCAATTCAAATCAATAGAAGTATGACTCTCGATTTCACTCCAACGATCACAAACAGCATCAAGAGCTAAATACCACGGAACATTTGTAAAAGGCAAAATGACATCAAAACTAACTAAAGAATAATCAGACGGAATAATCAAGTTTATTAAATTATTAACTAAATTGAAAGAGTTAGAAACATTAAATTTGGACAAAATGGTGACCTTAAAAAGTATGTTGCTGATATATTTTGAAAGTTAGCTTAGAGGTGAATTTAAGTCTAATAAAAGTTTTAGTATTTATAATAATCTATTTGAAAACATGTAATATTCCTCGAATATTTTTTCATTACGGTAAATCACTAGTTAACTATTATATTGTGATGTATTTTTATTATATGTATATTTATACATAAATTGATCAAATATTAAATCACATATATTTATTTTAATATATATGTGTAGCATGAGTAATGATAAAAATGTAAGCTATTAGTATAATACTTGTTGTTTAGATCACATTATATATTTATCAATTAATTTTTCGTGGTTGTAACTTAATCCAAAATCCATTTTCAGGCTTCATTTGTACTGCACTCTTTGCTAGTTTCAAAGGTATCTGAGTTTTTTCTGATGGTACGATATCAAATTCTTTCAATATATTGAAAAAGAACGCCTTCATTTCCATCAAAGCAAATCTTGAACCTATGAAAAAAAAAAATTTTGAAAAAAAGGTATATGAAAGTATATATCACTATGGATTATTTACTTAAATTTTTATTGCTAATTATAGGAAGTATATATTACCAATGCAATTCCGTGGTCCTACACCAAACGGCATATATGTGAAAGGTTTTATATTATGTTTGTTTTCTTCACTAAACCTATTCGGATCAAATTTATCTGGATTGTCATAATATTTTTCGTCATGGTGTATGTGGTATATCGAAATAAATAAAGTTTCACCTTTCTTCACCTATAAATATTAAAAATTTTAGTAAATCAAAATTGTTTTTGCTGTAGATACAAAGATTGTTTTAACCTCATATTTATTTCTATTGTGGTCTTCCAAAAGGTAACGATTATTGCAAACTCTGTCAGTGAATGGAGCTGCTGGCCATTTTCTTAAACCCTCTATAAAAAAAATTGGTAAGTTTATGAATTGAAACCAATGATTCACAAATAAGTTTTGTTACCTGATACGACCATATCCAAGTACTTCATCTTATGCAGTCTCTCGTAATCCACATTTTTATGATTAGATTGTTTCAATTCTTGACATACAGTATCTATTTCTTCTTGAAGTGTTTTCTGTACATCTGGATTTATTGCCAATTCATATGCGGTAAAACTGGATGCTGTTGAAATTGTTTCGAAGCCAGCCAAAAAGAATAATAGGGCCTGACCAGTTATCTCATCATTTGACCAAACTGTAATAGGGAAAATAAAATATTAATTAGAAGTTTTAAATTGTCTTAATTACATCTAGTTCAATATTTGCACAAGGCGGTGTTTTTTTTTATTAAAAAATTCTATCTCCAAAAATTATTTTTTTGGAAAACATTTTGACAAACTTAAGACAAATTGCTGGAGCTTCCCGTACCGTAATGAAGAGTAACTAGCTGTAAGTGGAATTCTGTCTTAAGGCAATTAGGGCATCGTGCTTTAAGGCAAATTGCTGGAACTTCCCGTACCAAAAATTATTATTTTTGTAAAAACGATTAACATTTTTGAAAAAAAAAATTACTCTGAAAAAAATAAGATTTTTGAGAAACTATAAATTGGACAAAAAATTACTTTTTTTTTGAAAATTTTTTTTTTTAAAAAAAAATTTTTCTTTTTAATTTTTTTTTTTTTGAAAAAATTTTTTTTTTTATTTTGACATATTGTGGAAGATCTGAACTTTCTTCTCAAAGCAATCAATCGTACTGCTTTAACTGCATAGGGACTAAATATAAAGCGCGTAAGCGCCGCGTCGCTGTCTAAAGCATAAGCATTGGTACGGAACCCATAGGAATGTTAACAAATTGTATACTTATTGTTAAAATCTCTATAAAATATCTGATAATTTTATGAGCATATGTCTAATGATCATTTTTGACCGCCAAATGGCTCATTTTTTTTACTTTTTCCTCCATATCTCCGAATCCGCTAGACCTACCTTCATGAAAATTTTATCGATTCTTCATCTTGTCAATGTTTTTTGAATTATTCAAATCGGACGCTCCGTTCTCTCAAAAACTGAGCTACCGTTTTCGGCACTTTTTGCCCCGTATCTTTGGAACGGCTAGACCTGCCTTCGCCAAAAACTAATCAGCACGTCTCCTTATCAATACGAATCGAATGTTTTTTGAATTATTCAAATCGGTTGACCCGTGTTCCCGAAATCGTCGACGAAAATTTGTATCCGCACATACATACACACACATACATACATACACACACACATACACACACACACACACACACACACACATACATCCATTTTTTCTAAGGTATGCCAAAATGTTCAGAAACCTCTGAAACGTAAAGATATATAAAAATTTTCATTTTCGATTTTTTTGCGATTACTATAACTTGCCCTACGGGAAGTTAATAAATGTTTTCAAATAGAATATTATAAATACTGAAAATCTCATTATTCGTATTTTATAGACAAAATGTAAGAGGTCTCAAATTGGACGACGTTTATACCTATTCACATGAAAAGTAAATCAACAAACTAATGAAGCGGAGTAAGAATTAAGGATCCTACCTTTATATAATTTATAAGAATTTATAAGAGTTTTATAAACTGAATTTTATAAACTGAAATTGCAAGTTAAAATTAAGTGTTCGATGTATATAAAAGAGTTTTAAAATTTTAGCTAGAGTTGAAATTAAAATTCAAATCATTTTTTAAATTAAAAGAAAAGAAAACTGGAAAAGTGGTTTATGGCATCGTGCCTTAAGGCAAATTGCTAGAACTTCTCGTATCTTAATGAAATATTCGAGGAGTAATAAACGTTTTCAAATAGATTATTATAAATAATGTAACTTTCATTATTATTTTTTTCATAAGAAGTAAATAAATAAAACTTGATCAATCGGATTTAAAATAAAGAACATTGTTTAATATTTATATGTATTATATATAAACTGAATTGCAGTTAAAATTATTTATTTAAAGTATATAAATGATGTTTAGATCTTTGGCTATAATTAGAATTAAAATCCGAATTATTTTTCAATATTCTATTCTAATTTATTCTATTTCTAATATATTTTGAAAAAAAAAAAAAATAAAATAAAAAAAAAAATCTTTCGCCAAAAGCAATCGTTTCGTCAACACAAGTAGAAAGTTTCTTTAATCATTTAAATCGGATTCTTAGTTCTAAATCAAATGTTTTTGGATAATTTAAATCGGTTGATTCGTTCTTTTGAAAACTGTAATTTTTAGCACTTTTTGCTCCATATCTCCGAAGCCGCTGTCTCCCTATCAATAGAAATCGATTGCTTTTTGAATGTTTCAAATCGGTTCATCCATACCACCGATATAGTACGCCAAAAGTTGTCTCCACACACACACACACACACAACTTTTTTCTGAGGTAATGTTCATAAACTTCTGAAACGTGAAGATATGCAAAAATTTTCATTTTAGATTTTTGATCCATTACTATAACTTAACCTACGGGAAGTTAATTGTTTTTTCAAATTTTGAAATAAATTAAAAATCCAATATTTTTTTAATACATTGGCTGTTTTTAATAGAGTTTTAAGGTTCAAACCAAACCACCACATACAGTAATTTGTAGTCTTTGTTTTAGTTGTGAAAGACTCACCTCTCCTAGGAGTGTGTGTTTTAGTGATCGCAGATTCAGTGACGGTTGCAAATCCGGCATCATGGGCCACATCACCAGCTGCATCATGCTGCAATGCTCCCTTTTTAGCCTGCATAAGCAAATGGATCATATCAGGTCTAACAATTCCTTGTTCTTCCCTCGTTTCCATTGTGTCGTGCACTAATGTACGGAAAAACTGACCACAGGTTCGGTCGAGCAGTGATACTCTGAAAAACTACGATACCTTGTATAAGTTAGAAACGAATAATTGGAATTTATTCTAATATTTAAATCTTTTTTTAAATTATCAATAATTAAACTTATTTAAATCTTTTAATTAGCTTACTTTCATAACGCGAGGCATCATCATGAATGCAAAAAATTTCAAGCTGACCAAGACTCCTGAGAAGTTAGTAACTCTTTTACCCATTTTATAAAAAATATTTTCAGGATCCTTCAAGGAATCTACTTTAATTCCAAATGCAGAAGTAGCAATGACATCATTAGCGTATTTTGTAACTAGATCTTTTACCTCTAGGTCGAGTGCTCCTGTAGGGAAATAAATTTAATTAGGCTTTGTAATATATTTATAATATTTTGTTTTGGAAATACCCAATGCTATTATATATTTGTTAATATCCTAGGATTAACTACTTTTGTGATAAGCTTTCTGAGTTTACAGAAAAATATATTATTTATGGGACAAATCAATTGCGTCCAATTGAGCATTTATATCATCAATTTTTCTACACTATTAGCCCAATTCTCGGATTTGCCTACTATTTTGTTTAACTGGTAGATAGACGAATATCTAGACAGATAGACAGGTAGACAGGTTAATTGGTAGACATGTAGATTCTACATTCTAGAACGAGATGACAAGTACATTGGTAAATTGGTGGACAGCTAAATTGGTATACTAATTAACAGTTCGGCAGATACATTGGTGGGCAGGTTAATAGGTAAACAGATTAACAGGTAGATAGGTAAATTCGTACACAGATGTACAGGTAGACATGAGGAAATGTAAAATGGTGGACAGAACAACTGGTAGATAAACAAATATGTAGAGAGGTAAACAGGTTGACCTATGGACACGTAAATAGGTAGACAGACATACTTGTGAATAGTTATACTGGTGAACAGGTAAATTGGTGGACAGGTAAATTTGTGGACAGGTAAATTTGTGGACAGGTAAATTGGTTGATGGGTAAACTGATAGAAAGGTAGAGAGGTAGATAGGTGGTCATATAGACAGGCAAACTGGAAGCGAAGAAAACTGGTAGATTAGATGTAACTAATACGCATTTCTGTTCAAATTTTTAATTGAAAACACGGCGAAGCGGGATGGGTACAGGGGGCTATAGTGTAATAAATTGGCAAATTCAATAATAATTTATGTTACCTTTTTTATTAACTTCCTGATGTAAATAATGTGTTATTTGTTCTGCGCACTCAACAATAAATTCGAACATAAGTCTCATTTTGCTTCCTGTAAATGCTGGACTGAGCGTTGCCCTCATGTCGCGCCATTTTTGATCTGTAAAATATAAATATTAATAAAACAATATTTTTATATAATTAATAATATTGAGACATTCTTAGTAGGATTTGATTCGTTTGAATATAAGTGAAATATTTTACCTTGCAAAGCAAAGAGGCTGCTTCCAAACAGTGGTTCCACATCGACGTCGAAAAAGGGGCGATGATTTGTAAAACTATCGAAATCTTTGACACCTACTTGGCGAATTAATTCGGGATCTCTCAGTAAAACGGAAAATAAGCGCATTTGGAAAACTCCAACGAATCTATAACATAACACTAATAAATACTCAATTTAAAGGCTGGTGACTCCAAAAGATTTTGCTGGAGGTATGAATATTCTCTCTTTGTTAGTTGGTTTTTATTGATTCTATTCTCATCACTTTATTAATATTAAGGAAGCTATAAATAACAGCTATTACTTATTGATTAAATTATAAATTTACTGTTTTTAATAATTATTATGCTTATCATTGCTTAGTACTGAAACCTGTGTAAATGTCTATTTGCTGTGGGATCAGGCGTATTTTACATATAGAAAAGCAAGGAAGAATGTTATGCTAACAGTATTTTTGATGATGCAGTTGTCATAACATTCTTCCTTGTTTGTTTATATGTAAAATACGCCTGATCGCACAGCAAATAGATAAGACATTTTCACAGTTTTTACGACCAAGTAATGAACCTAAGATAGCGTTGCCATAACAACGCTACGTTATAAGGCAGATTTCCTCATTTATCTATACATCAAAAGTCTTTGCCAAGCAAAAATCTTGGCCCGACTTCATTTAATTTTCTTAACGATTTTAATTACCTGCTCTGTGGAAATGCATCATATGATCTTCCTATGCTTTCAATGACATTTTCCATCCTTAACGCGAGTTTCAAAGAATTTCCAACCAACACAACTGGTTTCACATATGGAACGATTGTGCCTTTGAATCTATCAAAGGTCCATGTTCCATATATGTACAGTGCAAACAGCAATACTACTACGAGTAAAATGTATTCCAACATTTTTCTGAAAATGAACAAAATTTATTATTATAATTATATTAAGTACAAATATATGCTTTGAGGATATAATTAAATATAAAAACATTAATATAATATTATTCAAACCTTAATGCATCAATTATACTCAATTTTTTATTTTGAAAACTTGGGTTTTTTATTATCAAACATTTTGAATAAATATACATAACCATTGCATATTATTATTATGGAACTTTTTGGCGATATACATCATGGTCTTATAGAACTTACTAAAATATCACGGCCTTACGACATGTAGTTTGATTTTAAAAATTTAATTTATCAAAGTTTGAGACAATGAGTAGTTTTTTTTGACGTTTATTCAGATTAAAATTAGACGATTCACTTGGTATAGAGTACTTGGTTTTAATGAACATACTAAAGCATTAAAGTCCTACGGAAACTGGTTCAATTGTAAAAATTGTTGATTTTTGAAAAATTGCTTCTAGAAAATATTCCGAGTTATCGTGTTCGTTCGTTTTCATACTTTAATCACTTATAAATTAATTTATTTTTCATTGATTATTTTTCATTATTTACACATATCGGGGAGTTCATTTTTTTAAATTTCTTACCCAGCTTTATTTATATCTTGTAAAATTGAACATGCCTAAAATACTAGTATTAAAACGTTACAAATGCTCTAATTATTACTTTGTTGAACTTAAATTATGTTAGGTACCCAGTAAATCACTAAAGTTAAAATAACGTAGCACAGATAAAAACGTTTATGTTACGTTGATAAAACGAAACGATTTATGTTACGTTTAGTTATAACCTTCAATCGGCTTGAACGGGTTTTGTTCGTTATGTGACAGCTACGTAACACAATTTCATAAATTTATCATACAACATGGACGGTTTTGTACAGCTGTTTGACAGAATGACGAAAACATACAATTTTTTTAGGAACTTAAAAAACTTTCCGACAAATGGTGAAACTGCAAAGTAATAAATCAATAAATATTAATAAACTAAGGATGTTTGAAAATAACAATGTATACTATTATAATATTGATGAAAGTATGTTTTTGATAAGCACATAAATATTTTTAACTTCCCGTAGGGCAAGTTATAGTAATCGCAAAAAAATCGAAAATGAAAATTTTTGCATTTCTCGACGTTTTAAAGGTTTCTGAATATTTTGGCATACCTTAGAAAAAATGGATGTATGTGTGTGTGTGTGTATGTGTGTGTGTGTGCGTGTGTGTATGTATGTGCGGATACAAATTTTCGTCGATGATTTCGGGAACACCGATCAACCGATTTGAATAATTCAAAGAACATTCGATTCGTATTGATAAGGAGACGTGCTGATTAGTTTTTGGCGAAGGCAGGTCTAGCCGTTCCGAAGATACGGGGCAAAAAGTGCCGAAAACGGTAACTCAGTTTTTAAGAGAACGGAGCGTCCGATTTGAATAATTCAAAAAATATTTTACTTGTATTGGCAAGATGAAGAATTGATCAAATTTTCATGAAGACAGGTCTAGCGGTTTCCGAGATCTAATGAAAAAAGTAAAAAAAAATGCCTTTCGGCGGTTAAAAACGATCATTAGACATATGCACATCAAATTATCAGATATTTTATAGAGATTTTAACAATAAGTATAATTTTTTTTTACATTTCTATGGGTTCCGTACCAATGCTTATGCGTTAGACGGCGGCGCGGCACTTGCGCTGTGACATTTCGTCTCTATGCGGTTCAAGCAGTACGATTGCTTTGAAAAAAAGTTCAGAATTTCCAAAATATGTCAAAATGAAGAAAACATTTTTCTTTTCAAAAATAAATTTTGTCTTCAAAAAAAAATTTTTTCTTTCAAAAAAAAATTTTTTTTCACAAATAAAATTTTTTTTTTCAAAAAAAAAGTAATTTTTTGTCAAATTTATAGTTTCTCAAAAATCTAATTTTTTCGAAGTAAATTTTTTTCAAAAATGTTAATCGTTTTTTAAAAAATAATGATTTTTGGTACGGGAAGTTCCAGCAATTTGCCTTAAGGCACGATGCCCTAATTGCCTTAAGACAGAATTTCACTTACAGCTAGTTTTTCTTCAGTTTGGAGGCGCTTCTGTAAATACCATCGGTTAAACTCAGTGATCTATACAACAATTCATTTTTTAACTCCCCATAGGGTAATGGGCCTAAAATCGAAATGATTTTTTTTGCATATCTTCACGTTTTGATTTCTGAACATTTTAGCATAACTCAGAAAAAATGAATGTGTGTGTGTGTGTTTTGTGTCCGCATTTTTTCGTTCACGCTTTCGGGCGCACGGATCAACAGATTGGAATGGTTCAAAAAACATTCGATTTCAATTGATAGGGAGATGTGCTGATTAGTTTTTGGCAAAGCAGAAAATACAAATCGAGTTTTTAAGAGAACGGAGTATCCGATTTGAATGATCTAAATAACATTTAATTTGTAATGATTAGTTTTTGGCGAAGGCAGGTCCAGCCATTTCGAAAATACAGAGCAAAAAAAATTTTTTTTGTATATCGAAAATAATTCTGATTTTAATTTTAATTCTGACTAAAGTTCAAAATAATTTCAACTTCGCAATTAAGTTTATATAATTCTTATAAATATTAGACATTGTTACTGTAATTATAATAATCTGTTTGAAAACATATTTCTCGAACATTTTGTAACGGTACGGGAAGTTTTTGCAATTTGCCTTAAGGCACGATGCCATACACCACTAGTTTTGGTTTACATTTACTACGCCGGTCTTAATCAATTAATAAAATGTACAAATTAAAAAATGAGTACAAATATTTTATAGCAATTTAAAAAAATACAACGGGAAATAGATAAGACAAAATATTCAAGGGTGAAGAGATTATTCAAACGAAACTTCAAAATTATTTTAAAATGTACTGAGATGAATATATTTACCTTTTTATAAAATAATAAATAATAGTTTTAGCACTTAACACAACTGTGAAGGAAACTACTTGCAAAATGTGCTTACATATGTTGTAATGGTAATGGTTTGGTGATAACATGGTCAAGATAATTCTTATCAATGAGTCGCTAAAAATGCTATCGATTATTAATTTTGGCATTGTAATTGCTATGATGACTTATTTTTAATCTTGTGATCATAGTTTTTCTAAATTAGTATTCTTCTTTTTATACGTATATTTTCCTAATTTTATGTTTTCTCAATGTTTCAAATTATTCTGAATATTGACGTTGACACCAATATTAGGGTAGACACTAATATTAGGGAACTTTTATGCCAAAAATGTTTCTATTATAAATTAAAACGCTTTATCATACATTTTATTTATCTTCTGAATTGTACAATAATTTTTTTTATTGTTTTTATAGGATAGTTGGTACAAATGTGTACCAACAAAAGCCTCCCCAGCTGCCCCCCTATTATTTAAAAATTTTTTTTCATGATTTTCATTTTAACATACTCGTATATCAGACATTAAAATATTACACAAACCGACTTTTTGAACAATTTTTAGAATACCGTCCCGGAAGGGTTAAAAACGGCTTGCACGGTTTTAAATTTTTTAAAAACATTTGATAGCTTGATAGAAACTTGAAGGATTGGTTTCTTTATAATTAGTCGAATAGTATATATATTATTTCGCAAAACGTCAACGGCAAAAATCCTAAACCGGATTTGAAAATTCTTAAACTGTTCGACAGATATCAGTTGACTATCATGGTGATTAGTTTTTGGTAAAGATTTGTTATTATTTTATTACTATTTATTATTAGTTTTTGGGAGAATAGTTTCCTCGAAACTAATTGTTGAAGAAAATATTTGGACGACTTTGATAATGCAACTTGCATAGTGATAGAGTTCATAGTATAAACAAACCAACATCCTAAATTATTATTGGCCCACGAAATTGGTGTCCTAAGCGGTTGTTCGTGCTAGTGTGATGCCTAGTATTTTTTTCAAATTTGTCCAAATTGAATAACACTAGCGATATTTTCTAACATTATTTCTAAAATAATTTCATTTACGAATTTTTTTTGTATATATTTGTAAAAATATTATTTATTATCCTGTTTTGCAGAAACATATCGTATATGCACTAGTTTAATAGCTATCAAACATTTAATATTTTATATTTTCAGTTATCAACACTAACACCAATTATCACTAAAATAATGAATTCTTGCCTTTTTATATTTTGAGTAATTGAAAATAGCACGAGAAATCACATGTAGTTGAATAATGTTTTTTAAATATTTCGTTAGATGAAAATAAGTACTTATTTAATTTTTTTCACTTCATATTAATACTAATATACTAATGTGTTTTTATTTCCTTCGAATATTTCGTGTCGATGGTACTAGTGTTCAAATACATTTTGATTGTGAGTAAAATTCTAAATATACGCATCGTTTCCAGATGGTAACTTGTAAATAATTCATACTAAGTCGAACATGGTTATTTGCTGATTTTGTATACATAAGATTTAAAAATTTATATCATTTAAAATTTATCAGAAAAAATTATAACATAAAAATCATACATAATTCTGGATGAGACAAATAAAAAAATATAAGCTACAAACTAAATTATGTACTTGCGTTTATTAATTTTGCATGACGATTAGCTAAGCCGTTTCTTCACAATTAGCCGAAAAGTGTAAAATTGTTTTCCACATTGGACCTGAAATAGTTGATTTTTTATTCCTTCAATGCCAGTAAAATGTTTTGTGAATCATTCAAATCGGTCGCTCCATTCTCTCAAACACTGAATCGAAATTTTCAATTACTCAAAATATAAAAAAGTAAGAATTTCATTATTTAAGTGATAATTGGTTTTAGTGATGATAACAAAAATTATTATATAAAATTTCAAATGTTTGATAGCTATTAAACTAGTGCATATATGATATATTTCTGTACTAACAAGATAATAAATAATAATAATAATATATACGAGGTCTGTTCAAAAAGTACCCGGAATTTTCGTTTTTTCAAAAAAATATTTATTTATTCGTCTACATTAATGTGGTCCCCTTCAAAGTAGTCCCCCCCAGATATAATACACTTATGCCAGCGTTTTTTCCAATTTTCGAAGCACCCTTGATATTCACTTTTTGATATGTCCTTGTGCACTCTCAGCGATTTTCTTCAATCGAGGAAAACCGCCGTCCTTTCATGGGTCTCTTCAACTTTGGGAATAGGAAAAAGTCACACGGAGCCATATCTGGTGAATTTTTGCACTTTGCAACACTTTATTTCATTTTTTACGCAAAATTTAATACAAATTCTTTGACTTTTCAATTCTTCCATTGTAAAAATCGCCGAGCTCAGAAAAACACGTCGAACCTTAGCGACTACCACAGACAAAGTAAACAGTGAATATAGCTGAAAATTTCATCATACTTTAGGGGCATGTATACCAACACAATAAAAAAAAATTTTGACAATCAGACACTCCAGACCCGCGAAATTTAATTATTAGTAATTCCGGGTACTTTTTGAACAGACCATGTATATATAATATATATATATATATATATATATAATATATATATATATATATATAATATATATATATATATATATATATATATATATATAAGGATTTTCATATTAAAAACATCAGTATGATCACACACACAAATTGTTTTTATTAACTTCCCGAAGGAGAAGTTTATGCTTACATAAAAAAATCTGTTTCGATAATTTTATGTTTTCTCGACGTTTCAAGCCATTCTGAATCGAATGAGACCAAATTTGGGAAAAGTATGTGTGTGTGTGCATGTGAACAGATTTTTTGCCATAAATAGATATTTTCTCAAAAACGGCTGGATCCATTTCAAAAATATAAAAGCCATTCGATGTATCTGGATGAGGCGTTTATCAACTTTGCGCGACGATCAGCCAAGCCGTTTCTTTGTATAAAAGTGAAACATTTCTCATACATTTGATTGACAGAAAAGTTAAGTCAAATAATTAGCTTTGTTAATCGAATCTACACTCTGTTTATTGCAAGGTACAATTATTAACATACATTGTTTTAAATTCAACCAAGCTCAAATACAGATCTCATTATAAAGGTGTTTGATACCAATTTTTTTAAACTCATATTTATGACATGTTTATTCAACTTACGTGATGTTGTTTTTGCTCCTTTCAACTCGCAAACTGCATTCAAATTTCAGCACCAATTATTAATTTAATTTGCCATGCGTTATTTTTCATATATGTTTATTATATTGCACTTTATTTTTAATAATTTTTTTACTTATTATTAATCACACATATATGTTTTCATAATAAATTATCTCAGTAAGAGTCGAGTGTTTACATGATTTTAAACAAACTTGCGTATCGGTCATTCGAGCAAACTGAACATAACATTTGTATGAAAACGAATTGCAATCATTATATGAGTGACTAAGATGAAACATATTTTTTTTGTTATGTAATGATAAATGAATTGACCATGTATGGCTTCGCTAATTTGCATCATCAAGTGTTTGGCTAATTTTTTTTTGCTTTATCATGCTTAGACCGCGAATTTAGACGTAATCACGTTATCAACAATGACAATGATAATATTTGTACAATTTTGGGCAAATAAAACTGTTTGAAACATATGATGTCAGATTGGTTGGAATTTATCTATGAGTGTTTCTCATAAATTTGGAGGACCATCAACTTTTTGTTTGTTGTTCCTCGGGGCAGTCAATGCCAAAAGATTACATTCGCGAACTAAAAACCTATATATCCTTTTGAAAGAAATTTAATTCAATGTACTGAAATACCTGAAATGATACCTGTTTGTCTTTTAATAGTATTTTTAATCGTGAACTGTAAAAAATATCCTAGCGAAACTTATTCAGAACTTAGACTTAGAAGTTGTACTGCATTATTGCAGAATTTAAAAGTTGGGTTTGCTTAAGTTTTGAGAATTTTTTCTATCGATATTATTCAATTTCAAAAATTTTGATTTGACTTGTTAAGCACGACTAACGACGACATATAAATTTTGCAACATATCTATCACAGTGCATCAGAAAAATAACGGGTAATTTATTTTTGCAGTAGTATATAGGTTTTCACTTGAATCTTGACTAATTTGAGCTTTCTTGTTAATTAAAATTATCTTAATAATGCAAATGTTTATGTTTTAATACTTCACGCTAAATCCGATGAAAATATAGCGCTATGACTATCGATATTGGGGTGCCACAAGGAAGCATTCTTGGTCTGAAACTAATTCTTTATACAAAAATCCTACTGGATTAGCCCAACACCTCATTGACATACTAGGCAGGGAGCTAGTGAACCTTCCGAATAACGGCATTCCTGTAAGATGAGAATATAGCTGTATGACCATCGAATTTGGGGTGCCACAAGCATCCTTGGTCTGAAACTGTCTTTATTTAGCACAGCATTTTATTGACATACTAGACGGAGAGCTAGTAAACCTTTTGCATAACAGTGTTCCTGTAAGTTTAAAAATTTTGTTCTGGTGATTCTCAGTGTACCATGGTCAGACAGGTTTTAGCCCTGCACATCATGGTCGCCCAGACGTTTGAAAGTGTAAAAAACCCCTAAAATTAAACTTGTTCTTGCACGCTTCAAATTTTTATACCATATATTTTATTCATTGGGAAGTTCAAAAATCAAATTGCCAGACAATTTCAACGTGCACAACAAGCCGAAAGGTTAAAAGGATATAGAAAAAATTATGTAAAATTAAGTTATGGTCAAAATTTATTTAATTAATCTGAATAGAATATGTACTTGGCTTTAAAATAACTTTTTAAATTAATAATTATCATCAAATACGCGATTTTTTTTCATCACCATTCGGTTACGTATGAAGTTCCCGCGGGTTTTTATTTTTGATTTTTTTTATTGTGGTCTTATGGAAAATACTAAAATATTACTGCCCTATAAAGTTGTTAACTTCCCGTAGGGCAAGTTATAGTAATCGCAAAAAAATCGAAAATGAAAATTTTTATATATCTTTACGTTTCAAAGGTTTCTGAACATTTTGGCATACCTTAGAAAAAATGGATGTATGTGTGTGTGTGTGTGTGTGTGTATGTATGTATGTATGTATGTATGTATGTATGTATGTATGTATGTATGTGCGTGTGTGTATGTATGTGCGGATACAAATTTTCGTCGACGATTTCGGGAACACGGATCAACCGATTTGAATAATTCAAAAAACATTCGATTCGTATTGATAAGGAGACGTGCTGATTAGTTTTTGGCGAAGGCAGGTCTAGCCGTTCCGAAGATACGGGGCAAAAAGTGCCGAAAACGGTAACTCAGTTTTTAAGAGAACGGAGCGTCCGATTTGAATAATTCAAAAAACATTTCACTTGTATTGACAAGGTGAAGAATCGATAAAATTTTCATGAAGGTAGGTCTAGCGGTTTCGGAGATATGGAGGAAAAAGTAAAAAAATGAGCCATTTGGCGGTCAAAAATGATCATTAGACATATGCACATCAAATTATCAGATATTTTATAGAGATTTTAACAATAAGTATACATTTTGTTAACATTTCTATGGGTTCCGTACCAATGCTTATGCGTTAGACAGCGACGCGGCGCTTACGCGCTTTATATTTTGTCCCTATGCAGTTAAAGCAGTACGATTGCTTTCAAAAAAATTTCAGATCTTCTACAATATGTCAAAATACAGAAAAAAAAATTTTTTTTCAAAAAAAAAAATGTTTTTTTTCAAAGAAAAGTTATTTTTTGTCCAATTTATAGTTTCTCAAAAATCTTATTCTTTCAAAGTAATTTTTTTTCAAAAATGTTAATTGTTTTTAAAAAAATAATAATTTTTGGTACGGGAAGTTCCAGCAATTTGCCTTAAGGCACGATGCCTTAATTGCCTTAAGACAGAATTCCACTTACAGCTAGTTTTTTGTATAGCGAAGGAAATGCCTTTATGCATCTCAGGCAAAAATGGATGGATGAAGAATGGATATATATATGTATAAAAAAAATAATTTAGAGCCTAGACTTTTCATTGGAATGCAATTCAACCTCTCCTCGTCCGTTAACTCAACAAATCGTTTTTTGATGCTACCTCCCATTATCGGTGCCAGCGACGAGTCAAAACAAAATGATGACATTAATTATTTATTGGATTCCACAATTGTGGACTATTATTTTAAAGAAACCAATGATCCTGATTTGGATAAAGAGCCAACTTCTTTCTCTGATAAAAACCCATCAGATACGAATGCAACGCCTGCAGAAATGGAAACTGTTCCCATAAATAATGCATTCCAAACATGAAAGCCACAAAGATTCGAGGATCCGATATGTGATCAAAAGGGCTATTGAAGTCGACAAGATTATTTTAATCATTGTGAAAATTTTGAGGCTGAATCTTAGAAGTCCACCAAAACATCGAGGTTCAGGAATTTCACCTGATTTTACTTCAAAACCATATGCAGAGATGATGGAATGTCGAATTACCTGCCATACGGTGGATCTGCCGACGAAGCGTCATTTATTTCATTGGATGAATATGTAATTGACCACTGCTTAATCTGCTTTCCCACCATATTATTATAACGTGTTTTCCTGTATTTTCCTTTTAAACTGTGAGGTCAACACTGGGCAGGAAGTGTGTGGGGATCAAGCAGGCTGGTCATGATTGAGAGAAAACATTTGGACTTGTCATTTTTATATTTTTCTATTAGTAATATTTTTATAATGAATAAAATTTATATTTTTTTTTATATGTTGGGAGTTTCTAATTTAATATATTGTCATAATCATTACAACTCCCACAGTATAATTCCCAACTAATGTTTCGAACAGTTTTTAATTTTTGAAAATCGATTAGGTAGTATCAGCTTAAATGTGGACGAAAATTTTAACACATTTCGCCAAATTGCAAAGAATCGGCTCGGCCGATCATCGCACAAAACTGAGAAACGATGATCCTCATCGAGATACATTAAATCGAATGAAATCGGTTCTGGCGTTTTTTAGAAAACGCCGATGAAAGATCTAATTTTAACAAATGCCAAAAAACGATACCAATTTTTGCAAACTTTGACAAATTTTTAAAATTAAATGACTTGTCGTAGGGCCACAATATTTTAGTATAATCTATAAGACTATGATATCTACCGTCAAAAAAAAATCATAAGCATCGTCAAAAAAATTAACACTTTTTTATAAGAAAACGGCCCGGCTAATCTTTACCAAAAATTAATCAGGCCGATTACCAACCAATATCTTTCGAACGGTTTTTGAATTTTCAAACTCGATTCACAATTGCGGGCTAAAACGTAGACGAAATATTTTTCATTTTTCTGCGATTTATAAAGAAACGGCTTGGCCGATCGTCGCACAAAACTGACAACAACGTTAGTCCTCGTCGAAGTGCATCGAATGGCTTTTAAATTTTACGGCAAAAAATTTGTTCACGCACATGCACAAACATACACACATACTTTTTCCAAATTTGGTCCCTTTCGATTCAGAATGGCTTGAAACATCAAAAAGGCATTCGATTAGACAAGAAGACAATTAGCGAATCGAATTATTTGATGAAAACATAAACTTGTTCTTTGGGAAGTTAATATTATGATTTATTTGTAACAATTACATCAAAAAAGAAAAACTGTTAGCAGTATTTCAAAAAAAAATTACATCTCCATGTTTATATCAAATTATCCCATATTTTGTTAAGAATTATTAATTAGTGCAATGTTGTTACCATAATGTTTATTTCGAACATAAAAATTATCATAAAAAAACAAGATTTGGATCAAAATCTTAGAAAAACAATTCAAAAATCAAATACCAGAAATTAATACAACTGAAGGGTTTCCAACAGTTTTCAAATTTTCATAAAATTAAATATTATTATTACTGTATCACTTTTTGGCCTATCCAATATGTAACAATTGCAGTCATTTATATAAACATTTTTGCAAATTTACTAAATATTTGCAAAAAGTTTGTAACATCTGCCATAATATAAGACATAATATTTCCCGTCGTACCTCGTCGGTCAAAGAAAGTGATGCCTGACATACAGAAAAACAAAATTATTCGCGTGCTGAATACTCAATTACTGATCGTTATACAACCCATATCAAAGAGCAAATGTATTGAAAGATATGACATTAATTTCTTGTATGTATATTCTCAACGAGATAATGAGATAAAACGCTATTTTTTTATAAAGGAGATATCGAATTGAATTATTGCTATTTCAATGTTTATGCGGAGGGTCAGGTGCGGCACATACAATTAGCACTAAAGAAATAAATATAAATGTTGAGTAATAATGAAGTATTTAATGTGATATAAATCTTCATAATTAATAACGCATTTAATTTATGTTTATAAACTGTGATAATGAAATTTTGAAACTTTAACACTGCCCATCAATTCTACACTCTGATGAATTTTTAACTTCAGGTAGATTCACGTGGAAGTTATAGAAATGGTTCGAAAATCTATTTTTTTTTTTTTTTTTTTATTTTTTTTTGGCTTCGTTTACTCTGAGCATTTAGCCACCTACAACATTTTTATTTAGTTACATTCTAATTTTTATATCATTTTCAATCTATTTATGTATCCTATTCTACATTCTTTCTTAATCTTTTTTTTTATTTTCTTCAATTCTTCCTCTTTTTCAAATTTCTAATTTTGTTTAACTTTCAGCTTCATTCTTCTTTCAAGTTCCAATATTCCACTTCTTACTCCTAATTCAATTCAACTCTTCAAATTTTGTTATTCCTATTTTTCTTAATTTTTATTCAAATTCTATTTAACAAATACAATTTTTATTTGATTTCAAATTAACTACACATATTATTTTTAACAAATTCTATGTCATTGACAGGATTTGATCCGAAGACCCCTGTCGTGTGAATCGAACACGCTACCAAAGAGCTACGCTCGCCATCTTCGACAACCTAAAATAATTTTATTTTGCATATCTTTACGTTTCAAAGGTTTCTAAAGATTTTGGCATACCTTAGAAAAAAATGGATGTATGTGTGTGTGTTTTTATGTATGTATGGATACAATTTTTTGTCCACGTTTTCGGCCGCGCAGATCAACCAATTTGAATGGTTAAAAAAACATTCGATTCGTATTGATAGGGAGATGTGCTGATTATTTTCTGTCAAAGACAGGTCCAGCCGCTTCAGAGATACGGAGTAAAGAGTGCAGAAAATAGAAATGGGGTTTTTGAGAAATCTGAGCACCCGATTTGAATGATCTAAAAAATATTCAATTTGTAATGATGAAGCGAAGCGGTGCTTAGTTTTTAGCAAAAGCAGGTCCAACGGTTTTGCAGATATGAAGCTAAATATATAAATTACGACAGTTTTTGAAGAAACTAAGCATCCGATTTGAATGATTCAAAAAACTTTCATCTGCTTGTTTTGATGAAACGATTGCTTTTGAGGCAAGATTTTTTTATTTCATTTTTTTTAATTTTCGAAAAATATTTTTTTTGAATATCGAAATTCAAATATTTCTCAAATATTACATTACGGTACGGGAAGTTTTACTAATTTGCCTTAAGGCACGATGCCATACTCCACTAGCTATGAATAAAATGTATATTTATCGAAATCGTCCATTAAAAACAAATAACTAAACAAATAACATTTAATTAACAATTAATTACGAAAAATCGGCCAGGACAATCTTTAACTAATATATTTCGAATGGTTTTCTAAATTTAAAATTATCCAAAAATATGCACTTTTCTGCTAATTATGAAGAAACGACTCAACCGATCACGAAAACGAGTCTTTATCGAATTTCTTCAAATGGTTTTTATATTTTTGACATCGGTTCAGTTTTTCAGGTCTTTAACAATTTTGAAAAAAACTAATCTACACATTTTCGAACTAATATCATTTAAACGCCTTTTAAATAGACTTCAAATTTTTGCACTTTTATGCTAAATGTAAAGAAACAGCTTAACTATCGTCTCACAAAATTAATTTTAAGCGAGTTCTTATCGAGTTTTATTAGAAATGTTTTGAAAATTTTCATTTTTTTTAGAAGGTTGAGTTTTTAGGAATTAAAAAAAACGTTTTTTCTAAATATTTTGAAAATTTTTGAAAATATTCAATTTTGTTTGAAATTATCGAAATATTCTCTAATTTTTGTAAGAAATCTTTTTTTTTTTTTTAAATTTAGTGTTTTTTGAAAATGATGAAAAACTTCGAAAACTTTTCGAAACTTCGATTTTTTGTTGAACATTTTGATTTTTTTTTTGAAAATTTTCAACATTATTAAATTTTCTGTAAATGCATTTTTTGCACACAGTCTTCTCAAGCCAGATATTTTTTGAATTAATCAAATCGCATGATCCGTTCTCTCAAAAATTGCATAACCGTTTTTACACCTTTAGCGCTCAATACCTCCGAAACGGCAAAATTGCCTTTTGCAAAAACGCCTCGCGATCGAGAACGAACCGAATGATTTTTTAATTTTATACATCGGTTGGTCCATACTCGGTTATTACATACACACAAAAATGTCGAGGACATTTGTTTGAACCATATAAATGACCTTCAAAATTAAAATTCTACGTACGGAACCCAAAAAATTTACACAAAATGTATTCACAATATTAAAATCTCTATAAAATATCTGATAATTTGATATACATATATCTAATAAACATTTTTGACCGCCAACCGGTATTTTTTTAAAATTATTATTTTGAGTGTTTATAACTGCTAGACCTGCCTTCCCAAAAATTTATTCAGTTATTCAATTTGTCGATACAAGTGAAATGTTTTTTGAATTATTAAAATCGGACGCTCCGTTCTCTTAAAAACTGAGTTACCATTTTTGGCACTTTTTGCTGCGTATCTTTGGAACGGCTAGACCTGCCTTCGCAAAAAACTAATCAGCACGTCTCCTTATCAACACGAATCGAATGTTTTTTGAATTTTTCAAACCGGTTAATCGGTGTTCCCGAAATCGGCGACAAAAGTTTGTATCCGAACACACACACACACAAGCACACACACACAGATCAATTTTTTCTAAAGTATACCAAAATAATATTCAGAAACCTCTGAAACGTAAAGATATATAAAAAATTTCGTTTTCGATTTATTTGCGATTAATATGACTTGTCCTACGGGAAGTTAATAAAATGTACTAAAATGAAAAAATATTTGGTAAATGTTTATGTAAGAACAAAAAACTTTTAATAGATATTGAAATGAATTTTATTATGTGAATACTTAAAATATTTTTTTATTTTAAACATAATTTCATACTATTTATGCAACTTCAAAAAATATTAAATAGCACAATAAAGTAATTCAATTAATTCAAATAATTAAAAAAATACGAATTAAAATAAAATATAACTTTACATAAAAAATCTTGGGGCGACGCTTTATTGTAGTTTCTACAATGTAGAAAAACATTTACGCAGAATAATTTTTGTAACAAGCTCCAGATAGAAATGTGAAATTTTATTTTTAATACTTTTTATTCTGTATTTCTAAAAATCAATACTTTCTAGCAAAACAAAATAAAAATAAAATGTTTATAATAAATGTTGAATCAATCCATTACAAAATCAACGTGGAACATAAATGAATTTCTAGGTTATCGTGGTGGTCAATGAACCCTTGTAAAAATTCTTTTAAGACAAGAAATATAGGTACTCACATCGATTTCGAGATAAATTTGCAAACGTATGGTTTTTTAAGCACACTTCAAAACTTATAGAATAACAATTATATAAATTATAAATTAATATTTTATAATATGGTATGTACATAAACTAACACAATAATAACACAAAATCATGTATTTTTCTTAACTAGATCACAGCACCAACATTAAGAATAAACTGAAATTGAACCCAAATCATATCGAATAATTGATACTTCGATGGTTACGCAATCTGTTGAATTCAATATAAAACATACCAAAATCCTAAAATATTAATATATTCACATATTATCTTAATCAATACCTATGAACTTGCAAATTAATATTTAATTAACAAAAAAAATTAATAGACCAAATTGTAAAACTAAAACTGAATCGTTCTTGAGTTGAATATGAAAAAAAGCTTGAATATTTTCTATAAAAATTCAAACAATATGTATGTTTTTTTTTACTAAATTTAAATAGTGAAAACATTCTAAATTTATTAAAAAAACAATTAAAATTGTATTTTTGTAAACTTTTTATTTAGATAACACGCTTCTAATTTTACATCTTCGGGGTTTATTGTTAACAAATAATATTTAGTAGTTAGTAAACTAATTTAAACATTTGATATGTTTTAGTTTTCATAATTTAGTTTTTATAATTAACTTCTCGTAGGATATATTATAGTAATCACAAAAAATCAAGGATAACTAGTGGGGCGCATCATGCTTTAAGGCAAATTGCTGGAACTTCCCATACCATAATTTAACATTCGAAGAATAAAAATAAGCAGTCAACAAAAATGTCTGTGAATAAATATTATAAAACTAGAATTCTCATTATTTGTTCCTTGTAGACAAAATCTGAAAACTTATTAGATTAGACGACGTTGTTTATATATGTTTGATTGAAATATATAAACAAAATCTAATTAAGCGGACTTATTGTTAGAATTAGCATATTTTAATTCAAATGCATCAATTTTTTGTTCGGAAAATATATGCACTGAGTTAACAATTTTAAATACTTCATGTAGTATCAATTATACAAACATAAAAAATATTTAAAAAAAATTTTAAAAAAATATTACAGACGTGGAATTCGAACGCCTTCGCCAAAAACTAATCAGCACTTTCTTTATCAATACAAATCGAACGTTTTTTGAATTATTCAAATCGGTTGATCGGTATTACCGAAATTGTCGACGAAATAGCTCACGCATACACATATGCACACACACATACATCCATTTTTTCTAAGGTATGCCAAAATATCCAGAAACCTTTGAAACGTAAAGATATATAAAAAATTTCATTTTCGATTTTTTTGCGTCGATTTTTTACATTTATATTAAAAAATGTAAATGTAATTGATATATGTGTGTATGTGTGTGTGTGTGTGTGCAGATACAATGTTTCCTCGACGATTTCAAGCACATGGATCAACCGATTTGAATGATTCCAAAAACATTTGATTCCTATTTATGGAAAAAGGTGCTGATTAGTTTCTGGCCAAGCCAAGTCCAGCCATTTTGAAGATAAGTGCAAAAAGTGCTAAAAATGGTTATTCAGTTTTTGAGAGAACGCAACGTCCGATTTGAATGTTACGAAAGTTTTCACTTGTTTTACAATGAAGTACTGATTAAATTTTTAGGAATGCCATTTGAAGTTAAAAATGATTATTATATATTAATAAGTACTATATTGTTTTATTTCTGTGGGGTCTGTACCAAGATTTATACTGTTCAACCGCTAGATAACAACGCAGCGCATACGCGCTTCGTCAATTCATCTTTGAAACAGATATGCAGCGCTATTGCATTAAAAAATAAAAAAGGAAATAATATTTTTCAAAAATTTCTAAATCTCCAAAAAATCTCTCTTTCAAAGTTTTTTAAAAAATAAGGCTTTTATAAAGTTTCTTAAGGCACGATGCCATGCACCTCTCGTTTTCACTTTCATGCATACATTTAAAAATAGTTTGGTTAGTTGTTGATTAGAAAAATTATGTACTTTAGAAAAATGTATATTTATACCTTAGAAAGTGTCGGATATATGATATATCACAACATAAAACTGTAATTGTGTTAAATAAATTTATGTATTGAGTTCATGTTAATAAAACTTACATCATTCCTATTGTTTTCCTGCTACGTATAGTTGATCAGTATCTGACACTGAGTAAGGTTATAAATACTTTGTTCTTTTCTATTATTCTTAACGAGAAGAACATGATGTTGAGCATTAATTTGCATACAGTAAAAAAGCAGGGGTTTCCCATTGTTTAGTGGTTAGAGGGATAATGAGCTGCCCTTCCTATCAGAGTCAAGGTTTAAGAGTCAAGCCGAATGTCAAGCAGTATTGATATTGGTTTCCACTTTAAAACTGATAGCAATATGTTCACAAATTGAAATAGTCTTTACCCTTAATTGTAGCGTCCAATAAAATTAGAATTATTATAATAATCATTTATGAAAAAAAGTTAGGTCGACCGTTATATTGTCTCCTAAACCCACGTTATTTAGAAGTCATCATAAAAACTTGCAGGACTAGTAAGTTCTGATTGATATTAATAATTAGTTAAGCATACTGTTCATATTAATGTTTTGCTTGGATCTTAATAACATCAAGTTGATATATATAGTAACTAGTGGTGATTTGCATCGTGCTTTCCGACAATTTGCTAAAACATCTCGTACCTTAATGAAATATTCGAGAAATTTTAAGTGTTTTCAGCCTGAAATAAAATTTAAAATCCAAATAATTTTAGATATTAACTAGTGGTGTGTATGGCATTGTGCCTTAAGGCAAATTGCTGGTACTTCCCGTACCGTAACGGAATGTTCGAAAAATATTACATGTTTTCAAATAGATTATCTTATATATAAAAATGGAGCTCTCTTTCAAATGTCCGAATAAAACTCGAAAACGGCTGAATCGATTTGGCCAGTCTTAGTCTTGAAAAATTCGTGCCAATCCAGAGAAAGTCCAAAAGGTGGGAAATTATTTCAAATCCGCGTAGAAACTTTACATTTTTAATTTGAAAATTTTTGTAGAAGCGTAATTTAAATAAAACAATGGACGGTGGCAATTTCGTGAAATGTCGAACGCTTTTGACAGATGATGTTCAATTACGTTTAATAGGATGTTTTACGTGAATATTATTCAATTGTAATTAAATTGTAGTAAGTAATTATATTTATACACAAAAAAATTATTAAGTCTCAAGTGTTACTAGAGACTCAAAATATATAACTAATAATATAACTTTTTTGATATGTTAATATAAAAATGAACTTTTTGGCATATTTTTCTCAAACACGGTGCTCTGAAAGATCTCATTTGTACAATTATATACTCATTGGTATTTATAAAACATTTTCTAAATTATATTATTTTTTATTTAAGTTATTTACATTCAAAACCTAAATTTGGTATCGATTAAATGGACATTTTATCGAATAACATTTTCCCAGTTATAATTTCCCAGAATTTATCGCAGAATAGATATTAATATATGAAGGTCCGGGATTAAAAAGGTCCACCACCGATGTGCCAAAAATCAGTAAAGTTAACCATTGTTTAATAACAATATTTGAAAGTAGAGGGAAAAAGATGTATAGCCAGCTACAAACTTGATTTGAAAACGATAATCTTTGAAATGGGGGAGATATACGGTAATTTTTGAAAATCCATAATAAAAGTATTTTCTTCCGTTGGTAGTTTTAGCATTAGTTAAAAATGTAATTATTTTGTAAAATACCTTTAAAATTATAATAAGGCTTTAAACCTTTTGCCACCTGCCCGTTACAAGTTACCCCACATATAGGGTAAAAAGGTCTAGATAACAAATTTTTGAAAGACATCAAAAAAGCACATTTCTACAATTATGAAGTAGAAAGCAGTTTACTGAACTCAGATAATTGTTCGTTTAATATGTGTTATTTGTTGTGATATAATTGTTAGGGTTTTCACAATATAGTTTATATTTGCTCAAAGTCAAATTGGACCTTTGTGCCTGCTCTACATATATACTTTATATTAAATTTACTTTAATTCATCGAATGTTACTTTGAACTTTTCAAAAAGCAGGTCAAAAAAGAAATACTTAATTTATTTTATATCTCTCCTCGCAAAAATTTGAAAATTTTGTATAAGCTCAGTAGTATTATTTACAATTATACACAAAATCCAGAATCCAAAAAGAATGTGAAAAACTTGAAACGTGATCAATAAGTCGAAAGACCAAAAAAGACTTGGATGGATTATACTATGTTTCCTATAGAAAGTGTATAAATCTTCCAGTTTGATTGTATTGACAAAATATATATATAAACTAATGGGGTTTATTGTTTTTATAATACCTCATTGTATAAAGCATTCAAACAACACATCCTTATACACTTAAAGTATTAATATTTTTGATTCTCTAGAAATTGTTTAGAATATACCTTACTTAGCAAAAAACGTTTGCCGGGTCAGCTAGTTATAATTAAATACTGTAACATTGTCTAATATTTATAAGAATTATATAAACTGAATTGCAAAGTTGAAAATATTTGTTAAAAGTATATTAGAACTAAAGTCAGAACTACAATTAAAAAAAAATTAAAAAAAACAAAAATTTTAATTTTTCCAAAAGCAATTATTTTATTAAAACAAGCAGAAATTTCTTTGAATCATTCAAATTGGACGCATAGTTCTCTCAAAAACTACCCTTTTTTGCACATTCAGTTCTGTATCACTGAAACTGCTAGATCTGCCTTTGCCAAAAACTTCTCCCCGTCATAACAAATTGAATGTTTTTTGGATCATTCAAATTCGATGCTCCAATCTCTTAAAAACCCGATTTCTATTTTCTGCATTCTTGCTGCCTTTGCCAAAAACTAATCAGCACAATTTTCTTTCAATAGGCATTGAATGTTCTTTGAACCATTCAAATCGGTTGATCCGTGCGCCCGAAAACGTGGACGAAAAATTGTATCCATACATACATACATACACACACACATCCATTTTTTTGAGAGATGCCAAAATGTTCAGAAACCTCCAAAACGTGAAAAAATGTAAAAATTTTCAATATCGATTTTTGGACGATTACATTAACTTACCCTACGGGAAGTTAAAAAAATGAAAATTTGACATAAAGAAAAAACAATTGCCTTTCCTAAAAACTAATCGTTTCTTCACATTGTCAACACAAGCAAAATGTGTTTTGAATTAGATGATTTGTGCCATAATGAAATATCCAAGAAATTTTAAGTGATATTAGCCGTTCTCTTAATAACTGTTATTTTTTGCAATTTTTCCTTCGTATCTCCGAAACGGTTTGCACTGCCTTTGCAAAAAACTAATAAGCACGTTCTCCCCTCAATACGAACCGAATATTTTGTCAATCACTCTAATCGGATGCCAGATTTTCTCAAAAACCAAGTTTTCAGCTAACTAATAAGCACGTTCTCCCCTCAATACGAACCGAATATTTTGTGAATCATTCTAATCGGATGCCAGATTCTCTCAAAAAACAAATTTCTCACTATACTGAAATACTGGTATTTGTTGACTTGAATCAACTGATAGTAGAACATGGGACTAATCACATTTCGTAGGCCTATATTTTAGGATGTTTGGTTATACTAACAAAAAAATAACAAACTAGTTGGTATTGGTATTTTGCTTTGCGGCAAGTTACATGAACTTCCCCAAATGTGTAAATAATCGACTTAATCAATAAAAAAATAAATTAATTTATGAGTGATTAAAACTATTCTTAGTGGATTTATTACACATAATTGAAAACGAACGAACACTCTATCATTATACCAAGTAGAACGTCTTATTTTAATTTTAACAAACGTCAAAAAAAAACTACTCATTTTCTCAAACTTTGATGAATTTTTAAAATGAAACTACTGGCCGTAATGATATATATCGCTATCGCTTCATAAAAATCGTCTTAATTTTTTTCAACAGTCAATTACAAGGTAGATTTTCACTTAAAACTAATCAGTATCTTTCCCAACTAATTATCTTTCAAACAGTTATTGATTTTTCAAAATCGATTTAGTAGTACGAGCTTAAATGTGGACAAAAAGTTTAACACTTTTTTCCAAATACAAAGAACGGCTTGGCAGATCCTCATTGAGATATATCAAATGGCATTTAAATTTCTGAAATCGGTTCAGGCGTTTTTGAGCAAACCTCGATGAAAGGTCTAATTTTGACAAATGCCTAAAAAACGATACTAATTTTTACAAACTTTGAAGAACTTTTAAAATTAAACGACGTGCCGTAGGGCCATAATATTTTAGTGTGATCTAGAAAACTATGATATCTATCATAAAAAAATTTCATAAAAATCATCAAAAAAAATTTTTTTTAACACTTTATTACAAGCAAACGGCCCGGCCGATCTTTACCAAAAACTAATCAGGTCGATTCCCAACCAATATCTTTCGAACGGCTTTTGAATTTCAAAATCGATTCAAAATTGCGGGCTAAAACGTGGACATTTGGTATACTTTAGCAAAAATGGATGTGTGTGTATGTGTGTATGTGTGTGCGGATACAAATTTTCATCGACGATTTCGGGAATACCGTTCAACTGATTTCAATTTTTCAAAAAACATTGCCTGTTGATAAGGAGACGTGCTGATTAGTTTTTGGCGAAGGTAGGTCTAGCCTTTCCGAAGATACGGGGCAAAAAATGCCCAAAACGGTAACTCAGTTTTTAAGAGAACGATGAGGAGCGTCCGATTTTAATAATTCAAAAAAACATTTTACTTGTATTGACAAGATGAAGAACTGATTAAATTTTTGCGAAGGCTGCATGGTCAAGCGATTATATGGACTCTCAATTAAAATAATTTTAAAAAATGTTATGCGGTCGAATATGTTTATTAGACATATACACATCAAATTATCAGATATTTTATAGAGCTTTTAATAATGTGCACACATTTTGTGTAAATATTTCTAGCAATTTGCCTTAAGGCACGATGCCATGCACCCCACTAGTTTTTTTTAAAAAATATTTTTTTCAAAAAACTTTGAAAAAATGTGATTTTTTGAATTATTTGAAATTTTGTTGACTGCGTAACTGTTTTAAAGATTGAAAAAGTTAAATGCAAAAAATTAAAAGCGAAAATTGAAAGAAACTGCATTGGCAATAAGAAAATATAGTAATTTTTGTGGCAGCTACCAAACGAAATATAGTAATTTTTACCATACCAAATATAGTAATTTTTGTGGCAGTCTACCAAACTTTTCAATATCATAATATTTTAATATATATGATTCAATATGTAAAAAATTCTTCTTATTAACACGAACTATGTATAAGTGTTTCACAGAATTTTGGAAACCGCTGTTTTAACATATTTCTTTTTTTACAAGAGGTTATAGTGCTCAACAACCGAAACACCGGCTTTTAGATATATATCGCAAATTATTATGAAATAGTTTGCACGTCCTGTAGATACAATTCGAATGATTACGCAAAAAATATTTAAACTAGCTGTAAGTGGAATTCTGTCTTAAGGCAATTAAGGCATCGTGCCTTAAGGCAAATTGCTTGAACTTCCCGTACCAAAAATTATTATTTTTTCAAAAACGATTAACATTTTTGAAAAGAATTTACTTTGAAAAAATAAGATTTTTGAAAAACTATAAATTGGACAAAAAATTACTTTTTTTTTGAAAAAAAAAAAAATTTAAAAAAACAAAAATAAAAATTTTTAATTTTTTTTTTTGAAAAAAAAAAATTTTTTTCTTTATTTTGACATATTGTGGAAGATCTGAACTTTCTTCTCAAAGCAATCGTACTGCTTTAACTGCATAGAGACAAAATATAAAGCGCGTAAGCGCCGCGTTGCTGTCTAACGCATAAGCATTGGTACGGAACCCATAGGAATGTTAACAAAATGTATACTTATTGTTAAAATCTCTATAAAATATCTGATAATTTGATGTGCATATGTCTAATGATCATTTTTGACCGCCAAATGGCTCATTTTTTTACTTTTTCCTCTATATCTCCGAAACTGCTAGACCTACTTTCATGAAAATTTTATTGATTCTTCATCTTGTCAATACAAGTGAAATGTTTTTTGAATTATTCAAATCGGACGCTCCGTTCTCTTAAAAACTGAGTTACCGTTTTTGGCACTTTTTGCCCCGTATCTTCGGAACGGCTAGACCTGCCTTTGCCAAAAACTAATCAGCACGTCTCCTTATCAATACGAATCGAATGTTTTTATTCAAATCGGTTGATCCGTGTTCTCGAAATCGTCGACGAAAATTTGTATCCGCACATACATACACACACACACACACACACACACATACATCCATTTTTTCTAAGGTATGCCAAAATGTTCAGAAACCTCTGAAACGTAAAGATATATAAAAATTTTCATTTTTGATTTTTTTGCGATTACTATAAGTAAAAACGGGAAGTTAAAAAGTTCAGAATTTCCAAAATATGTCAAAATAAAGAAAACATTTTTTTTTTCAAAAAATTGTAATTTTTTGTCAAATTTATAGTTTTTCAAAAATCTAATTTATTAGAAGTAATTTTTTTCAAAAATGTTAATCGTTTTTTAAAAAATAATAATGTTTGGTACTGGAAGTTCCAGCAATTTGCCTTAAGGCATGATGCCATGCGCCCCACTAGTTTATCTATTAAACAGTAAAGCAGTAAAAAATTTTTTACCCTTCAACAGTACAGCAATTCACCTACGTCCATATGTACAAATCTCGAATTGTTAACTATTCATGTGAAATAGCAACTAGTGGTGCATGGCGAATTGAGAGAACTTTCCGTACTGTGATGAAATATTCGAGAAATTTTAAATGTTTTCCAATAGATTATTATAAAATTCTATCTTTCGTTAATCGTATTTCATAGACAAAATATAAGAGCTTATGAATTAGACGACGCTTATATACGAAGCTTGAAAAACGCGCTGGAATCGTTGTATAGCTGCCCAAGGGGCCTATTTTGAAGTGGATGACAGAGTTGTAGAATTATTTTGAAATATACGGTTATTATGAAATCAGTCTCATTACTTAATTGCCACGCCTCTTAACATAAAAAGTAAATAAACTAGTGGGGCACATGGCATTGTGCCTTAAGGCAAATTGCTGGAACTTCCCGTACCAAAAATGATTTTTTTTTAAAAGAATTTTTGACTAAAATGTACTTTAAAAAAAAAGACTTTTTGAAGAAAAATTTATTTTGAAATATTTTGGAAATTTTGAACTTTTTTTCAAAGCATTCGTACTGCCTTGACTGCATAGAGACGAAATATCGAAGCGCGTAAGCGCCGCGTTGCCGTCTAACCCATGGAAATGTAAACAAAATTTATACTTATTGTTAAAATCTCTATAAACTAGCTGTAAGTGGAATTCTGTCTTAAGGCAATTAAGGCATCGTGCCTTACGGCAAATTGCTGGAACTTCCCGTACCAAAAATTATTATTTTTTGAAAAACAATTAACATTTTTGAAACAATTTTACTTCGAAAAAATTAGATTTTTGAGAAACTATAATACAATTATACTACAATTTGACAAAAAATTACTTATAAAGTTTTTTTCAAAGCAATCGTACTGCTTTCACTGCATAAGGACAAAATATCAAAGCGCGTAAGCGCCGCATCGCCGTCTAACGCGTAAACATTGGTACAGAACCCATGGGAATGTAAACAAAATTTATACTTATTGTTAAAATCTCTATAAAATGATAATTTGATGTGCATATGTCTAATGATCATTTTTGACCGCCAAATGGCTCATTTTTTTACTTTTTTCTCCATATCTCCAAAGTCGTTGGACCTGCCTTTCCAAAATTTTGAGCAGGCTAGACCTACCTTTGCCAAAAACTAATCAGCACGTCTTCTTATCAATACGAATCGAATGTTTTTTAAATTACTCAAATCGGTTGATTCGTGTTCCCGAAATCGTCGTCGAAAATTTGTATCCGCACATACATACACACACATACACACACACACACACATACATCCATTTTTTCTAAGGTTTCTTCGATTACTATAACTTGCACTACGGAAAGTTAAAAATCTGATAATTTGATGTGCATATGTCTAATGATCATTTTTGACCGCCAGATGGCATTTTTTTTACTTTTTTTACTAGATCTCCAAAACCGCTAGACCTGTCTTCATGAAAATTTGATCAGTTCTTCAAGTAAAACGTTTTTGGAATTATTCAAATCGGACGCTTTGTTCTCTTAAAAACTGAGTTACCGTTTTTGGCACTTTTTGCCCCGTATCTTCGCAACGGCTGGACCGGCCTTTGCCAAAAACTAATTAACACGTCTACTTATCAATACAAATCGAATGTTTTTTGAATTATTCAAATTGCTTCATCCGTGTTTCTGAAATCGTCCACGAAAATTTGTATCCGCACACACACACACACATAAATACACACACATACACATACACACATACATTTTTTCTAAGGTATGCCAAAATGTTCAGAAAGATTTGAAACGTAAAGATATAAAAAAAATATATTTTTGATTTTTACGGGAAGTTAATTAAATATCATCATATTACGGATATACGTAAATATGATGAAATGAATATAGACGTTTCGGCGCAGAATACCTGCCACTAGGTGACGCTATAGAGTTTTCCCCTATCTACCAACGCCGCAAAATATAGAATAGTTAAGGCAGGGGTTTCCAACCTTTTCTTCCTTGCGCCCCCAATTGTTACTGTCAAGGAAATAATAGACACATTAAAAACTCTCAAAAACAATAAAGCTCCAGGTCCCGATGGGTTGCAAAACATCATAATTAAAAACTTGCCGCATAAAGCCTTGATACTTCTAACAAGAGTAATAAATCAAATACTGATTTTGGGCTATTTTCCAGCTCAATGGAAGAGGCTCAATCATGATGCCATTACACAAACCCGGTAAAATAAACAATATACCAGCAAACTATCGTCCAATTGCACTACTCAACACAATGAGTAAAGTGGCAGAAAAGGTCGTACAAACCAGGGTCAACAAACATATAGAAAAATTAAATATTATACCAAACTTTCAATTTGGGTTTAAAAAAGGACATTCTACAATGCATCCACTATCTGTGCTGGTAGAAAAAGCCATTACTAACTTTAACAAACGCAATCATACAGGACTAGTGTTACTTGACATTGAGAAAGCTTTTGACACAATTTGGAGCACAGGATTAATCTATAAACTAATTATTTTAAAATTCCCAAAGTACATAATTAAATTTATCATATCATATCTCAGTGATCAAAATTTTCAAGTGAAAATTGGTAATGTACTTTCAAATCCAAAAATGGTTACTGCAGAGGTACCTCAAGGATCTATACTTGGACCTACACTGTTCAACTTATATATTTATGATATTCCAGTTTCCCCCAAAACGGACATGCTGATATTTGCAGACGACACGGCAATCCTAAGCTCATCAAGATCAGTTACTTTAATAATAGAGAGAATTCAACAACATATAAACGAGATCATAAACTACACGAAATTGTGGCGCCTTAAAATTAATGCCCAAAAATCCGAGGCAATAATTCTTTCTAAATATAATAAAAGAAGTATTCCATATAACAATTTACAAGTAACAAATATACCAATCGAATGGAAAAACAGTGTCAAATACTTGGGTGTCACACTGGACCAAAAATTAACCTTCACAAAACACATTAAAAATAAATTAAGTAGTGCATACGGGGCAATGAACGCACTAAAATCACTACTACATCGAAACAGTGTTCTGAACTCAAAAAACAAGAGGACAATATATCTCATATTAATAAGACCGATAATCACCTACGCGGCACAAATTTGGGTCACTACATGTAAAAGTAATATTCATAAACTGCAAATATTACAAAATAAAGTATTACGATTAATACTAAATGAGCAGAGAGATCCAATTACGAAACACTACAAATCTAGTAAGTATCTTCATGAAAACTCCAACCTGCAACCTTTTAAAGAGACCATACTCAACATGACGGCGAAATTCTTCGAAAATTGCAAACATAGTCCAAATCCAATCATAAAAAGCCTAGGAAGAATCACACCAGACATGATATGGTATGGCAAATACGCTTTGCCAAACCACCTGATAGAGCAGTAGTATTTGGAAAAGATATAGTTACACTTATTCATAATAATATATTTTAGTTAGTATTAAGCTTTAGTGTTATCTTAGTTGTAAGTTATAATTGAACGAATAGTGTTTTTTTTGTTTTCCTTTTTTCACTTATTGTCAACATTATTGATATTGAAATGTAACTAGATTATTAAAATTTCCTTAAATACCATCCATAAATTGCAAAAATACCTATTGGGTAGTAATGCATAAAATATTATACTGGACTTTGTAACATATATTGATAGAAATATAAAATTTATCATCATCATCATCATCATCCTTGCGCCCCCCTTTCGAATGAAAAAAATATTGCGCCCCCTCCCCTTCTTATTTTTCTAACAATTTAATTTAAATATACTTAATATTACTGAAATTATGCCAAATAATACACAGTATTATAAAAAATATACATACAAACATAACTATTTATTATAAGAATTTTCTGTTTCACATAAGTAAGATCTTACAAATGGTAATAAAATTTCTAAAGCATTATTTGCCAAAGTAGGAAAATCGCCCTTTACTGGTAACCATAACTTAACAATATATTTTCGTCCTGAAACATCTGCTTCAATGGGCTATCATTAGATAAATCAATTATCATTTTCTGCTCTGCTGTTGAATGACCGAAATCATCATGTTTCTCAATGACAAATGGATTTCTAATCAATCCATTCGTATTTGGACGTTATTAGATAAAGTAATGCGAAAATTGGTTTCGTAGACTAGTCATATGACTGGTATAATAATAAGATCTTTACTTACTTCTATTTCATCAGTAACACAAGTAATTTTAAAAGTGGGAAACATGTTAAAGTTATAAAGTTATTAACTTCCCGTAGGGTAAGTTATAGTAATCGCAAAAAAATCGAAAATGAAAATTTTTATATATCTTTACGTTTCAGAGGTTTCTGAACATTTTGGCATACCTTAGAAAAAATGGATGTATGTGTGTGTGTGTGTGTATGTGTGTGTGTATGTATGTATGTATGTACGTGTGTGTATGTATGTGCGGATACAAATTTTCGTCGACGATTTCGGGAACATGGGTCAACCGATTTGAATAATTCAAAAAACATTCGATTCGTATTGATAAGGAGACGTGCTGATTAGTTTTTGGCGAAGACAGGTCTAGCCGTTCCGAAGATACGGGGCAAAAAGTGCCGAAAACGGTAACTCAGTTTTTGAGAGAACGGAGCGTCCGATTTGAATAATTCAAAAAACATTTCACTTGTATTGACAAGATGAAGAATCGATAAAATTTTCATAAAGGTAGGTCTAGCGGTTTCGGAGATATGGAGGAAAAAGTAAAAAAATGAGCCATTTGGCGGTCAAAAATGATTATTAGACATATGCACATCAAATTATCAGATATTTTATAGAGATTTTAACAATAAGTATAATTTTGGTTTACATTCCTATGGGTTCCGTACCAATGTTTACGCGTTAGACGTCGACGCGGCGCTTACGCGGTTTGATATTTCGTCTTTATGCAGTTAAAGCAGTACGATTGATTTGAAAAGAAAGTTCAGATCTTCCACAATATGTCAAAATAAAAAAAAAAAAATTTTCAAAAAAAAAAAAAAAAAAAAAATTAAAAAAAAAATTTTTTAAAAAAAAATTTTTTTCAAAAAATAGTAATTTTTTGTCCAATTTATAGTTTCTCAAAATCTTATTTTTTCAAAGTAATTTTTTTTTTCAAAAATGTTAATCGTTTTTAAAAAAATAATAATTTTTGGTACGGGAAGTTCCAGCAATTTGCCTCAAGGCACGATGCCTTAATTGCCTTAAGACAGAATTCCACTTACAGCTAGTTTATTTTTTTAAATTCATCAAAGTTTGAAAAAATGAGAAGGATTTGTTAATAAACCTCAATGTTATGAGTACCTGTTTCAATATTCATGACAAAATTGCCGAATTTAGTATTTTCGACACAAAAACAACGAAATCTGATACATAAATCGTGTCCTAAGAGCGTACATATTATTCCAAATTTTAATTTTTAACTTCCCGTAGGGTAAGTTATAGTAATCGCAAAAAAATCGAAAATGAAAATGTTTATATATTTTTACGTTTCAGAGGTTTCTGAACATTTTGGCATACCTTAGAAAAAATGGATGTATGTGTGTGTGTGTGTGTGTGTGTGTGCGTGGGTGTGTGTGTGTGCGTGTGTGTATGTATGTGCGGATACAAATTTTCGTCGACGATTTCGGGAACACGGATCAACCGATTTAAATAATTCAAAAAACATTCGATTCGTATTGATAAGGAGACGTGCTGATTAGTTTTTGGCGAAGGCAGGTCTAGCCGTTCCGGAGATACGGGGCAAAAGTGCCGAAAACGGTAACTCAGTTTTTAAGAGAACGGAGCGTCCGATTTTAATAATTCAAAAAACATTTTACTTGTATTGACAAGGTAAAGAACTGATCAAATTTTCATAAAGGCAGGTCTAGCGGTTTCGGAGATCTAACAAAAAAAGTAAAAAAAATGTCATTTGGCGGTCAAAAATGATCATTAGACATATGTGCACATCAAATTTTCAGATATTTTATAGAGATTTCAACAATAAGTATAAATTTTGTTTATTTTCCTATGGGTTCCGTATCAATGTTTACCCGTTAGACAGCGACGCCGCGCTTACGCGCTTTATATTTTGTCTCTATGCAGTTAAAGCAGTACGATTGCTTTGAAAAACAAGTTCAGATCTTCCAAAATATGTCAAAATAAAGAAAAAATTTTTTTTTCAAAAAAAAAAAATTTAAAAAAATTTTTTTTTTTTTAAAAATTAAAAAAAAATTTTTTTTTAAAAAAAAAATTTTTTTTCCAAAAAAAAAGTAATTTTTTGTCCAATTTATAGTTTCTCAAAAATCTTATTTTTTTCAAAGTAAATTTTTTTCGAAGTAAATTTTTTCAAAAATGTTAATCGTTTTTAAAAAAAATAATTGTTGGTACGGGAAGTTCCAGCAATTTGCCTTAAGGCACGATGCCCTAATTGCCTTAAGACAGAATTCCACTTACAGCTAGTTTAGATTACTTTAACAAGAACGGGATTAAAACTAATCAATACTTTCCCAATATGTTTTGAAGGAACTAAAATATTAAAGACCATTGGAATAATTAATTTAATGAATGAATTGAATCAAAGTTTCTTTGCAAAGCTGATAACTGTTTGGCCTTATGATCGGAAACGTCATTGATAATCTGGTTATACTTATTACAATAATAACGAGGCCGAACATTTTTTCATATGAATAACAATGTTTGTAAAAACTGATCAATTAATTAATCAATCAAACACGCAAAAACTCATTCAAATTAAACCTATTTTTACAATTCACACAACAAATATTTAAAAATAAATTAGCGAGACAATGGTAAACACGGATTGCTAATTTACTTCTACCTTATGAAATTGGTTCAATAAATTTTATGTATTACATTAAAGCAGACATGTTAATTAATTTCTCATACAAATGTACAAACTATTTTTATTGAATAAATATGATATGTCTTTTGATATCAAAGTTAAATATAAGTAAATTAAATAAATGTTGTTTATTGTTTTGTGGTGTATAAATATTGTTTGTTTTCACTTATTACATTTGTTGTAAAAATGCTTTAACATTTTTTTGTTTCAGATCTTTTTTATCAACTTGTTTCATATTAATTGACCTAAAATGGGCTCCGAAGATAATCTGAAGTTTCGGCGTCAAATTATAAGCTATGGATAATTATCAAATTTCATTAAAAAAATACTTGTAGAATATTTATATTGTTCAGCTTTGTGATAAGTTTTTAACACAATTTATAAATTTATTGATGTGCTACTAACATTGTGACAGAAAATTTTAACATCTATATCTATTTAAAAATACTTACTAATTTTATGCAACTATAATTCATTTTGTTTATTAATGTATTAATTTTAAAGCTATTACATACAAGTAATTGCTGCACATGAATTCTACACGTCATTTTTACTATAAATATAAAAAGTTTTTGTATAAAACAATATAATTCATTTTTTTTATTAAAACTATTTTCTTATTTAAGCAATAAGAATATAGTTATATATTTTAGCTGTTTGAAATACTGAATATTAAGTATACTAAATTCGGATTTACTTACAAACTCTACATGTTGACCTAATTGTTAATACTATAAGTGTGCACTTACAAAGATTTATAAATGCAGTATTTTATTGCTGACTTGAATATTTAAAAGCCATGTGTATTCGAATACATTTAAAAGATGCAAAATATTATTAATATTTATCATAAAATATCAATCACATCTTTCACTAATCAAAAATATTAGTTTTTTTATATGTTAAATGACAAAATTGTACATATAGGAATAGCATATCACAAATATATTAATAAGATATTATAAGATTTGAATGTTCATTCGCTGATGCTATAAATATAGGCGTTCATTTATATCTATCGTATTTATTTTCTCGTTTTTCGTGGTTGCAATTTTACCCAGAAGCCTTTTTCTGGTTTCATTTGCATCAAACCCTTTGCCAGTTTTAATGGAATCTGAGTTTTTTCAGAAGGCACTATGTCAAATTCTTTCAAAATGTTGAAAAGCAATGTTTTCATTTCCATCAGAGCGAATCTTGAACCTGCATGTAAAAATAGTGCGAAAATTTTATTTAATGGTAAATCTTTTGTAGAGAAAATTAGGACCAAATTTTAATTTCTTTGATCACCACGAAGATATTGTTTTGTTATAAATTTGATAAAGTATCGTTCGAAAAGTAATTAATTCAATTATTGACCGATATTCAATACAAAATCCTTAGTTTGAAAATTAAAGGTTCTAAGAGTTTTCAAACTAGGACTTGAAAGTGCTCAATAAATTTATAAAAATTTATCTAATTTCTAGTTGAGTAAAAGCATCATTTTATAGTTCATAAGAATCATTTTTATAGTTTATATAAAAGAATTTGAACAAGTTTCAGGTCGTATTATTATTGTTTTTATAATTACCTATGCAATTTCTAGGTCCTACACCAAAAGGCATGTATGTAAACGGCTTGATATTGTTTTTGTTTTCTTCACTAAATCTGCTTGGATCAAATTTATGTGGATTATCGTAATATTTCTCGTCATGATGTATATTGTATATTGGAAACAGCACAGCTTCTCCTTTCTTTACCTGTAACAACCAAACCAAATGTCAATTAATTGACAGTTTGATGAGATGGTATTAATTTAATTAACCTCAAACTTATTTCCTTCATAATCTTCCAAAGAGTATCCATTAACGCAAACTCTGTCAGTGAATGGAGCTGCTGGCCATTTTCTTAAACCCTCTAAAATAAACATTCATAACTTTATGAATTAAAAATAATGAGTCAAAAATTAGATTTATTACCTGATACGACCATATCCAAGTACTTCATCTTGTGCAATCTTTCATAATCTACTAGTTTTTGATTGGATTGTTCCAAATCTTCACAAACTTCATCTATTTCATCTTGCAGTGTTTTCTGAACATCTGGATTTATTGCTAATTCGTATGCAATGAAACAAGTTGATGCAGAAATTGATTCGAAACCAGCCAAGAAGAAGAGCAATGCTTGACCAGTTATCTCGTCATTTGACCAGGCTGTAATTTTCAACTGGTTGAGTTTAGGTGGAAAAATCATAAACAAAAATTCAAAGAAATGTTATAGAAAGTAGTAGACTACAAAATAATACTGAAATTACAAAGTCGTGTATTGGGTCTTGAATTAGCGAGATCAAAATACTTACTTACTACTGATGTTAGTTTTTACCACTTACCTCTCTTAGGAGTTGGTGTTTTTGTTATTGAAGATTCAGTAACGGTGGCAAAACCTGTGTCCTGAGTTGCATCTGCTCCTGCATCGTGCTTCAATGCTCCTCTTTGGCTTGCATTAGTAAATGAATCATATCAGGACGAACAATTCCTTGTTTTTCTCTCTCATCCATGGTACCATGTACCAAAGTACGGAAGAATTGACCGCATTCTTGATTGAGTAAAGTTATTTTGAAAAACTATAAATATGAAAACTTTAAAAGCTAATTTAAGATTATGATGGTGCGTTTTATTTGTGAGGAAGAACAATTTACCTTCATAACTTGAGGCATCATCAAGAAGGCGGCAAATTTCAAGTTCACTAATACTCCAGAAAAGTTGGTTACTTTTTTACCCATTCTATAAAATTCATTATCAGGATCTTTCAGAGTATCAACTTTAATTCCAAATGCAGAGGTTGCTATAACGTCATTAGCATATTTTGTGACGAGATCCTTAATTTCTAAATCCAAAGTACCTGTAAAAGAGAAGGATTTGTTAAATATATTTAGGCAAAGGATGTGGATTGTAATTTTGGCACTTTAATGATAAATGTGCAATATTTTATACCAACTGCTTTAAAACTATATATATTAAAATTTACAATTATTCAAGTTGTAAAAAATTGTACATTTTCTAAACAATCATCGACCAGGCATTACATCACTCAATAAGTCCGTAGGATAACCAATAGATGATGTAGCTATGTAGTCATCTATATGATTTGTAGTAAGCAACAACTTTAAGAAGATTTATGTCCCAATTTCATCACAATCTGACAATTAGTTTACAAGTTATAGAGGTTCTAGTGACGCTACTTTAGAGTCTTTCGAAATCATGAATTCAAAGCAATTTCGTTGGTTGATATGTCATTTCTTTTTGATGGGTAAAAATACCATTCTGCCAAAGTATTGCTTGATAAGTGTTATCTGGACTGTGCTTAATCGAGGCAGATGATGGAGAATTGTTACGCTAATATTAATTGTGGCCATAAAGACACTAACGATGCTGAACGCTCTGGAAGGCCAATTGAGGCGGATACACCGCAAAATGTTGAAAAAAGTCCACCGATACATTTTGAAAAACCGAAAAGTAAAATTGCCTGGGAACGCGATGGACATATCGTTCACGAATATTTGAATAGGAAAAACCTTTGTGCTAAATGGGTGCCGCGCGAACTCACATTTGACCAACAGCATAACGAGTTTATGATTCGTAAGAGTATTTGGAGCTGTTTAATCGAAATAAAACTGAGTTTTTTTTATCAAGATGACACCTGGCTTCATCATTAGTCATTACACTCCGGAGTCGAATAGATAGTTAGCCGAGCGGACTAGACACGATGACAAGAAAAAATGCAAACAATCAGCTGGCAAGGTTATGACGTCAGTTTTTTGGGATAAGCAAGTAGTGATCTTTATCACCTATTTAGAGAAAGACGAGACCATCAACAGTGACTATTCTATGACGTTATTGGAAAAATTTAAAAGAATGCTGTTTCATCAAAACAACGCACCAAGTCACAAATTCGTGAAAATAGTGTAGTCCAGTCATTATACAGTCGGTCAAGTAACAGCGTGGCCGTGTTACTTAATAAAAATAATTATTTTATGAAACTTTAATATTTATATATGCATTGTACACGTTACAAGCAATGATGCAATTTGGTCAATATGTGTCCAGTCACCACCAGAGTCGACAATTGGCTGGCATCTCCGATGCCTGCTTTTTACTAATTTAACGGATTATTATAGTCTGACGGCTCGTATTTTAATTTAACGGCTCAATGAGGGCAGTACGTGCTCATATAGAACTTTTATCAGTAAAAATGACATTTTCAAAATCTCTATCAATATTTTCAAGTGCTCAAGCGGAAAAGAAATACATGTTTTTTCAGTCGTCAGAGGCTTGTGGTGCGCCATTTTAGATCATGAATACGAAGAAAGATGCAGATAGTTTTGTAGATATTTTCGTAGATATTTCTAAACAGTTTGCAATTCATTTTTCTCGTCCTTGCTGCAGTGTTAAAGCAGGATTCCGCAAAAACAAATTCACTGTTCTTTTTTCCTCTTTTTTATTTGAACCACGTTCTGATAAATCATCGACATTTTTAGCAACCTTATATAGGTGTATCGAATTCTGTACAAATGCCTTCAACATTTTCATATGTTGGCAGCAGCTGATTGCGATAATTGAGGACCATTTGGGTGGATGCAAAAGGGCGCAGCCTGGTAACGCGACGCATAACTTAGCACTCATGGCGTTTAACGTGATTCTTTCTCAAAAGATCAACGGCAACTAAACCTTTGTTGACAATGCATCAAGGACAAAGCTTCACTTTATCGGCTCACGAAAGAATTAGACTAAAATCTTTCATTAACTGTCGTTAAAGTCGGCCACGCTCTTAGTCGACCGACTGTAGTAAGTTCTGCTCGGAATTTGAGATACACAGCTGTAAGTCTGTAAATACCCTGAAATATCACCCTTAAAGTTGTCTCAAAACCTACATATTATAAGGTGTACGTACCATATGTAGGTTTTGAGACAACTAGGGTGCTATTTTATAGTATACAGCTGGGTATCTCGAATTCCGAGATTCTTACCTAATTTAAGCTTGAATGACGGGACTAGTGGCAAAAAACATGAGTTGGGTTCCGAATAGCTTCCTCACTCACTATATTTTTTAGATCTGTTCCCCACCCCACTCTGAAGAAATTTTTGCCAAATTATGAGATGATAGCCGAATTTTGTGGCTAAGTATAAATCGTACTACAAAAATGGTTTAGAAAATTTAGAATTTTGCTATAATAGATATATCGTCTTCGAAATAATCTATATTGAGTAAAATAAAAAAATGGTTTTCCTTAGTTATCCTACGGACTTACTGAGTGAAGTGAACTCTTACTAGTTAAATGTTTCGTTTTTATTAGTTATTGTGTTTTTGAGACTTTTTTACAGACATGATTGTCAATACATGTTTTCTTAATAGAAATTGGCTACATTTACCTTTTTTACTAACTTCCTCATGTAGATGATCAGTCAATTGTTGTGCGCATTCAATAATAAATTCGTACATTAGTCGCATTTTGCTTCCAGTAAAAGCTGGACTAAGGGTAGCTCGCATGTCACGCCATTTCTGATCTACAAAAAATAATAATCACATAATTTAGATATCCAAAGCTCTTAGCATCATTTGTTACATCAATATATTTAGCTAGTTATTTTACCTTGCAGAGCGAAGAGGCTGCTTCCAAATAACGGTTCTGCTGCTGGATCGAAGAAAACACGATGGTTTGGGAAATTGTCGAAATCTTTAACGGCTACTTGACGAATAAGTTCAGGATCTCGCAATAGAACGGAAGGTAAGCCCATTTGAAAGTTTCCTACAAATCTATAAAGTCACCACTTTTCAATTATGAGAAATAATATAAGGTTACAATCAGGCGATACTAATTTATAATGCTGAAGCTTTCGGAATCAACATTGGAGTTGATTTTAAATGTTGCATGTAAGTCAGAATTAAAGATATTAGACACAACCTATAAATAGCTTATGGTAACTTCTAATGCCACGATATCCAAAGGTAATTTAGAATATTTTAAAATAGCAATGTAAAATATAAAATTAAATTGATCGTGATTAAATACAGAAAATACGAGGTGTGTTCAAAAAGTACCCGGAATTACTAATAATTAAATTTCGCGGGTCTGGAGTGTCTGATTGTCAAAATTTTTTTTTATTGTGTTGGTATACATGCCCCTAAAGTATGATGAAATTTTCAGCTATATTCACTGTTTACTTTGTCTGTGGTAGTCGCTAAGGTTCGACGTGTTTTTCTGAGCTCGGCGATTTTTACAATGGAAGAATTGAAAAGTCAAAGAATTTGTATTAAATTTTGCGTAAAAAATGAAATAAAGTGTTGCAAAGTGCAAAAATTCACCAGATATGGCTCCGTGTGACTTTTTCCTATTCCCAAAGTTGAAGAGACCCATGAAAGGACGGCGGTTTTCCTCGATTGAAGAAAATCGCTGAGAGTGCTCAAGGACATATCAAAAAGTGAATATCAAGGGTGCTTCGAAAATTGGAAAAAACGCTGGCATAAGTGTATTATATCTGGGGGGGACTACTTTGAAGGGGACCACATTAATGTAGACAAATAAATAAATATTTTTTTGAAAAAACGAAAATTCCGGGTACTTTTTGAACAGACCTCGTACGTTGAAATACAATTTTCAAATTAATCTACAATTTTTCAATTGTCAATTTCCAATAAAAAATTGTGGAGAGAAATAAGTATTATCTGCAGTTGATACACGATAAGTTTTGTCATTTTTACTAATATTGTTTTTTTTTTTAATTATTACCTGTGATTTGGAAACGCTGTATATGATCTTCCCATGCTCTCAATCATATCTTCTTGTCTTAAAATGAATTTTAAAGAATTTCCTATAAAGGGTACTGGTTCTATATAAGGAGCAATCGTGCCCTTAAATCTATCATAGTTCCAAGTTCCATATTTGTATAATCCCCAGAGTAAAATAGCTCCTAATAATATTAAGGCTATCATTTTGCTGAAATTGAAAAAAATGTATTGCATATATTTTATATTGTTTTACACGATCATAAATATTTATATCATGCGATACGATATCTTTAACTGATATATTAAAAGTTATATTCTAATTCTAAGAATATAAACGGTTGTTGCTTTGGCTTATAAAGTTTATAAATTTAAACAAAATATATAATTACCATTTTTGATAAATAATATATTCAAATTTTAAATATTCATATCTGCTTTATCACTAATTATCACTTACAGGTACTTCAACTTTGTAGAATACGATTTTATGCAAAATTGATAAAATTACATATATCAATTTATAATCATTATCTGAAAAACTTGATAATTATTTATAGTTGTTGAATAAATTAATATTGCGATTAGTGCTTGCTAAAAATATATCTTTCAAAAGTTATCATTATCATTTGTAAGTATTCGATTTTTAAAACGTTATCAGTAGTAGTTTCAGTTCAAAAAAATAATCTTTAATCAACTAAATTCAAAAAGATTTTTTCACTTTGTAACTGTTTTACCAATTTCAACATCTTACTAATTTTCAAAATAATTAAATTTTCAATAATTTAAAATGGTTATTATTCAGTACTATTACCATTATTAAACCCAAACTTGGAAAAGTATTTACAATCTAATGATATTCTTTTTATGTACAATAAAATTTCAAAAATCATTGTTTATTATATCAATAAAATAAACGGTTAAATATTACTAACCAAAAAGTTCAAAGGAAATTAAGATATGTAAATAATTTTCCAACATTTAAAAACCAAATTTTATTTCAAAATTAAATGAAATCGTTTAGTTACCTAAATTAATCAAAATATCAATAAAGATATAATAATTGCAAAAAGTCATTCTTTGATAAATTATAAAAAATCATCCTTATTAATTATTATTATTTCAGTAAAATTCAGTACAAAAAATGACTGATGATTTACTAATACTTAAAAGATAAAGTCATTAATTTTTCCATATTAAAATAATATAGAGTATGTAATCATATTAAAATAATTAGGATACCATCAAAAATGTTTTTTAATCAAAATAATTGACAATAAAAAATTAATTAATAGAAAAGTCATTTTTTAATAATTGAAACAAAAAACAATTTTGCAATTATACCAAGAAAATGAAAAAATACTGATAACCAAAAATTTTCTAAAAATTTGTAGTTCCTAAAGAAATATAATCTAACTCTTACAAAACTAGAGTATAATCATTTAGGAGAAGTCAATAGGATGAGTCAATAATTTTTTATTAAATCACTTATGTCAATATTTAATTCAAAATAACAATTATTAGAAGAAAATATCAAAAAATTTTAAAAAATTTTAAAATGCTCTTTATTGAAAACAATATAATTTTCATGAAACTTGAACATAATTATTTAGTGTCTAATATGATTTATTAATTTTTATTTGTCAAACAAAACAGAAGCAGTTAAAATGTATTTTATGTATATTTAAGAAAAAGTAAAATATAAATTTATAAATATTATAATATAATAAAAATAATAATGGGTAGTACTACACTAGGGTAGCTGTCTGAGTTGACTGAAACTCGAACACGATTCAAGAAAAAATAGTGTGAGAGATTTTTCTTTGCTATTGCTAATGGGCTATTTCAAAATGGAAACATATTTTTGATTTATATTTTCAAATGAAAACAGACATCGCTACTACACGATATCAGGTTGTCCAGAGTCTATATTATAATAGCATTTATTTATATTTGATATATATTTTAACTTACATGGTCTCGTTGTAAATTTCTTACTTTTAATACTGTATTTTGATTTATTTAGTAGGTATCTATCCTTTATTTTATTTATTTACACATGGTTAAATTATACGGTTCACAAACTCTATCGTTGTAAAATTTACATTTACACTATTTCGTAACAATTTTCACCTATATTTTGTTTAATACTTTATTATTTTTCATCTAATATTTATTATCATTATCACTTTTATTTAATTTAATTCATGTATTTGAATGTTTGTATACAAACTGCGCATCAGAACTGACCGATCCTCAATTATTAAACAACTGAGAACGAATTAATTGAACAAGTCCGTCACGTAATAATAAATATATATGACCATGAATCTTTTGTGAGTCTGCGTGTTTTAATATATCCGAATTTTAGCGTTGTCATGCTATGACTAGAAAAACGAACACAATTATGCTATCTGCTACAAAAATGCGAATGATTATTATGTTAACGAAGGTCAAATAGAGATAAATGTGCGAGTCAAGTTAATTTTGGTATCGTACTTTACTAATTATTATTATTATTGGCGCTTTGACCAGAGACAGGTTTATGATATAATGGCACCACATTCAATTTACTCCCCGTTCTTGTCTTGTTTATAGTTCATTTTTAACTATAAACTTCCCGTAGGGTAAGTAATCGCCAAAAAATCGAAAATGAAATTTTTTATATCGCTTTGCGTTTCAGAGGTTTTAGAACATTTTGGAATACCTTAGAAAAGATGAATGTGTGTGTGTGCGAATACAAATTTTTGTCGACGATTTCGGGAACACGGATCAACCGATTTGAATGATTAAAAAAACATTCGAATTGTTTTGATAGGTAGACGTGCTGATTAGTTTTTGGCAAAGGCAGGTGATATAGTTTTTGCGAGAACGAAGCGTCCGATTTAAATAATTCAAAAAATATTTTATTTGTATTGACAAAATTAAGTACCGTCTAAATTTTTGCTGAAGCAGGACTACTAGCGGTTTTAGAGATCGAGTGTAAAAAGTGGGAAAAAAAGCGATCTGGCGGTCGAAAATGATCATTAGATATATGCACGAATTGAGATATTTTATAGAGATTTTAATAATAAATATAAGTATTGTTTACATTGTTATGGGTTCCGTATCAATGTTTACGCGCTTTGATATTTGATGTCAATCATTTGATATTTTCTGTCTAAAACAGTCACGCAGCACGACTGCTTTGAAAAAAATTCTAATTTTTCAGAAAATTCAAAGTGTAAAAAAAAATTTGAAATATAAAAAAATCAATTTTTTTAAAAGTCTATTTTTTTAAATTTGTGAAAAAATTCAAAATTCTCAATGTTTCAAAAAATTTAAAGTTTGCAAAAAAACTTAATTCTTGGTGCGGGAAGTTCCAGCAATTTGCTTTCAGACACGATGCCATGCACCACTAGTTGCTTCTCCAACTTCCGCTCCCACGCCGTTGTGTTTTGAGCTTCTTTTACATCCCGAATTTTCTATTGTTGATTAATTGTAAATCATTGATGCATCTGCATTCCTTTTTCTCCTGGACCATTTAGTCCAAATATTTTGTTTTTGACAAAGTCGTGCAAAAAACAATCGTTTCCTAGTAGATTTTTCCAACGGCCTCATGCAGAAAAGTTCTTTTTTCTTGCGTCGCTCTATAAGCCCATTTTACTTCTACACTTTTAACTTCCCGTAGGGTAAGTTATAGTAATCACACAAAAAATCGAAAATGAAAATTTTTATGTATCTTTTTGTTTCAAAGATTTCTGAACATTTTGTCATACCTTAGAAAAAATGTATGTGTGTATATGTGTTTGTGTATGTGTGAGTGTGTATGCGTGCGAGCCAGCGTGCGTGCGTGCGGATACAAATTTTCGTCGACGAGTTCGGGAACACCGATCAACCAATTTCAATAATTCAAAAAACATTCGATTCGTATTGATAAGAAGACGTGCTGATTAGTTTTTGGCGAAGGCAGGTCTAGCCGTTCTGAAAATACGGGGCAATAAGTGCCAAAAACGGTAACTTTACTTTACAATTACTACCTACTATATTTGGCAGAACGAAATTGAAAAATCTGCAATAGTTTACTTGTAAATTCACTAGTAAATTAATATTACGATTTCTTATCAAATTCACTTTGAGAAATTTTATTCAATTTATCTTAAAAAGGCAAATGCACTTACAACTAGTTCAGATTGATTTTAGTTTTAGTTTAGATAGAACAATTACTGGCAAGTTTCACTGAAGGCTATAAATATATAATTACATTCTCAAATCATTTTATGATAATTTATTAGCATGGTTTTTGTAGAGAAACTTGTGGATATAATCAAACTACAGGTAACAAATAATTATTAATTATGGGTAGAAGTTTTTGTTTTCGCCAGAAAATCCGATTTGCTAATTTCATGATTTATCGACGTTACAAATGATTTTGAATTGTTTGAGATCAAAATTTGTGTTAGAGTTTGTGTGTGTGTGGATGTGTATTACTAAAGCTGTCTATATCTGCACTATTGAACATTTGATACTTTATACTTTTTGTTATCAACACTAACACTAATTTTCACTAAAATTATAAAAACTTTCTCACATAAGTTTATAATTTTTTTTTATAACTGATTTTTTACTGTATAGATTCACTTCATATTTAGTAATATTTATTTATTTTTTTGAGTATATTATGCAGTTGATTCACATAGTATTCAAGAGCATTTGAACTGTGAGTAAAATTTAAAAAATACGCCTCGTTTTTTAGATGGTATTTTGTAAATAATTCGTACTAGTTCGATCATCGTTACTGATGTTGCTAATTTTGTATAAATAAGATTTAAAAGTGTATGCCAATAAGCAAAAAAAGCGATCAAATAAATTATGAATAAGAGTTCATTAGTTTTCCTAGACGTCAGCCAAACCGTTTCTTGAAATTGGATTCTTTTTTTATAATTTTAATAAATTTTGTTTAGTGCTAGAATATATTGTCTAAACGAACATTCTAAAATTTAATTTATGTTAACAAAAAGTGGACATTTATTTATGAAAATTCTTTAAAGTTTAATAGTAATTAATAGCACTCTTAGAAAATATTTTGAATTCAATCAAATTTAAATACTAATCTGATTCATTAAAATAATTTATATTTCTGGCATATTAATTCTACTTACATCTTACATGGCGTTGTTATTGCAATATCCAACTCGATAATTGCAATTAATATTCCATCACCAATTTAATATTTTATTCCTTATTATAAGGTATTTTTATATTGCAACCTATTTTAAATTATTTTTTAATTATTGTCGATCACAAGGATTTTTATAATAAATTATCTTAGTAAGAGTCGAGTGTTCACATGATTTTAGACAAACTGAATTGCAATCATAATATGAATGACTAAAATGAAACATTTTTTTTTGTTATGTAATGATAAATGAATTGACTATGTGTGGCTTTGCTATTTTGTATAATCGAGTGTTTGGCTGATGTTTTTTGCTGTAACATGCTTAGATCGTGAATTTGAACGTAATCAAGTTATCAACAATGATAATGATGTATGTACAAGTTTGGACAAATAAAACTGTTTAAAACATATGATGTCAGATCAGTTGGAATATATCTATAAGTGTTATTTATAAATTTGGAGGACTATCGATGTTTTATTTGTTGCTTCTCGAAATTTTTGAAATAAAATGAAATAAAAATTATCTGTTTATTTTAAAGAAATATAATTGAATGTACTGAAATATGTTCTTTAATAGTAGTTTTTATCGTAAACTATAAAAAAATACCCTAGCCAAACTTATTCAGTATTCTATCTAATTCAGAAAAATAATAGATAGTTTATATTTGCAGCGGATATATGTTTTTACTTGAAACTCGTCTCATCTGAGCTTTTCTGTTAATTAAAATTATTTTGATAATGCAAGTGTTTATGTTTTATTACTTCACGCTAGAACCGATGAGAATATAGTGCTTAGACTATCGAATTTGGGGTGCCACAAGGAAGTATCCTCAGTCTGAAACATTATTGACATACTAGGCTGAAAGATAGTGAACTTTTTGAATAACGGTGTTTCTGTATTGCTTAAAACTTTTGTACTGGTGATTCTTAGTGTACTAAGTACGAAAACATGGTCAAGCAGATTTCAGCCCTGCACATCATGATCGCCTAGACCCTAGATGTTATAGAAAATAATAAGTAAAATGCAATTATGTTCAAAATTTATTTAAATAATTACAATAAAATTTATACTTGACTTTAATATAACTTTTTAAATTTTTATTTAGTATCAAATAAGCCACTATTTTTCATCACAATTTTTATTTTTATAAATTTTATGTTTAATATAGAACATCTTAAAATTTTACGGCCCTACGGCAAAACGTTTATTTTCAAAAATGTATCAATGTTTGAAAAAATGCGAAGCGTCATTGATAATCTGGTTATACATACTTATTACAATAATAACGAGGCGATCAATTTTTTCATCTGAATAACAACGTTTGTAAAAAAACTGATCAATTAATTATAGTTTATAGTTTATAGTTTATAGTTTGGTGAAAAGTCTCAGACATAAAGAAATTTCACCTCTAAACGCTTTATTGTACGTTACATAATCATGAACATTACCACTCAATTTCTGAGTGACTTTGAACATGGGTAACGCGTATTTACGCTAAAATATGAAAAAACAAAACAAAAAATTAAATATATATATATCGGAGATCATGAAACCGCAAGTGACGCGATCCGAGTTCATCCCAAGTCTAGAATGAAAAGAAAAATTAGATATATTCAGTTGAGACCAACTGAAACATTTTAGATAATCAATGCATGTTTTCAGAATATGATGCACAATTTAATATCTTCGTTCTGGGCACCGTTAGAAGATCAGGAATAATAAATGCAATGTCGACAGTTACTGATAGAAAATAGACTTGAATCAATCCTGTCCGTTAATGTGCGTCAAATTCTAATGTGGATCTGCAAAAAGGAAAAAGCGCAGTATCAAAAAAGAAATATACTAATAAATGAATTTGAATAAAAGATATTTTATATAGAAAGGGTTAGTAAAATTTATTAAATAATAAAATTTAGGGAAAAGATGACATGAATGAGAGGCAGATGATTACTAAATTATCATTGGTTAGCAAAGTATTGTTTAATATCAAAATTAATAAATTCTGAAATATCATAGAAATATTGAGCTTTTAAGAATTTTACTATAGTATTGTGGAATTTATGATTATTTAGTTTTCGTATGTGAAGTGGTAGTAAGTTAAAAAGTTGAATTCCAAATCCGTCAATTGAGTTAAAAGACGTTGCAAGTTTGAATACTGGTGCTTTAATAGTTAAGTTTCTTGTCTTGTAATGAGAATTCGACATTGAAGACAAATTGAAACGTTCAGGATTATTTTTTATAAACGATAAAGTAATGAGCAAAAATATACTGGGAACGGTAAGAATACTATGTTCACGAAAAATGTTTTTACAAGAAGATAAAGAACTAATAGAAAAAATTATTCTCAAAGCTCTTTTTTGAAGTTTGAAAATGCGGTTAAGAGATGGAGAGAACCCCCAAAACTGGATTCCATATGCGATGTGTGAGTAAAAATTGGAATAGTAAATTGAGAGAAGACAATTTAAACTAACCTTAGATTTAAGAACTCTTAACATAAAACTCGTTTTCGTTAAATTAGGTGTTAGTATAGAATCAATGTGATAGTCCCAATTTAAGTTTTTATGCAATTGTATGCCTAAAAACTTTGAGATAGAAGAAAATTTGAAAATAGTATCATTTACGTTCAGCGAGCTTATCTCATTATTAATTTTATTAACGGTACGAAATGACATTATTTGGGTTTTATCATTATTGAGTAAAAGATTATTGGATTTAAACCAATTGGAAATTGAAGCCATTACTAAATTTAATTTGTTACTAATTTCTTCCAAAGAATTTCCTTTAACAATAATACTATAGTGTCATCAGCAAAAAGAATAAATTTACAAAGATCTGAACAATTTGGAAGATCATTTATATATATAAGAAATAATAAAGGTCCAAGTATTGAACCTTGAGGGACACCGAGTTTGATATTTAATTTGCCTGATATTATTACCGAACTATCATCATCGCTCAAGTAAACAGACTGAGTCCTGTTTGATAAATAAGACGAAAATAAGTCAAAAGCTAAACCACGTACGCCGTATTTATCAAGCTTATTACAAAGGATATCATGGGAGATACTATCAAAGGCTTTGGACAAGTCACAAAAAATTGTAATGCAAAATCTACCATCTTCAAAAGAAAAAATAATATCATGTAATAAAGTGTATATAGAATGGGATGTTGAGCATTTTTGTCGAAATCCAAACTGATTTTTAAATAGAATACCATTTTTTGTTAAAAAATTATTAAGACGACTATGTAAGATTTTTTCAAAAATTTTATCAAAAGTATTTAATAATGAAATTGGTCTGTAATTATTAATTAAATCAGTGGCCCCTTTCTTATAAAGAGGCTTAACTTTTGAATGTTTAAGATGTTTTGGATAGGTGTCTTTATCGATAGCGTTATTAAAACATATGAGAAGTTTATCAATAAATAATGGGAAAAATTGTTTTAAAATGTCAGATGAAATTTCATCTGGTCCTGAGGAATAAGAATTATTAAGAGAAAAAATTGCATGCGACAATTCGTCGGAGGATATAGGATATAGATAAAAGGAATTTGAATTAGTTTTTATTTTAGAAAAGATTGCATTAGTCAAATTAAAAGCTTCATAAACGAAAAATTATTAAATGCGTTGGCAATTGATAGCTGATCATAAATTTTTATATTATTAATATTAAGGCATTCAATATTGGTAGAATTTGCTTTAAAGTTAACTTCCGATTTTATGAGTGACCACATCGCTTTTTGTTTATTATCAGAAGTGAAAATAATATCATCATTGTACTTAATTTCTGCTAGTTCACATAAATCGTTGAAAATTTCTCTATATTTCAAAAAATAAATCATAAAACTAAAATTACTATTATGTTTGGATTCTCTTTCTAAACGCAATAATTTATTATATGAAATACATAGGCCTTGAGAGTACCACGTTTGAGTTTTATTAATGTTCAATTTATGTTTTGATATAGAGAAAGCAGTGTTGAAATTATGTAAAAAGGAATTTATAAATGTATCAAATGTAAGATAACTGGATTGATCCAACATATTCCAAGTCTCTTTTTCTAGTAGTTCCTTGAAAAGTAATTTATTTTTTATATTAAATTTTCTTTTATACCGATACACGTGGGAAGTAGAATTAGTAGTATTAGGCAAAGAGAGCGAAATTCCATAATGGTCAGTAAGACCGGTATTAATTACACAGGAATTTACCGTAGATATATTTGTGAAAAAATTATCAATACAATATGAGGAGGAGATGGTTATTCTTGTAGGGTCTTTAATAGTAGGAAATAATCCGAATGATTCCATGCTAACTTTGAAACTATCACTAATCCGGTCTCTTTTGTTTAAATGGATATTGAAGTCACCGCACACAATTATTGAATCATATTTATTAAAAAGTTCATCTAACAGATTATATACTAAACTTATAAACTTCTTGACGTCTTGGTCAGGAGATCTGTAAACACAAACAACTTTCAATTTTGTTGAAGCAAAGATACAAACACCGCCGTGTTTGAAGACATTCCGGGCAAAGAAGGAGCATAAATTATAACCATTTAATTTAATTAATCAATCAATCACGCAAAAAATAATTCAGATTAAACATATTTTTAAAATTCACATCACAAATATATAACTAGTGGGGTGTATGGCATCGTGCCTTAAGGCAAATTGCTGGAACTTCCCGTACCGTAACGAAATGTTCGAGGAATACTGAATGTTTTCAAATAAATTATTATAAATCTTGTAATTGTAACATTGTCTAATATTTATAAGAATTATATAAACTGAATTGCAAAGTTGTTTAAAGTATATTAGAACTATAGTCAGAATTAAAAATAAAATCTGAATTAATTTCGATATACAAAAAAAAAAAAAAAAAAAAAATTGAGACATTTTTTTTTTCAAAATCTATTATTTTGTTAAGACAAGCAGAAAGTTCTTTGAATCATTCAAATCGGACGCTTAGTTCTCTCAAAAACTGCCATTTTTTACATATTTAGCTCCGTATCTTTGAAATGGCTGGACTTGCCTTTGCGAACAACTAATAAACACTTCTCCCAATCATTACTAATTGAATGTTTTTTAGATCATTTAAATCGGATACCCCGTTCTCTCAAAAAGTCGATTTCCATTTTCTGCACTCTTTGCTCCGTATCCCCGAAACGGCTGGATCTGCTTTTGCCAAACACTAATCAGCTCTTTTCCCTATCGATAGGAATCGAATGTTTTTTGAACCATTCAAATCAGTTGATCCGTGCGCCCGAAAACGTGACTGGAAATTTGTATCCATACATACATACACACACACACACACACACACATATCCATTTTTTCTGAGGTATGCCAAAACGTTCAGAAACCTTCAAAACATCGAGAAATGTAAAAAATTTCAATTCCGATTTTCGGCCCATTACAATAACTTACCCTACGGGAAGTTAATAAGTAAATTAAATAAATGTTTAATGTCAGGTATTCGATTTGATTTTTAATTGCTTCTGGTAAATTGACATATATGAATATTGTTTGTTCATATTTATTTTACAAATGCTTTAATATATATTTTTTTTGTTTTATAACCTTTCGGTCAACTTGTTAATTAGGAGATCTAGAATGGATTGTATAGTTAGTCTGAAGTTCTTCCTAAGGTATGAACAAATATCTCATTAAATAAAAAAAATATTTGTAGAATATTTATATTGTTCACTTTTTGTTATAACTTGTTATTTTTAATACAAGTAAGACTTCATTTTTTGTATAATAATATGATATATGAATTTATTTATGTGCTACTTGATAGAAAAGTTTAATATCTCTTTGAGAATATTTACTTATCTTGTGCAACTGCAATTTATTTTATTTATTAAGGTAGTTATTTTAAAGCTATTACATAAAATTAATTATTGCACATGATTAATTATACACATAATTTTTATTATAAATATAAAAAGTTTTTATATAATTTATTGATTTTTCACTAAACCGATATTCTTATTTGAGTAAACAAAAATTTAGGATGCTCCAACAAAAAATAACCTATCAAACTATAAGCTATTTGAAATACTGAATATTTAGCATACTGAATTATGATTAAATTAAAAACTCTACTTAGTTGACCTAATTGTTAATACTATAAGCTTGCACGATTTAAAAAAATACAATTTTTTTTTATTTGCTGAATATTATATATAAAAGATGAAAATATTGATATATATATATATATATATATATATATATATATATAGATGAAAAAAGATGACTAATCTTATTAATAACAAGGAAAAACTTCATTAAATATCAATCACATCTTTCACTAATCAAAAATATTAGATTGTTTATAAGATAAATGACAAAATTGTACATATAGAGAAAGCATTTTTATATGTCACAAAGATATGATTAATTTGTTGATGATAAACAAATAATCTATCAATTCATATCTATCGTATTTATTTTTTCGTTTTTCGTGGTTGTAATTTTACCCAAAAGCCATTTTGTGGTTTCATTTGCATCACACCCTTTGCCAGTTTTAATGGAATTTGAGTTTTTTCAGAAGGCACTATGTCAAATTCTTTCAAAATGTTGAAGAGCAATGTTTTCATTTCCATCAGAGCGAATCTTGAACCTGGATATAAAAATAAATAAAAATCAAATTAAATTTTAGTTTTTATTCGTCTTCGTTTAGAACAAAGACATTTTACTGACTAAGGTTTTGATCAAATTGTTGCTAAAAATGTTTATGCAAAAACTAGCTGATCTAGGGTACTATTAAAAATATTGCGATACTTTCTGTAATGCAATAAAGTAGCGATCGAGAAGTAATTAATTTAATTATTGGCCAATGTTCAATTCTAAAACCTTAGTTAGAAATGAATCATTCTTAATATTTTAGCAGAATTAGTCAAATGAATTAATAAAAAAAATCAAATTATCTGATGAGTAAAATATTAATTTTTATAGTACATATATAAAAGAAATTGAACAAGTTTTAGGTTTTATTATTAATTTTGTATACTCACCTATGCAGTTTCTAGGTCCTACACCAAAAGGCATGTATGTGAATGGTTTGATATTGTTTTTGTTTTCCTCACTAAATCTGCTTGGATCAAATTTATGCGGATTGTCATAATATTTTTCGTCATGATGTATATTGTATATTGGAAACAGCACAGTTTCTCCTTTCTTCACCTGTAATAACCAAATATCAATGAATTGGAAATTTGATGAGATAGTATTAGTTTAATCAACCTTGAACTTATTTCCTTCATAATCTTCCAAAGAGTATCCATTAACGCAAACCCTGTCAGTAAATGGAGCTGCTGGCCATTTTCTTAAACCCTCTAAAATACAAATTCATAACTTTGAGAATATAAACCAATGGGTCAAAAATAAAACTTGTTACCTGATACGACCATATCCAAGTATTTCATCTGATGCAAACTTTCATAATCTACTAGTTTTTTATTGGATTGTTCCAAATTTTCGCACACTTCATCTATTTCATCTTGAAGAGTTTTTTGAACATCTGGATTTATTGCTAATTCGCAAGCAATAAAACACGTTGATGCAGAAATTGTTTCGAAACCAGTAAAGAAGAAGAGCAATGCTTGACCAGTTATCTCGTCATTTGACCATGCTGTAATTATCAACTTGTTAAGTTTAGATGGTTGAATTATAACCAGAAATTTAAAGAAATGTTATAGAAAGTAGTAGTCTACAAAATGATACTGAAAGGACAAAGTTGTGTAGTGGGTCTTGAATTAGCGAGATCAAAATACTTACTTACTACTGATGTTACTTTTTACCACTTACCTCTCTTAGGAGTTGGTGTTTTTGTTATTGAAGATTCAGTAACGGTGGCAAAACCTGTGTCTTGAGTTGCATCTGCTCCTGCATCGTGCTTCAATGCTCCTCTTCTGGCTTGCATAAGTAAATGAATCATATCAGGACGAACAATTCCTTGTTTTTCTCTTTCATCCATGGTACCATGTACCAAAGTACGAAAGAATTGACCGCATTCTTGATCGAGTAAAGTCATTTTGAAAAACTATAAATAAAAAAAACTATAAGAGCTGATTACAGATTATGATGATGATTTTTATTTATAAGGAAGCTCAATTTACCTTCATAACTTGGGGCATCATTACGAAGGCGGCATATTTCAAGTTTACTAAAACTCCCGAAAAGTTGGTTACTTTTTTTCCCATTTTATAAAATTCATTATCAGGATTTTTTAAACTATCTACTTTTATTCCAAATGCAGAGGTTGCTATAACGTCGTTAGCAAATTTTGTGACCAGATCCTTAATTTCTAAATCCAAAGCACCTGTGAAAGAGAAGTATTTGTTAAATATATTTGGGCGAATTGTAATTTTGGCTCATTAATGATAAATGTCCAATAATGTAATATTTTATGCAAACTGCTTCAAAACTATGTGTATTGAACTTTACAATTCTTCAAATTATAAAAAATTATACATTTTCTAAACAATCAACGACTACGCCATGGGTATAGCTGGTATTAGATCACTCAATAAGTCCTTAGGATAATCCATAGATGATGTAGCTATGTAATCATCGATATTATTTCTAGAAAGCAATTTTAAGAAGATTTATGTCAACATTTATGATGATCCGAACGTCAGTTTAAAAGTTATAGAGATTCAAGTGACGCTTCTTTCGAGTTTTCGTGGGTTGATTCACAATTGCTTTTTAAAAAGTGGGTAAAAATACCATTGCTACCAAAGTATTACTTAATAAATGTTATTGGACTGTGCTAAATTGAGGCAAATGGTGGAGAAGTGGTTCGCTAATTTTAATCGTGGCCATACAGAGACTGATGAAGCTGAACACTCTGGAAAGCCAATTGAGGTGGTTACACCGGAAAATATAAAAAAGTTCGTTTTAAAACGTTCGTTTAAAAAGAAACGTTTAGGAAAACCGAGCAGTAAAATTGCCCGAGATAGCTGACACCCTAAAGACATCAATAGAATGTGTTGGACATGCCGTTTACGAATATTTGAATAGGAAAAACCTCTGGGCTAAATGGGTGCCGCGCGAACTCAAATTTGACCAACAGCATAACGAGTTGATGATTCGTAAGAGTATTTGGAGCTGTTTAATCGAAATAAAACTAAGTTTTTGCATCAATATGTCACTGCAGATATGATCTGGCTTCACCACTACACTCCAGAGTCGAATGACGAGAAAAAATGCAAACAATCAGCTGGCAAGGTTGTGACGTCAGTTTTTTTGGGATTTGCAAGTAATGATCTTCATCAACTATATAGAGTAAGACGAGACCATCAATAGTGACTATTCTATGATGTTATTGGAATATTTGAACTAGTGGGGCGCATGGCATCGTGCCTTAAGGCAAATTGCTGGAACTTCCCGTACCAAATTTTTTTTTTTTTTTTGAAAAAATTAACATTTTTGAAAAAAAATTACTCTGAAAAAATTAGATTTTTGAGAAACTATAAATTTTTGACAAAAATGTCTTTTTTTTTTTTTTTTGAAAAAAAAGACATTTTGAAGAACAATTTATTTTGAAATATTCTGGAAATTCTGAACTTTTTTTAAAGCAGTGATACTGCTTTAACTGCATAGAGACGAAAAATCAAAGCGTGTAAGCGCCGCGTCGCCGTCTAACGGATAAACATTGGTACGGAACCTATAGAAATGTAAACAAAATTTATACTTATTGTGAAAATTTCTATAACATATCTGATATCTTGATGTGCATATGTCTAATGATCATTTTTGACCGCCAAATGGCTTTATTTTTACTTTTTTTTTTACTAGATCTTCGAAACCGCTAGATCTGCCTTCATGAAAATTTGATCTGTTCTTCATCTTGTTAATATAAGTAAAATGTTTTTTGAATTATCCAAATCGGACGTCGCGTTCTTTTAAAAACCGTTTTTGGCACTTTCTTCTCCATATCTTCGATAGATATATAAAATTTTTTATTTTCGATTTTTTTGCGATTACTATAATAACTTGCCCTACATGAAGTAAAATAAAATCGAGAAAAAACGGCCCCATTTGAAAAAGAAAACCGCGCTGCTTCATCAGGATAACGCGCCAAGTCACAAATCCGTGAAAATAGTGGCAAAAAACATGAATTGGGCTCCGAATTGCTTCTCCACTCACAATATTCTCTAGATCCCCAGCGGCCATATTCTGTTTTCAGATCTCACAAATGCTCGCTCTGAATTTTTTTTTTCCAAATGATGAGATGATGGCCGAATTTTGTGGCTAAGTCGAAATCGTACCACAAAAAAGGTTTAAAAAATTCCGAAGTTTGTTATAATCGGTATATCGTCTTCGAAAAAAACTATATCGAATAAAATAAAAAATTGGTTTTTCTTAGTTTTTCTACGGTCTTATTGAGTGAAGTGATAACTGTTACTAGTTAAATGTTTCTAATTCGTTTTGTTAGTTGATATATTTTTGAGACTTTTACAGACATGGTTAACAATCTATGTTTTTTGAATAGAAATTGGCTACACTTACCTTTTTTACTAATTTCTTCATGCAAATGATCAGTTAATTGCTGTGCGCACTCATTAATAAATTCGTACATGAGTCTCATTTTGCTTCCAGTAAAAGCTGGACTGAGGGTAGCTCTCATGTCACGCCATTTCTGATCTACAAAATATAATAATTACATATCTTAGATATTTAAAGTTGTGTACCACTTATCCAATAACTTCGCACCATTTGGTACATCTACTAATAATAAAATAAGTCTACTAATGATAAATTATTTTACTTTGCAAAACGGAAAGGCTGCTTCCAATTAGTGGGTCTGCTGATGTATCGAAGAAAACACGATGGTTTGGAAAATTGTCGAAATCTTTAACGGCTACTTGACGAATAAGTTCAGGATCTCTCAATAAAACGGAAGGTAAGCCCATTTGAAAGTTTCCTACAAATCTATAAAATCACCATTATTTAATTATGGGAACTAATATAAGGTTACAATCAGCCTAATTTATAGTTATGCAGCTTTTTATTGGAGTTTCTTTTAACTAAGTCTTAATTAAGATATTAGACAAAACTAAATACCTTATGATAACTTTTAATACCATGGTACCCAAAGTTAATTTGAAAGTTTTCAAAATAGCAATATAAAATAGAAAATTGAATTACCGTGGTTGAGTTTCGTGGTGAAGTTTCGTTTAGAAAGCTTGAACCATTTCAATGAAACGGTCATACAGATAACACGTTGAAACTGGTTGGTATTGGTATTTTGTCTTGAGGCAAGTTACATGAACTTTCCGATATGTGTTTTTTTTTCAAATTGCAAAGAAACGGCTTGGCAGATCGTCGTACAGAACTGACAAACGATAGTCCTCATTGAGATACATCAACTAGCTTTTAAATTTTTGAAATCGGTTCAGGCGTTTTTGAGCAAACGTCGATGAAAGGTCTAATTTTGACAAATGCCAAGAAAACGATACTAATTTTTGCAAACTTTGATGGATTTTTACAATTAAACGTCTTGTCGTAGGGCTGTAAAATTTTAGTATGATCTATAAGACTATGGTATCTACCGTAAAAAAAAAATCAAAGTTATCGTAATTTTTTTTTAACACTTTATCACAAGAAAACGGCTCGGCCGATCTTTACTAAAAACTCATCAGGTCGATTCCCAACCAATATCTTTCAAACGGTTTTTGGAATTTCAAAAATCGATTCAGAATTGCGGGCTAAAACGTAAACGATTTTTTTCACTTTTCTGCTATTTACAAAAAAACGTGTTGGCTGATCGTCGCGCAAATTTGATAAATGCTAGTCCTCATCGAGATACATCGAGAATGGCTTTTAAAATTTTGAAATCGGCAAAGAATCTGTTCACATATATCCACACACACACGCATACTTTTTCTAAATTTGTTCCTATTCGAATCAGAATGGCTTGAAACGTCGAGAAAACATAAAATTAGCAAATCGGATTTTTTGATGAAAACAAACTTTTCCTTCGGGAAGGTTATATAATTGTCAAATTACTCCACAATTTTTAATTTGTCAATTTTTAATAAAAAATTATGAAAGAATTCAAGTATTATCTGCAGTTGATATACGATTAGTTTTGTTATGTTTATTAATGTTTTTTTTTAATTATTACCTGTGATTTGGAAACGCTGTATATGATTTTCCCATGCTCTCAATCATATCTTCTTGTCTTAAAATGAATTTTAAAGAATTTCCTGTAAAGGGTACTGGTTCTATATAAGGAGCAATCGTGCCCTTAAATCTATCATAGTTCCAAGTTCCATATTTGTATAATCCCCAGAGTAAAATAGCTCCTAATATTATTAAGGCTATCATTTTGCTGAAATTTTAAAAAAAGATTGTATTATAAATATATATTTTATATATTTTTACGCGATCATAAATATTTAACTTCCCGTAGGGCAGGTTATAGTAATCGCAAAAAAATCGAAAATGAAAATTTTTGCATTTCTCGACGTTTCAAAGGTTTCTGAATATTTTCACATACCTCAAAAAAATGAATGTATGTGTGTGTGTGTGTGTGCGTGTGTGTGTATGTATGTGCGGATACAAATTTTCGTCGACGATTTCGGGAACACCGATCAACCGATTTGAATAATTCAAAAACCATTCGATTCGTATTGATAAGGAGACGTGCTGATTAGTTTTTGGAGAAGTCAGGTTTAGCCGTTCCGAAGATACGGGGCAAAAAGTGCCGAAAACGGTAACTCAGTTTTTAAGAGAACGGAGCGTTCGATTTTAATAATTCAAAAAACATTTTACTTGTATTTACAAGGTGAAGAACCGATCAAATTTTCATAAAGGCAGGTCTAGCGGTTTCGGAGATCTAATAAAAAAAGTAAAAAAAAATGCCATTTGGCGGTCAAAAATGATCATTAGACATATGCACACCAAATTATCAGATATTTTATAGAGATTTTAACAATAAGTATAATTTTGGTTTACATTCCTATGGGTTCCGTACCAATGTTTACGCGTTAGACGTCGACGCGGCGCTTACGCGGTTTGATATTTTGTCTTTATGCAGTTAAAGCAGTACGATTGATTTGAAAAAAAGTTTAGATCTTTCAAAATATGTCAAAAGAAAGAAAACATTTTTTTTTCAAAAAAAAAATCAAAAAAAAAAAATTAAAAAAAATTTTTGTCTAATTGTTTGTCAGAAACTTATTTTTTCGAAGTAATTTTTTTTAAAAAATGTTAATCGTTTTAAAAAAAAAAAATAATTTTTGGTACGGGAAGTTCCAGCAATTTGCCTTAATTGCCTTAATTGCCTCAAGACAGAATTCCACTTACAGCTAGTTTTTTATTCGATCCGACATCTTTCTGATATGTTAAAAGTTATATTCTGATTCCAAAAATATAAACGGTTGTTGCTTTGGATTATATAATATTATAAAGTACTTATATTTAAACAAAATATATAATTCACAATTTTGATAATCAAATTTAAATATTCATAACTAATTTATCACTTACAGGTGCTTTAACTTTATAGAATACAATTTTATGCAAAATTGATATAGTTACATATATCAAATTATCATCATTATCTGAAATACTTGATAATTATTTATAGTTGTTGAATAAATTATAATTGCGATTAGTACTTGCAAAAATTATATATCTTTCAAAAGTTTACATAATACGTAATCAGTATTAGCAATAATGATAAACTCTTAATATATGTCTTGAATCGAAAATTTTATTTATTGCTCTTATAGCTATATATATTAAAACTATATTAAAACTAAGACCTCAAAACTTCATAATCGTTACTTAAAAAATTTTTCTAATGAAATCAAATAAATAAGTTTCACGAAAATTATACTCTTTTTAATAAAGAGCCTTTACAAATTTTTTGAGACTTCTTGGTATTTTATCCAAGTAATTGTTGCTTTATAAAATATTAATGTAAGTAATTTAATAAAAATTTTATTAACTCATGGGGTAACTTCTCCTAAATGATTATAATCAAGTATTGTAAAAGCTAGATTCTTCTTAATTTAAGAACTACAAATTTTTGAAACTTTTTGGTTATTAATATGGTTGCATTTCATTGAAATAATTCAAAGTTTTTTTAATCATTAAAAATGACTTTGTTCAATATATAAACAAATTAGTTTTGATTATATTTATTTTAACATAACTACATTTTGATACTATTTTGAAATAGTAATTAATAAAAATTAATTATTTTGTTTAATTGTTTATTTTTTTAATGAAATGTGGTTTTTTAAAATTGGTAAAGCATTTACAAATTTAAAAATAAATAAATAATAATATTAAAAAAAATTTTTAATAAAAAATATTAAATATTATATCTTTAGATAATAAAAAATGTTTAAATAATATGTTTAAAATTAGTTAGTGATTTCTTCTGTTGTACTTTATTGAAATATAAATTGATAAGAATGATTTTTTAGAAATTCTTATATATTTATGAAATATAAAATTAGATATATTTATTAAAATATTTTATCATTTGAATGTTTAATACTTTTTAATAATTGGTAATAATTCTGATATTTATTGTGGTGAAGTTGCTAATAGATTCGATTTTTTTAAATTAGCAAACATTTAGATATTTTGAAAATTGGCAAAATAATAAAATTTCTCAAATCTATTCAAATTGTTAAGCTTCTAAAAAAAGGTTATTTTATTTAAATTATTTCAATAAAACACGACGCAATATTAATAACCAAAAAGTTTCAAAGTTTTGTAACCGATGAGTTAATGATTCTTTATTAAATCACTTATATCAATATTTAATTTAAAATATAAATTCAAATTATGTGAACAAAATATCAAGAAGTTTCAAAAAATTTTAAAACGCTCTTTATTAAAAACAATATATTTTCATGAAGCTTGAACATAATTATTTTGTGTCTAGGATGATTTATTAATTTTTATTTTCCACACAAAACAAAAGCAGTTGAAATGTCTTTTATGTGCATTTAAGAAAAAGCAAAACCCTGAATTAATAAATAGTATATTATAATAAAAATAATAACGCGTAGTACTGCCCTAGGGCAGGTGTCTGAGTTGAGTTAAACTCCAACTCGATTCAGGGAAGAGCAATGTGAGAGATATTTTTTTGCCATTGCACACCGCAGTGCCCGAAATGCGCTATTTTAAATTGTAAACATATGTTTTATATATGTTTTAAAACGGTCATTGCTACTGCACGATGTCATGTTGTCTAAAGCGGGGCTCAAACTCACCCCGTCCACACGAGTTCGTGAGTTTAGACCACGGAACTCTCTATTATATTATAATAGCACTTATTTATATTTGATATATATTTTAACTTACATGGCTTTGTTGTAAAATTTCCACTATCAATACTGTATATTTCTTGATATTTATTTGGTAGGTATCCTTTATTTTAATTATTTACACATCATTAAATTATACGGTTCATAATCTCTAACGTTGTATCATTCACATTGTTTTTTGTTGAAGTATAAGCTGAAGGACCAGATAGAATTAGTGGCTCTATCAACCGTTTTAAAATGTAAATATTGATTGATAACAAGTAGATTTACACTTATTTATTTATAGAATATAATTTACACTGTTTGTATGATATAGTTTTGTATTGATATAATATTGGAATATTTGTATGTTGATAGCTTGGCGACCGAGTCTAGACTATGTTAATAGTTTCGCGACTGGATTTAGACTATATTGTTAGGGCCGGCTTCAGGTATCTAGAGGGCAACTTAATTGCCGATCTTGGGTCGCAAATGTCCATGCATCGTTGGAAGATGCAAATCTCTTACGCTAAAATTAATGCGACGTTGTCACGTCTATTTTGGCGTAAACATACTCCCGCCCTTGAAATAATATAGTGTATATGATTTCAAAATTAAAATTATAGTTTATCACTCTAAGTTAATTATAGTCTGTTGTTTGATTATATTGTCTATGACTTTTGTAATACACCAATTTGATTAACTGCACGTTTAACTACACCAATTTCAGTCTTGATTGTTACCACGCGCACAAGTTGATCATCTCCTGGGTGTGTGTCTAGAAATCGCCCCAATCGTCCATGTAGTGAAGGTAAATTGTCCTTTCTGACCACTACCAAATTCCCCATTTCAGCTGTTTACGATAGTTGTACTTGCCATTTGTCGTAGTCTGCAACCCTGGCGCATTTCTTGTACTCTTGTTGCACAAGTTTTTCTTTGAAGTTCCTGGTGTGAACAAGGGTGTTTCCAAGAATATCAAGCATTGATGGATAGGGAGCTGAGATTGAGGATTTTAAATATGGAAGTGATTAGGAATTAATGGATCATAATTTTGCGGATTGGAGCTTAAGAGATTGGTTTCGAGTTCAATAATGTTCCGATATGTGTTTGAACCATATAGAATTACCGTAAAGAATTAGAATTAGAAAATAATTTCGAAAATTTACAAAATTTCTTTAGATGATCTTTATATGAAAATTTGATGGTATATGAAACCTCGATATAGTCCATTTGACTATATTATTTATAATCTGGTTTTAGTTTATTTATTTTGCAAACTTTATAAGGTTTATAAGATTAGTTTCCTTATATAAATATAATTTACAAGATTTGTGCGTTGCGTCAAAATTGTGTTAAAAATGGCTATCAAACTATTTAGTGTTAAACCAGATATTAGTTCGATTATAAATGTATTTTGTATTTTTGTAAAGTTCGATTAGAAATGTATTATGTATTTAATAGATATGCGAAAATATAAGTCATAAAAAAGCCTTCATTTTTTATACACTCTTGTTTAATGATATTCTTTTGTAACTAAGAATTCGCATGTAAAGAAAGATTAATGCGGGATAGTACCAATGTAGCTAAATTGCCCATTAATGATGAATATATGTGTGTTGCATTTGGAAACATGTACATATAATATTTAAGTAAGCATTTAGTTCCTATAGGCTAATAGATATTTGTGCAAAGTGGTGTTATGATTTTTAAATGTTCATGTTTAGGTATGGAAATTGATAGACGAGTGGAATTTTGGACAGCGCTATGGGGTGACATTTGTTTAGATTAAATTCAAGTATTTGGTCTGAACCCCAACGTGCAAAATTCCATTTTCATCTAATAATAGTATAAATGTATTTAAGTTTTGGATATTTGTATGATGCGTACGCAAGTTCTTGCTTGTAATTATGTCTTGCTTGACTGTCATATTTTGTGATAATTGATCTTGTGAATTATTAATAGAGCATGCAATGTCCTATTCTTTGTTGATTTAGTATTATTTTTTACACGTTTAAGTTTAATTGTAATTTAGGTGTATTATTTTTATACGATTACGTTTAATTATAATTTAAGTGTATTATTTTTTACACGTTTAAGTTTAATAAAATTGTAACAATTTTAATCGCGCGTTGCAGTTATTTGTCAAAGGGACCTTACCACTAAAGATGATTTTAATAGATTATGTATAGCACTTGCGTGAAGTGGAGTTCGCTGGTCTGTCTTATGATTCGACATGCAACCAATAGTTTGCGTATGTTTCGGTGTGAATAAAATAATTTTATTGGCAAAAAGAGTTTCTATTTTGTAAAATAGAGATTTTAATCCCATAAGGATGATACTAAAATCGCTCCAATATAATTTTTTATCAAACGTAATATTTAATGCATATTTCATTTTTTGTGCAAGAGCTGCTAGTAATTGTGTCGTACTTAGCTTGAGGTATATACGTGCGAGAGTTATTCTAGATCTTGCTACCATTAGGTTTATTTTATAGCTAGAATTTGACCTGATATAAAACACATTTATACGCGGATTATATGTGTAGCCATTTGATTTCGTGCTTAGGCGATTATCGAAAAATATAAGTAATATATTTATTTTAATGTTTAAGTGTTTAGTAGTTTTGATTTCATTACACTTTAATGTGTTTTCTAACATATTTGTAGAAAACTGTTTTAATGCATTTTGTAATTCTGAGGAAATTTCCTCGTGATGTGGTAAGTTCGACCGCCCTAGAATTTGCATTATTAGTTTAATTAAATTGTTGATTGGATATAAAAAATCTCTTGTATCATATGTTTGAACAGTAGCTGATAAAATAGATCTTTTATTCGCTATTAGATTTATTGTTTTAATCTTATAGTTAAATTTAAAACAATATAAAAATAAATTCGACAATGTATGTAGAGATTTTGTAATTTGTTCGCCGATATTTATAGTATGAATTAAAAGTTTTGAATAGTTAGAATTCAATTGATAAGGATTTAATTGAGTTTGTTTTAAAAGCTTAGTAAGATTGTTGTTAATGAATAATAGTTTCATTATTGTATTATCTCTAGTTAATAAACTATCAACGTAAGGATAATTTTTGAGAATTTCGAATATTTTAAGCTGTTTAGTTATGTTTTGTTTGGATGATTGTATTGACAAAAATATATTTATTTGATTAATATTTATTTTGTCGTTAGAAGTTTTGCTCCAAACTGTTTGGTGCATCTTTCTGTCGCTAGCCTGAACTGAAACTTGTTTTATCATTTTCTTTATATCGACATTATCGACCGTAAGTACTAACGTATTCATTTTAAAATTTGGTATAATGGAAAAGATTTTATTTTGGATAGTCGGTAAAACAAGTTGTAACTCAGTTAACGACACATTTGTATTGAATTTAAAAGATTTTTCGGAAAATACGCAAAAATTCATTATTGAATTGTTCGACTTCAACACGCTGTGATGGGGTATATAGAAACATATTTTAGGTGTACATGCGTTTATGAATTCAGTGAATAGATTTTTGTATTCATATGAAATATAACGTTTTAATGTTATTTGTTTACTGCATTTTATGTTTTTGATATTTTTTGCGAAATTGATTTTAGTCCCAAAACTTCCGTCAATTGCCCTAGTTTTAGGCATAGCCTTAGCATTAGAAACAAAATATTTTTTGCATTGTTCAGTGACATGTTGTATATCGTAGTATGGTTCGTGTATTTCCGTAGATGTGTGTATTTGAGCTTCTAAGTTTGATTTATGATTAGATATCGTTAATGATTTAGAAACATTTAGTTGAGGTAAATAAAATTGAGGCTGTTTTATGTTACCTGCATTGTTTTTTGTGGTATAATTTAATTTACTTTCCGAACTAGTATCTGATTTATTTAATGAAACTTGACTAAGTTTTAATAATGTTGCCAAGCATTTGTTGTATTTGTCATAAAACTCGTCTAATTCGTTTTCAATTAAATTATCAATTTGCTCTTCGTCGTCTAGTAATGTTGCTATTTCGATAACCGTATCTTCATATGCTTTTAAAAAAGGTTTTACATATTCGATAAAGCGGTTTATATCTAAAATATTTAACTCACAAACAGGTATGCTTGACCATTGCTTGCAAATCTTTTCGATAGATGCTAATCGCGATTTAATTATGAGTTGCTTGATATTTAGTGACTTTAATGTTTTTGATGATTCCATTTTGACACATATTATATTGAACTCTAATTATTAAATGTGGAGAGACAGATAGGAAGGGAATGCTTGACTAACCTGATTCACTCGCTGCTTGCTTCGCTCGTTCGTTGGTGTAGCGCCAAAGTTAGAACTTCCTGTCTTGTTTAGAACTTCCACTTTATTTAATTTTTGATTTTTGATTAAATGTTTTAATTATTCCTTCGCACTGGCGATCACATCCGGCTCGAAGGACCAATGTTTTTTGTTGAAGTATAAGCTGAAGGACCAGATAGAATTAGTGGCTCTATCAACCGTTTTAAAATGTAAATATTGATTGATAACAAGTAGATTTACACTTATTTATTTATAGAATATAATTTACACTGTTTGTATGATATAGTTTTGTATTGATATAATATTGGAATATTTGTATGTTGATAGCTTGGCGACCGAGTCTAGACTATGTTAATAGTTTCGCGACTGGATTTAGACTATATTGTTAGGGCCGGCTTCAGGTATCTAGAGGGCAACTTAATTGCCGATCTTGGGTCGCAAATGTCCATGCATCGTTGGAAGATGCAAATCTCTTACGCTAAAATTAATGCGACGTTGTCACGTCTATTTTGGCGTAAACACACATTTACATAATTTTGTAGCAATTTTCACCTGTATTTTATTAATACTTCATTATTGTTTTAATATTTATTTTTAACAACCTTTTTATTTAAATTTATTCATTTAAATGTTTGTATACAAACTGCGCATCAGTACTGACCAGTTCACAACTCGTATATGGTAAGACGAATGTCAGGTCGATATTAAACAACCGAGAACGAATTAATTGTACAAGTCCGTCATGTAATAATAAATATATATGACCATGAATCCTTTGTGAGTCTGCGTGTTTTAATATATCCAAATTTTAGCGTTGTCATGCTATGACTAGAAAAACGAATACAATTATGCTATCTGCTACAAAAATGGTAATGATTATGTTAACGAAGGTCAAAAAGAGATAAATGTGCGAGTCAAGTTAATTTTGGTATCGTACTTTACTAATTATTATTATTATGATTACTAATTATTATTATTATGATTGGTGCTTTGACCAAAGGCAGATACTAAAGGCAGTGCATTAGAGTACCTCATTTTCTTTTTGTTTGTATTTAAATTTTTAGTTCCGGAACTTCTGATTTGATGTTTCTGTATCCTGTTCTTAGTCATTTAATACCCTGTGTTTTCTCTTCTCGGGTAAGTCATCTACATTACTTATCGTCCAGGAGCATTTAGTTTCTCTAGTTTACCTTCGATAAAGTCTGGGGCATTTTCCTAATATGAGTTCGTGACAGTTTCGATTTTTATAATCATATCTAGTAGTGTTTTTTTTTCTTTCAGACTTTTTGCAGTATTTCTCCATTTATCACTTTTTTCGTCCGTGTTCCTTTTTAATTTTTCTTCAGTAATATATTATCAAACTATGTTTCAAATGTATCGTTTTAACACTCAATAGATATTTTTTTAACATTAGTCGACATATTATATATTTTCTTTATTATCTTCCCGTCGGGTAAGTTATAGTAATCGCAAAAAATCGAAAATTAAAATTTTTATATATCTTTACGTTACGAAGGTGTCTGAACATTTACACACCTTAGAAAGAATGGATTGTGTGTGTGTGTGTGTGTGTGCGTGTGTGCGCGCGTGTTGTGTGTATGTATGTGCGGATACAATTTCTTGTCGACAATTTCAAGAACACGGATCAACGAATTTGAGTGATTCAAAACACATTCGATTCCTATTAATAAGGAAACATGATGATTACTTTTTGACAAAGGCAGGTTCAGCCGTTCCGAAGAAACGGGGCAAAAAGTGCCAATAATGGTAATTCAAGTTTTGAGAGAACCGAGCGTCCGATTTGAATGATTAAAAAAAACATTTTATTTGTATTGACGAAATGAAAATCTGATGTCCATAGTTTTTGGCAAGGCAGGTCTAGCGGTTTCGGAGATCCAATAAAAAAGTCAAAAAAATGCCAAATGATCATTGGACATATGCACATCTGATATCAGATATTTTATAGATATTTTAATGATAAGAACAAATTTTGTTTACACTTCTATGGAATCCGTACCAATGTTTATCCATTGCACTGCCGACGCGCTTCGATTGTTTAACGTATCGCGATTGCTTTGAAAAAAAGTTCAAAATTTCCAAAATATTTCGAAGTATGAAAAAAATCAAATTTTTCAAAAGGTCAATTTAAAAAACAAAAATTAAAAATCTCAAAAATCGATTATTCAGAGCTCTAAAAGAAAATTGTTTTTTTTTTTAAATATATTAATTTTGGGTACGGGAAGTTCCAGCGATTTGCCTTAAGGCACGATGTCATGCACCACTAGTCTTTCTGAATCGTTTGACACTAAAATTGTAAAAGGTATGTGTCTATATGAATGTGCATGTGACACAATGTTTGACATTTGTTGCATATTTTCTCAAAAACAGCTGCACAGATTTTGAAGATTTAAAAATCGTTAGATAAAATTCAATAAGGTCTGGTGTTTTAATTTTTTTTTTTACCATCGTACTTTTTTATAGTTCATGAGTGTCATTTTTTTTTCATCATCGTTTTCGCCAATAATCCTGAACTAATTTAGAAATTTATGAACTGTTTTAAGGATTGAATCCTGGAATCCTTCTGATTAGTTGTTGATAAAGATAGAGTCAGAAAAATAAGTATATTATCAACTTTTCGTAGGGTAGTTATAGTAATGGGTCGAAAATCGAAAATGTAAATTTTTGCATTTCTCGACGTTTTGAATTTTCTGAATATTTTGGTATACCTCAGAAAAAATGGCTGTGCGTGTGTGTGTTTTGTATGTCCGCATTTTTTCGTTCACGCACGGATCAACCGATTGGAATGGTTAAAAAAACATTCGATTCTTATTGATATGGAGATGTGCTGATTAGTTTTTGCAAAGGCAGGTCCGTTACGGAGATACGGAGCCAAGAGTGCAGATAATACAAATCGATTTTTTAAGAGAACGGAGTATCCGATTTGAATTTTGGCAAAGGCAGGTCCAGCCATTTCAAAGATACAGAGCTGAATGTGCTTTCACATTACATGAACTTCCCGATATGTGTAATTAATCGACTTATTCAATAAATAAATTAATTCATGAGTGATTTAAAGTATTTCTAATAGATTTATTACACATCATTGAAAACGAATGAACACGTTAACTCGGAGTAATTCCTAAAAGCAAATTTTCAAAAATCAATAATTTTTGTAATTGAACCAGTTTCCTAGGACTTTAATGGTTTAATATGTTCATTAAGACCATGTACTCTATCGTTATACCAAGTAAACCGTCTAATTTTATCAAACGTCAAAAAAACTACTCATTTTCTCAAACTTTGATGAATCTTTAAATTAAACTACTTGTTGTAAGGCCGTAATATTTCAATAAGTTGTATAAGACCATGATATATATCATCAAAAAAAGTTTCATAGAAATCGGCTCAATTTTTTTTTCAACAACGAATTACAAGTAAACGGCTTGGTAGATTTTCACCTAAAACTAATCAGTATCATTATCAACTAATATCTTTCGAACAGTTTTTAATTTTTTAAAATCGATTGGGTAGAATGAGCTTATATGTAGACGTAAAGTTTAACAAATTTCAAAGGAACTGCTTGGCCGATCGTCGCATAAAACTGACAAGCGATAGTCCTCATTGAGACACATCAAATAATTTAAATTTTTGAAATCGGTTTAGGCGTTTTTGAGCAGACGTGGATGTAAGGTCTAATTTTGACAAATGCCAAAAAAACGATACTAATTTTTGCAAACTTTGACAAATTTTTAAATCTAAACGATTTTATTTCATTTTAGCATGATCTAGAAGACTATGGTATCTACCGTCAGAAAAATAATAATAAAAGTCGTCGAAAAAAAAATTTAAGACATTATTACAAGAAAACGGCTCGGCCGATCTCTACCAAAACCTCATTAGCACGATTCCGAACCAATATCTTTCGATCGGTTTTTGAATTTTTAAAATCGATTCAAACTGCGGGCTAAAACGTGGACGAAAAATTCTTCACTTTACGTTATTTACAAAGAAACGGCTTGGCTGATCGTCGCGCAAAATTGATAAACGCTAGTTCTCATCGCGATACATCGAATGATTTTTAAAGTTTTGAAATCGCTCCAGCCATTTTTAATGAAACGTCGATTTACGGCAATAAATCTGTTCATACACACACACACATATACTTTTTCCAAATTTGATCTCATTCGATTCAGAATGGCTTGAAACGTCGAGAAAACATAAAATTAGCGAATCGGATTTTTTGATGAAAACATAAACTTCTCCTTCGGGAAGTTAATAATGAATATTCAAATTAAACATCTTATAAAAGTTTAAATTGTTTCTACTTGTGAGTTTAGGTACTCGAGCAGGTTTTTTCTTTGAGCCATTGTTAAATTTCAGTCCTTCACGCCAGCGGAAGTTATGTAACGATTTTGTTCTTCCTCAATGCAATATTTTGTATTATTGTTTTTATTTTTGCAATTTTGTAATCGCTAAAAAATGAAAATGAATTTTTTTGTATATATGCACTTTCAGAGGTTTTAGAACTTTTAAAGCTTAAAAAAACAAAATTTTCAAAAAAAATTAAAGCATTTAATAAATTTTAATTATGTTGCAGAAAGTTTCAACAATTTGCCTTAATTTGTTTTATTTCAACTTTGATCTAGCGAAAAGTGATGCCACTACTGTTTTATATGTGGAAGCTATGTGAAAGCCCCTATAAATCAAATGATACTACTTTTTTATACTAACAATAAAATTTTGTTTTTAATGTTAAAAATATTTCTAAGAATAATATTAAACTCGAACATTATTTTACATACGATTTGGTGTGATATCTGTTTGTTTCATATAAAAGTTTGCAGGAAATCAAAGAAACTAAAATATTTTAAAAATGAAAATATTTTAGTTATAAATATTTATATAATAGAAAATAATTATCATAATAAATTTCATGCCAGTTGCACCTAATTTCTCATTTTCCGTGGCTTCAACTTCATCCAAAAGCCTTTCTCGGGTCTCATTTGAATTGAATTTCTTGACAGTTTTAATGGAATTTGAGTTTTTTCGGAAGGTACGATGTCGAATTCTTTTAAAATATTGAAGAGTAACGCTTTCATTTCCATAAGAGCAAATCTTGATCCTGTAAAACAAAAATTGATATATTAGAAGTATTTTATACAAAATGACAAACAGCTCGGGCGTAACGCAATTTTCGTTGTATTTGTACAGATTTACTCCCTAGTCGCGCCTAAAGAAGTTTTATTAAAACAAATTGTACAATTTGGTTTTTCTTATTGAGCGAAGTAAGTGAAGCGTTGAAATAAAACCATGGTCTATAAAAAATTAAATAATTTTACTATTAGTTTAATTATGAAATACTAATTTTAATTTTAACATTAGTAGAATAATAAAATTTCCTTATCTATTAATAAAATATTCCTAATTATTTGACCTTTAATATTTTTGGTCGGATAGAGACGAAGTGATTATAAATGACATATATAATTTTAATATGTAAGTGATATATTATAATAATAGCTATATTATTATTGGTACCTATGCAATTTCTAGGTCCAACTCCAAAAGGCATGTATGTGAAAGGTTTTATATTTTGTTTGTTTTCCTCACTGAATCTGTCTGGATCAAATTTATGCGGATTTTCATAATATTGTTCATCGTGATGTATGTTGTATATTGGAATCATTAGAGCTTCTCCTTTTTCACCTGTAAATGATCATAGTGTTGATATATTTTTCATAAAATATTCTTGTTATCAAATGAATTCATCAACCTCAAATTTATTTCCGTCGTAATCCTCCAAAGTGTATCCATTATTGCAAACTCTGTCAGTGAATGGTGCTGCTGGCCATTTTCTTAAACCCTATAAAATAGATATTCATAACTTTATGAATTGAAACCAATGAGTCAAAATTAAAATTTATTACCTGATATGACCATATCCAAGTATTTCATCTTATGCAATCTTTCATAATCTACTAGTTTTTGATTGGATTGTTCCAATTCAACGCAAACTGCATCTATTTCATCTTGCAGAGTTTTTTGAACATCTGGATTTATTGCTAATTCGTATGCAACAAAGCAGATTGATGTAGAAATTGATTCGAAACCAGCCAAAAAGAAGATCATTGCTTGCCCAGTAATCTCATCATCTGACCAAACTGAAATTTTTAACTCATCAAGTGACAGGTTTATGTCGGAACTTAGAAGTTAAGTTAAGTCATAGCCATTTATAAATGAAGTATGTATGTAATCTCACCAACCTCTTTTATGGGTAGATGATTTGGTGATTGAAGATTCAGTAACAGTGGCAAAACCTGAAGATTCATCTACATCAACTTCATGCTTCAAACCTCCTATTTTGGCTTGCATAAGCAAATTAATCATATCAGGACGAACAATTCCTTTCTTTTCTCTTTCATCCATAGTATCGTGCACCAAAGTGCGAAAGAATTTACCACAATCTTGATCCAGTAAAGTTATTCTGAGAACCTAAATATAAAATTTGTTAAACACAATTCCTTCGGTATTAGAAGGTTTGATGTTTAGAAATATGTTGCTTACCCTCATGATGTGAGGTATCAGCAAGAAAGCAAAAAATTTCAAGCTGACCCAAAATCCAGAAAAATTGCTAACTTTTCTTCCCATTTTGTAAAATATATTATCAGGATTTTTTAAAGTGTCTACCTTAATTCCAAATGCAGATGAAGCAGATGAAGCTATTACATCATTTGCATACTTTGTAACGAGATCTTTCACTTCTAGATCCAAAGTACCTGAGAAAAAAACTGCTATTTAGGAACATGGATATCCTAAGTGTAAATGGTATTTTGCCTTAAGGAATAAGACTATCTAGGTGTAAAGGGAATTTTGCCTATAGGAAAGATGCATGAATTCTACGATATGTGTAAATAATCGACTTAAGCAATAATTGAAAATTGAATTTAGCAATATTTGAAATTGTGATGATATAATTTTGAAATTTATGTCAATAATTAGTCAAAATGTCATGTATTTGTTGTGCATTCAAGCGTTTTATACATAAACTGCATCGTCACTTGTATGTTATGAAGCTGGGTCAGAAAGACCCTGATTCTAATACAATCTCCGTAATTGAAAAGAAATTGATGAATTTAGGTTGTTACCTTTTTTCTCAACTTCCTCATGTGAATGATCAGTCAGTTGTTCTGCGCACTCAATAATAAATTCGTACATGAGTCGCATCTTGCTCCCAGTAAAAGCTGGACTGAGGGTAGATCGCATGTCGCGCCATTTCTGATCTATAAAAAATATTTTTATATATTGCTTAAACTAAATTCAAAGTAGTTGAATAATTAAATGCAAACTTAAGTATATTCAAAATAGTTGTATGTTGTACCTTTTAGAAGAAAAAGGCTGCTTCCGAATAGTGGTTCTAGAGCAGGGTCGACAAATGGTCTATGATTTGTGAAACTATCAAAATCTTTAACAGCCACCTGACGAATGAGTTCTGGATCTCGTATCATGATTGATGGTAAGCGCATTTGAAAGATTCCTACAAATCTATAAAAACAATCATTTCCAAATAATATTTCTTATCATCATGAGGATTAGGGAATGCAATACCGGTATACCGGTAAACCGCCCGATTTTTCGGCGGTAATTTTACCGGTATTTACCCCAAAAATATCGGTATTTTCGGTATTTTTACATAAGCGCTATTTGATACAAAATACACTAAAGTTTAAATTTCTCGGAACAAATGTATCCTTAAATTCCATAATCGCATAAACAGCTATATCTTCAAGTGATTCTATAGGATAAACAAATGTCAAATATTATCTCAACTCGTCATTAAATTGAATATTTATTGCTTTACTAAGGGCTTTAATAGAATTGGACTGATAGATAATGGTGTTTGTTTCATCTTTTTTTGTAAAAATTTAACGGTTTTTTAAATGATATTTGCGTCAAAATATTTTATATCATACAGATTACCTCTGCGTAATCTTTATTTTTTTCTAACTTTATACATAATAATTATGATAATATCTTATTATTGTGATAAGCATCACAATGTGATAAATAATAATACTCAACAATTATAGTAACTTATTATTTATCTTGACAAAGTATCCGATCTTAAATTAGTGTAGAAAATTATTTTTTAAAAAATATTGGAGATTATACTAATTAACTTCCCGTAGGGTAAGTTATAGTAATCGCAAAAAAATCGAAAATGAAAATTTTTATATATCTTTACGTTTCAGAGGTTTCTGAACATTTTGGCATACCTTAGAAAAAATGGATGTATGTGTGTGTGTGTGTGGGTGTGTGTGTGTGTGCGTGTGTGTATGTATGTGCGGATACAAATTTTCGTCGACGATTTCGGGAACACGGATCAACCGATTTGAATAATTCAAAAAACATTCGATTCGTATTGATAAGGAGACGTGCTGATTAGTTTTTGGCGAAGGCAGGTCTAGCCGTTTCGGAAATACGGGGCAAAAAGTACCGGAAACGGTAACTCAGTTTTTAAGAGAACGGAGCGTCCGATTTTAATAATTCAAAAAACATTTTACTTGTATTGACAAGATAAAGAATTTATCAAATTTTCATAAAGGCAGGTCTAGCGGTTTCGGAGATCTAACGAAAAAAGTAAAAAAAAAAGCCATTTGGCGGTCAAAAATGATCATTAGACATATGCACATAAAATTTTTAGATATTTTATAGAGATTTTAACAATAAGTATAAATTTTGTTTATTTTCCTATGGGTTCCGTATCAATGTTTACCCGTTAGACAGCGACGCCGCGCATACGCGCTTTATATTTTGTCTCTATGCAGTTAAAGCAGTGCGATTGCTTTGAAAAATTAAAAAAAAAAAAATTTAAAAGAAAAAGTAATTTTTTGTCCAATTTATAGTTTGTCAAAAATCTTATTTTTTCGAAGTAAATTTTTTTCAAAAATGTTAATCGTTTTTAAAAAAAATAATAATTTTTGGTACGGGAAGTTCCAGCAATTTGCCTTAAGGCACGATGCCCTAATTGCCTTAAGACAGAATTCCACTTACAGCTAGTTTAATAACACATCGGATACAGACAATACAGTTTATTATAATAATGTAATATGATTTTTTATAAGTTTTTGGTCTTTCTTACTCATAAGTTCGTTTTTGGTGAAAAGTACTCAATATAGTGACAATGAATTAATTAAATTGGATATAATTTTGTTAAATTATTAGTTAAAAAATAAACTTATTGTTTTTATTGTTTAGTTGAATATAGTTGTAGTTGTATATACATTTTTTTATATTTGTACTAGTAACTTTCAATTTTGTTTACGTTTGTGTAAGGTAATAAAAATACCTGTAATTTACCGGTACTCCGGTTTTAAAATGAAAAATTACCGAAATACCGGTATTGAAATTTTCCATCGGTATTGCATTCCCTAATGAGGATAATTCAGTAATTGTTGTGCAATCTTATTGTATAGGTCAGGACTTCTTAAACTATGGGTCGCGAGAGTTTTCAATTAGTGCCTTCTATCTCCAACTTATCATTTTTTATTTTCTATTTTTTTTACTAGTTCATACCTGGCCCGAGGGAATTTTGTATATGGTTTTCCTATACTTTCAATCATATCTTCTTGTTTTAACAAAAATTTCAAAGAATTGCCTATGAGGGCCACTGGCTTCATGTAAGGAACATTGGTTCCTTTAAATCTGTCGAAGGTCCATGTAGCATATTTGTAGAAGACCCATAACAGAAAGGCCCCTAGTGAAAGTAAGCCCCACATGTTGCTGTAAATGAAACATCATTACATTAATAACTTGTAAAATTATTAAATTAATTGCAATAATGTCACAATTATTAAACATGCTAAATTTCGATATTTGTCTCAATGCAAAATGTGCAAATATCTCAATATTATATTCGCTTAAGGACTCCTGAACATTTTGGCATACCTCAGAAAGAAATGGATGTATGGGTGTTGTGTATGTGAGTGTGTTTTTGGGTGTGAATATATATTTGGATACAATTTTTCGTTCACGATTTCAAGAGTACAGATCGACTGGTTTGAATGATTCAAAAAATATTTTATTTGGTTTTAAAATTATTAATTGAGAAAAAAGAAAAAAATGGCAAAGTTGGTAATTGAACATATGCGTATCAAATTATCAGATATTTAATAGAGATTTTAAATTATTGAAGCACAGGTTTTGTTTTCATATATATGGATTCACTGATATAGTTTATATAGTATAGATCAAGTGACTTGAATGGCTCAAACAACATTTTGAGAAAATTTGAAGAACTAGTTGTGTATGGAACTAGTTGTGCTCCTCGTGCCTTGAGGCAAATTGATCGAACTTTCCGTACCAAAAAGTATTTTTTTAAACAAAATTATTAAACGTTGAGAAAATTCGATTTTTGAGAAATTTTACATTTTTTAAATAAAGTTATTAAAGACTTTTTTAACTTCCCGAAGGAGAAGTTTATGTTTTCATCAAAAAATCCGATTCGCTAATTTTATGTTTTCTCGACGTTTCAAGCCATTCTGAATCGAATGAGACCAAATTTGGAAAAAGTATGTGTGTGTGTGTGTGTGTGTGTGAACAGATTTTTTGCCGTAAATCGACGTTTTCTCCAAAACGGCTGGACCGATTTCAAAAATTTAAAAGCCATTCGATGTATCTCGATGAGGACTATCGTTTCTGAGTTTGTGCGGCGATCGGCCGGGCCGTTTCTTTGTAAATTGCAGAAAAGTGAAAAAATTTTCGTCCACGTTTTAGCCCGCAATTCTGAATCGATTCTGAAAATTCAAAAACCATTCGATAGATATTGGTTGGGAATCGTGCTGATTAGTTTTTGGTAAAGATCGGCCGGGCCGTTTTTTTGTAATAACGTTTTTAAAAAAAAAAATTCGACGATTTTTATGATTTTTTTTTTGACGGTAGATACCATAGCTTTCTAGGTCATACTAAAATATTACGGCCCTGCGACAACTCGTTTAGCTTTAAAAATTCGTCAAAGTTTGCAAAAATTGGTATAGTTTTTTTGACATTTGTCAAAATTAGACTTTTGATCGACGTTATCTCAAAAGCGCCTGAATCGATTTCAGAAATTTAAAAGCCATTTGATGTATTTCGGTGAGGACTACTATTTGTCAGTTTTGTGCGACGATCTGCCAAGCCGTTTCTTTGTAATTTGAAAAAAAGTGTTAAACTTTTCGTCCACATTTAAGCTCATCCTACCGAACCGATTTTAAAAAATTAAAAACTGTTCGAAAGATATTAGTTGGGAATAATACTGATTAGTTTTGGGTGAAAATCTACCGAGCCGTTTTCTTGTAATTAACTGTTGAAAAAAAAAATTTAAGCCGATTTTTATGGAATTTTTTTTAGCGATATATACCATGGTCTTATAGAACTTACTGAAATATTATGGCCTTACGACAAATAGTTTGATTTTAAAAATTCATCAAAGTTTGAGAAAATGAGTAGCTCTTTTGACATTTGTTAAAATTAAAATTAGACTATTTACTTGGTATAATGATAGCTATCAGATATCAGAGTACTTGGTCTTGAACATAATAAACCATTGAAGTCCTGAAAACTGGTTCAACTATAAAAATTATTGATTTTTGATAAACTCTGAGTCAAAGTGTTCGTTCGTTTTCAATTATGTGTAATAAATCCACTCGGAATACTTTTAATGACTCATAAATTAATTTATTTTTTATTGATTAAGTCGATTATTTAAATATATCGGGAAGTTCATGTAACTTGCCTCAAGGCTAAATACCAAACCAACTAGTTGGAAAATAAACTTTCAATTTTGAAATATTTTGAAAATTTTGAATAAAAAAAATCGAAAATGAACATATTTATATATCTTTACGTTTCAAAGGTTTCTGAACATCTTTTAAAAAATTGATGTATATGTATGTGTGTGTGTGTTCGGATACAAATTTTCGTCGACGATTTTGTGAACACGGTTCAACCGATTTCAGTAGTTCAAAAATCATTCGATTTCTATTGATAAGGAGACGTGCTGATTAGTTTTTGGCAAAGGCAGGTCGAGCCGTTTCGAAGATTTTGGCAAAAAGTGCCAAAAACGGTAACTCAGTTTTTAAGAGAACGATTTTAATAATTCAAAAAACATTCTACTTCTATTGACAAGATAAAGAACTGATTAAATTGTTGACCATTTGGCGGTCAAAGACATATGCACATCAAATTATCAGATATTTTATAGAGATTTTAACAATCAGTATACATTTTGTTTACATTTCTATGGGTTCCGTAACATTGTTTGTCCGTTAGACTGCGACGCAGCGCTTACGCGCTCCGATATTTCTATGGGTTCCGTAACATTGTTTGTCCGTTAGACTGCGACGCAGCGCTTACGCGCTCCGATATTTCGTTTCTATGCAGCTAAAGTAGCGCGTGTGCTTTGAAAAAAAGTTCAAAGTTTCCAAAATATATTCACAATAGGAAAAAAAATTATTTCAAAAAAGTCAATTTTTTTAAAACATTTAAAAATTCTCAAAAATCAAATTTTTTGAAAGTTTTAAAAAAAATATTCTTTTTTTAAAAAAATATATTTTTGGTCCGGAAAGTTCCAGCAATTTGCCTTAAGGAACGATGCCATATACACCACTAAATATCAATTTTTATTGATTATTGATTTTTTTACAATGTTTAACAACGGTATGTGAAGTTCCAGCAATTTGCCCCAAAACACGATGCCATTCACCACTAGTTTATTAAAGCAAATACATATATGGAACATATGTATAATTAACTAAAACAAGTATAATTAACTAAAAAAAAATTTAATTACCTTACAAAAAAAAGTTTTACTGATTATATATTAATTTATTAGTGGTATACACAATTACTACGTTGCTTGAAAATTTGCACGCGTATATATACAACATTCAAAAATTTTACATGATAACTAAATAAAGATAAAAATTCTTATCGACTGATTGCTGGAAAACATTATCGATTATCAAATTTGTATTTTATTTGTAATTGCTAAGATGAGTTTTGTTTTTACTCATCTCACAAGACAATATTTATAAAATGCTTATTCATGGCACATCGGCAATTACAAGCTGTAATTATATCATTAAAATATTTTAATGTAAAAACGAGAATTTATTTCTAGTTGATTTAATTATATATTCAGTAATTAATTTCCCGAAGGAGAAGTTTATGTTTTCATAAAAAAACGATTCTCTAATTTTATGTTTTCTCGACGTTTCAAGCCATTCTGAATCGAATGAGACCAAATTTGGAAAAAGTATGTGTGTGTGTGTGAACAGATTTTTTGCCGTAAATCGACGTTTTTTCGAAAACGGTTGGGCCGAATTCAAAAATTTAAAAGCCATTCGATGTATCTCGACGAGGACTATTGTTTGTCAGTTTTGTGCGACGATCGGCCGAGCCGTTTCCTTATAAATCGCAAAAAAGTGAAAAAAATTTCGTCCACGTTTTAGCCCGCAATTCTGAATCGATTTTGAAAATTCAAAAACCGTTCGAAAGATATTGATTGGGAATCGTGCTGATTAGTTTTTGGTAGAGATCGGCCGGGCCGTTTTCTTGTAATAAAGTTCAAAAAAAAATTTTTTGACGATTTTTATGATTATTTTTTTGACGGTAGATACCATAGTCTTCTAGATCATACTAAAATATTACGGTTCTACGACAACTGGTTCAGCTTTAAAAATTCGTCAAAGTTTGCAAAAATTGGTATCGTTTTTTTTGGCATTTGTCAAAATTAGACTTTTGATCGACGTTTTTTTCAAAAACGTCTGAACCTATTTCAGGAATTTATAAGCCATTCGATGTATCTCAATGAGCACTATAGTTTGTCAGTTTTGTGAGATGATCTGCCGAGCCGTTTCTTTGTAATTTGCAAAAGAGTGTTAAACTTTTCGTCCACATTTAAGCTCATTCTACCGAATCGATTTTAAAAAATCAAAAACTGTTTGAAAGATATTAGTTCGGACTAAAACTGATAAGTTTTAGGTGAAAATCTACCGAGCCATTCTCTTGTAATTAACTGTTGAAAAAAAAATTAAGCCGATTTTTATGAAACTTTCTTTGGCGATGTATATCATGGTCTTATAGAACTTACTGTAATATTGCGGCCTTACGACAAGTAATTTAATTTTAAAAATTCATCAAAGTTTGAGAAAACGAGTAGTTTTTTTGACGTTTGTTTAAATTAAAATTAGACAATTTACCTAATATAACGATAGAGCAATCTTAATGAACATACTAAACCATTAAAGTCCTATGGAAACTGGTTCAATTATAAAAAATTATTGATTTTTGAAAATTTGCTTTTAGAAAATACTCCAGTTAACAAGTTTGTTCATTTTTAATTATGTGTAATAAATCCACTCGAAATACTTTTAATCACTCATAAATTAATTTTCTTTATTGATTAAGTCGATTATTTATACATATCGGAAAAATCATGTAACTTGCCTCAAGGCAAAATACCAATACCAACTAGTTTACTAAAGCTTACGGCTTTACTATTTTGGAAACAATATTTAATTTTTGCATATAGTAACAGATCTATATGCAAAAACTTACAAGTATGCGGGAACAAATTTATGCCTACACTGACTTAATTTTAGTTTATAAATATTTTTACACCTTATTTTATTTTATCTGCGCAAAATGATATATTAAAGCACTAAACTATATATATTAAAAACACTACACATTTCTAAAATTTATAACAATTATATTATAAATTTGGTTGTTAAGTTGACATCACTATCACTATCTTTTTAAATGTTTATATACAAACTGCGAGTCAGTTACTGTCGAATAGACTTCAGAAAAATATATCCGAGCAATTGAGAATGAATTAATTAAATAACTAGCTAGTATTCAGATGATAAATAGACTTGACCATGAGCAATTTGTGAGTTGGAATTCAAATTTTAGCGATGTCATGCTATCATCATAGAAACAAATACAACTATGAAACACAGCTATACTAGTGATACAATACCGATAAAATGAGAAAATAAAAATATTCTTATGAGGTTCTTATGGTTAGTCCGTGGCCTTGATGTATAAGCTGTGGCCTTGCAGCCACAAGTATCCAGGTTCTATATCCGCATCGGACAGCCTGATAGAAGCAGCAGTGATATTAGGTTTTGGACGATTCTTGGAAGGCACAGAAGAATGTGATTCAACAAAGAATCCGATTTGATGATTGAAAAAACATTCAATTTGTAATGATGAGTAGCGATTAGTTTGTGGCAAAGTTGGGCCCAGTCGTTCAAAGATAAGGAGCTAAAAATGTAAAAAATAGCAGTTTTTGAGAGAACTAAGCATCCAATTCGAATGATTCTAAACCGCAAAGAAACGATTGGTTCAGGAAGGTAAAAACGTTCTTTTCAAAAATTAAAAAAAATGCATGTCTTTTATATATGAAAAAAAAATCGAATTTTAATCTTAATTCTAGCTAGAATTTTAAAACTCTTGTACTTAATATAAATGTAACTTAATATAAATAATTTTAACTTTGCAATTCGAGTCAGGAACGAGCGTTCGAACGATAAAGACCTCAGTGTTGAATAGTGAGTAATCCGTAGCAGGTAGTTGAAATAGTGATACAATGGATAGTGGACCCTACGGAGAGGGTCCCGACGATGACCGTAAACAAATACAATTAGGTCCGTGCATAGGAAACGCATTGCGTATATGTTATGGAGAAGATATGGAAACTGAAACAAACGCTAATTTAAATAAATTAAATAGTGATGTTACACCTAAAGGAACAATCAATTCAGTGCAAGAAAGTGACGCTGTATCAAACAGCAAGCCAATGAAAACAATAACAAATCTAGAAACAACTCGAGGGAAAAACAGTGCTAGTGAAAATCTCACAGGGGACAAACCTTCCCAAGAAACTAATAATAATAATGAGGTAATTAATATTAATGAAAATTTAGAAACCAACGATAAGATTAATGAGAATACATATGAAAAAAATAATCAATCGAGAAATACTAAAGTATTTAAAACAGTGTCATACACAGAAAAAGACATAGGACCATTTTTAATTTATGTGGAATCGATGAACAAAAACATAGGCAAACTACACCACATGGCATTAGGAAGAAAGATATTTAACAAGCACCCAGAGATGGACAAATATATTAAGGAAATTAAAGCTATTGGAATTAACAAAATCAAAATTGAATGTTATGACTACAAATTCACAAATAAGTTGGTAGTGGACCATATATTCTCAGAGATCGGCGCAAGGGCATATATACCACTATCTACTGTAATAAAAAAGGGAGTAATATACGACGTAGACACCGAGCTATCAGAAGAACATATTTTGAAACATATAAAATCTGAAGTGGAAATATTAGAAGTCAAACGAATTCTTAAAAAACAAAACAACGATTATGTAAAACGCCCGTATGCGTTCTAACTTTCAGAGGCCAAAGGTTACCTGAGAAAGTAACAATACATGCGGTGAAGTGTCGGGTGAGTCAATACAACAAAATAATCCAATGCTATAACTGTTATGTTATGGTCACGTGACCACACAGTGCCGAAGTAGTGTCAGGTGCGGACATTGTTCGTGTAACCACAACTACAAGGAGTGCGATAACAGGGAGGAAGAACCCAAATGTGCATTATGCGGCAATGGATATCAGGCAATTAACAAAAATTGCGAAGTCTACAAAAAACAAATTAAATTAAAGGAAATAATGGAATTTAATAATGCAAGTTATAATGAAGCAAAAAGGATTTTGGAGAATCGACCCTACGCAAATATAATTACAACTTGACTAGACTTACAAAACAAAAAAGTTTTTCCCGATATTCAAGATCACCAACAACGCACAAGAGATAAAGAACCAGAAAATACGGAAGTGAATCAGCCCAAGAAACGGAGACTACACAATACTAGCGTTGAGACACCAACCACAGACAACAGCATTAAAAACTCTAATAATAACAATAAAATAGAAAACGATGCACGAAAAGCGTCACCTAATATAAATAAAATACCATTTAAAAAAAATGAAAACGCAAATACGAAAATGACAAAAGAGGACAACAGAGATAAAACGAAAGAGAAGGAGACGACGAATATACAGAAAAGAGGATTACAACCAAATCCAAGCACATCAGAGCAAATATCTCTGAACCACATAATCAAAGACTAAAGGATGTTTTTAACCCTACCAACCAAAAAAATAATCAAGTGCTAATGGCCATAATTAATCGGATGGAAAGAGATCAGATAAACCTAACAAATCCGAAATGACAAGAATGACACAGGAATTGAAAATATTGCAATACAATTGTAGATCAGTGTTTGCCAACAAAGGCTGCATTGAACATTTTCTATACGAGAAAAAGATTCAAATAGCGGCCTTCTCAGAAACATGGTTAAAAGGTGGTAACAACTGCACTTTCAGAGGTTACAAGATCTTCCGCAACGATAGAAATGATGGATATGGAGGTACGGCTATAATAGTCAAGGATAATATCACGGTACTCAATACAGAGAATATTAATATAGGCACAATAGATGTAAACAAGTGCCAAATCAAAAGAATAACATTTATGTTCTGTAACACCAAATTGACCATTATATCCATTTATGTTGCACCTAACAGCAATATCTTAGTAAGTCAATGGAATCATATATTGTCACAGTTCCAAAACCCATTCATTTTGTGCGGTGATTTTAACGCCCACCATTATGCATGGGGAGGTAAATGGAATAGCAGAATGGGAAATAATTTACTAGAATCCGTAGAGTCCAATGACTTGTTTATACTCAATGATGGAAATCCAACTCTGAGATCTAAAAACAATTTTACAGCAGTTGATATATCATTTTGCTCTCAGGACATAGCGCACAAAATAGATTGGAGTGTAATCGATGAGTCTCTGGGCTCAGATCATCACCCCATAATTCTAACTCTGAAACAAAAAGAAGTTCCTCAACTCAAAAATAACGATCTTGGATGGAACCTCAATAAAGCAGACTGGCAAAAGTATCAAATACATCTAGACGATGAACTAAATGGATTTTGTGTAAGTGACCCCGTAAAAGCGTACACAGATTTTATACGGATAATTAACTCAGCGGCAGAAAAAAGCATTCCAAAAAGGAAAAAATTGATTAATACTAGGTTCATTAAACCAGTGTGGTGGGATGACGAATGCAATCAGCTAATAAAGGAACGGAAAGAGAGTGAAAAAGCTTATAGACACGAATCCAACTATAACAACTATTTAACGTGTGAGAATATAAACAAGAAAATCAAAAACATTTTCAGGAAGAAGAAAAAAGACAGTTGGAAGGAATACGTCAACAAATTGAATCCAAATACTTCAGTCAAAGAAGTATTTGGAATGATCAGACGTCTCAAGAAACACACGAACGGGACCGACACATATAGTAATATCCCTGAAGAAATTAGTGAGGAAATCATAGACTATCTATCACCACCGGGTGCCAAAAATGGCTTTGGCAATAGAAATAAAACTGTCCTGGAAAGAGAAACAAACAATCTGATGGAACCATTCTCATTGTGGGAACTGGAAATAGCTATCAAGAGAAGCAACAACACAGCTCTTGGAAAAGACGGCATATCATATTCAATGATTGCAAATTTGACACCACAAGCTAAAAGTATACTGGTAGATATAATTAACAAAGTTTGGCTTAATCCAGAAGTAATAGAAGGGGGCAACAAATGATAATACTTATCAGAAAAATGAATAAACACCCAAATTTAGTTTCATCTTATAGACCCATATCTTTGGCTTCCTGCATTGCAAAAGTCAAAGATAGAATGATCAAGAGAAGATTAGAATGGTGGGTAGAAAAGTATGACATACTTCCCAAATCCCAATGTGGATTTAGAAAGGGCATGGGAACATATGACAACTTACCAATTTTTATAACAGATCTATATCTATCAATGGCAAAAAACAACTATGTCGTTGCTTTATTTAGCGATATTAAAGGTGCGTACGATAACGTCCTACCAGAGGTGCTCACCCTACCACAGCCCTGAATTTGTATAAAACAATAATTAGACCATCACGGGAGTATGGAAGTCTAGCATTCAATAACTCTTCTCACTGCAGAAAGCTAGAAAAAATTCAATATAAGTGTTTGAGACTGTGCATAGGGGCAATGATCTCCACACCTACAAACGCCTTGTTGGTGGAAGGTGGAGAAATGCCTTTACATTCAAGATTCCAATATTTAAGTGATAAATTTGTACTTAAAAAATACCAAGTACAAAATAATAGAACAATCGAAAATATCAAGAATGTAGCCATAGATACATTAACAAGTGACTATTGGAGAAATCGACCAAAACCAAGCTTGGTATATAGCTATCTAAAGATAATTGAAACAAGAGGAGATACAAATAAATACAATTAACACCCGTATTATAGCTTTTTCACATTAGACAACAGTTATAACATAGAAAAAATATTCAATACGAATACAATCAACATAAACGATTATAAAGTTATATATACAGACGGGTCAAAAATTAGTAACAAAACTGGCTGCGCTTTATTTTATGAAAACGATAATATCAAAATAGGATATAAACTACCAGAGTTCGTTTCAGTTTGGTCATCTGAGCTAATAGCTATTAAAAAAGCAATTGAATATATCGAAAGTCACAAAGTCACTAAGGTGGTCATCGTTACCGACAGCAAAAGCTGCATAGATAAATTGAAAAATCTATTCCTTACTAATCGATTAAGCGAGACATTAGTATACGAAGTGTGGAACAGACTTATACAGCTATTGGAGAACGGATATATAGTTAAAATATTATGGACTAGATCGCACTCCGGTTCTAGTGGAAACGAAGAAGCGGACTCAATAGCAAAATGGGCTACAGAATATGGTACGAGGATCAACCTAGCGACTAGAAAAGATTATATGAATAATTTAAAGAAAAAAATATTGGACGAATGGAAAGAGCAATGGGACAGATCGTCGGAGACGAAGGGACGATACTACAAGGTAGTCAACCCCAAACTAAAGATGAAACCCTGGTTTCGGAAATATCCAGATGCAAACAGAGGTACTATCGTAGCAATAACGAGGCTGAGATTTAACCATGGAAACTTCCCTGCACACCTGAAAAGGCTGGTAATAATAGTGACAGATTTATGTCCTTGTGGAGCATCAAGCGGAACATCGGAACACATCATACTAGAATGTAGTATACGAGATTTGAGGCAAGCAGGGCAAAATTGTTAGAGGAACTACACTCTATAAAAACACTGATCAAACCCTTTAATTTGACAATATTATTGCAAAATTTGACTTGTTATCCTTACATAATTAGGTTTGTTAACGACAGTAAAATTAAGATATAAGAGATTAATATAACACATATGTTACCTATATATTGTATATTATGTATTCTAACCCCGCTTGATCCAGTTTTGTTCATTTGCATTTTCTTCAAACATTTATAGACGTCGTCGTCCAATTTATAAGCTCTTATATTTTGTTTATAAAATACGAATATTGAAAGTTACAGTATTCATAATAATATATTTAAAATCCTAGAAATTTCATTACAGCACGGGAAGTTCTAGCAATTTGCCTTGAGGCACGATCCATCACTACCCCAGTAGAAATGAAGTGTGGCCAGAGGGGTAAAAAATCGTGGCGCAATATTCAAATCTGCTTTTCAGATGAACCGGTCAATATTTGTTTTCAAAATTATGGAAAATTTAGAAAATTCATGGGAGAACTGTTTTATATGGTTTATTGCAAATGATGAATAACTAAATACAAGAAATGAATAAAAACATGTTTCTCATCTGATTTACACGTCTAATTTTATATTAACACGAATTATTATATTTTTAAATGAGGGCATTATGGAAGAATTTGCTGAGCTGATCAAGATTCGTTTCTTTAATGTCATCGAATTTGGGAAATACAAATGTCGCAATAGATAATAAGCAGCATTTTTCATTTGGTATATTGTTTAAAAATAAAAATCTTCAATATATTCAAAGAAGAAAACCATTTTAAGTATGAAAAATGCATCACTTTGATCAAAAATTCCAAAATTAACAATATTATTTCATTTGGGATATTTTTCAGGAATAAAAATCATTTATTTTAAATTATATTCAAAGCAGGAAAATACTTTAAGTTTGAAGGAACAAATACACAATTTATGTTAAAAAGCCAATCTAATATTTAATGAAAACACAATAGTTGAGAGCATTATTTTTATTAAAAATATTAAAATTGATAATTAGCAGCAGTTTTATTTGGAATAGTTTTCAGGAATAAAAATATTTTTTTTGAATTTTGATGAGACTTTAAATGAACGTAAAAAGTTGACTGCATGTTGATTATTAATAGCATTATTTTTACTAAAAAAAATTTTGAACATTTTATTACAAATTATTTCGTTACGAAGTAAATAATACATTTTTTCTCAAAAATCAAATTGTAGTCTGAATTTTAAAATTCGAGAAAAAAGATCTCCTAAAAAGCTCAGAAAGCAGAAGTAGTTTTATTAATACAGCAAACACGAATTAATATAAATGTTTACATGCATACATTGTTGTATATGATTTAGAAATGATTTTGTTAATGATTATTTCTTGTTTATTGTAAAGTATTTTTCAGATAAAAAACTTATTCAATTTTGAATATTAGTATGAAATATAACAAAGTATTTAATAATTAGATCGATAGATCAATTAATAGATTTATTAAAATAAAAATAATACATGATATGATATAAATGACATCATGGATTCTTGTTAATGACTAAATATTATTAATATTTATTAAATGACAGACTAAAACGTAGAAAAGCTCATCGTCAGATTTTTAATTGAAATAACAGGCTAATGAAAATAAATTAATTATAAGTCAATAAATCGTAAATGTACTAAAATATCATATAAATGTTTTGATTTAAAATTAAATCAGTTGCACTAACCAGAATAAAAAAAATTAAGAAATATTAAATGAATTTATTGGCAAATTTCTAATTATAAGAGAGAGTTTGATCATTTCTAATTTGTAATATTTTAATAAATGTTCAATATTTTTATTTCAGCTGCATTGTAAGAATTAAAAGCTATAATATTATATTATATTGCAAACATTAACATATTGGTATAATTTCAGACTGACAATTTTAATTAATATATAAATCATTTTTGTTTTCATAAACCAAACAAAACTAAATTATTATTAAAAGTTCATATAATTATTTTAGCTTTGAAATGAGAGAATATTTAATTACACATTAATTTATGAAATTTGGAATAAAGAAAAATATTTTACTATATTTATTAAAAAAAATTTCAATATATTCAAAGAAGAAAACAATTTTAAGTATGAAAAATGCATCACTTTCATCAAAAATTCCAAAATTAACAATATTATTTTATTTGGGATATTTTTCAGGAATAAAAATCATTTATTTTAAATTATATTCAAAGCAGGAAAATACTTTAAGTTAAGCAGGAACAAATACACAATTTATGTTAAATAGCCAATCTAATATTTAATGAAAACACATAGTTGACAGCATTACTTTTATTAATAATATTAAAATTGATAATTAGCAGAATTTTTATTTGGAATACTTTCTTTAGGTATAAAAATCTTTTTTCTCAAATTTTGTGAACGACTTTGAATGATAAATATGTGATAAATTATTTCCTTTTCTAGAATTAATCTATAGCTGTCTGTATGTAATTTAATATTGCAGGTTCTTTGGCCATTTCTTCTTGAGTCTTCTTGTTTGAACCATTTTGTTGATGATTTATTAGAAAAGTATATTAGAACTTTAGTCAGAATTAAAAATAAAATCTGAATTATTTTCGATATATAAAAAAAATTTTTTTTGAAAAAAAAAATTGAAAAAAAAATTTTGAGACAATTTTTTTTCCAAAATCAATTATTTTGTTAAAACAAGCAGAAAGTTCTTTATATCATTTATATCGGACGCTTAGTTCTTTTAAAAACTGCCATTTTCTGTATAATTAGCTCTGTATCTTTGAAATGGCTGGGCCTGCCTTTGCCAAAACCTAATAATTACTTCTCCCAATCATTACTAATTGAATGCTTTTTAGATCATTCAAATCGGATACTCCGATCTCTCAAAATTTTCTGCACTCTTTGCTATTTATTTTCGATTTTCGGCCCATTACTAAAATAACCATACGGGAAGTTAATAAGAGCATTACAAATAAATAATTGTATAAAAATATCATATTAATATTATGATTTAAATTTAAATCAGCTGCACTAACCAGAATAAAAAAACTTATATAAAAAATATTAAATGAATTATTGACATATTTCTAATTATAAGGGAGAGTTTGAAGCATTTCTAATTTGAAACGTTATAATTGAGGTGAAATATTATTATTAAAGCTGCATATTGCAAACATATTTGTATAATTTCAGTCTGACAATTCAAATTATATAAATTATTTTTGTGTTGATTAAACCATGCAAAATTACATTCTGATTCACTGAGATATTCAAATATTTATAAATATTTAAAATTATAAGTAGACACTTGATAATACTTAAAATTTATAAAATTGAAAAATAAGTTTCAACGATTATCATTCAACATTGCAGAATTTTTTTTAAAATGTCAATAGCATATTAGTTACTATAAATTATATCATTCTAAATTATGAAAATCAATTTTGATTTATGATATCAGATATACAACACTAATGAAAAAAGTTGCAAAGCAAGTTTCAACAATTATTATTTGTTTAACAATTCAATATGATTTCAATCAATATGCAAAATATGAGTATATCATTTTTGTATCAATATATATTAAGAGAGTAAAAAGTCTTGAAAAACTTCATTTAAAACTTGGGAAGCAAATTTAAATTTTACTTTAAAATATTAATTAAAATTGTAATTTGTTTTGTAGCCAAAACTGTTGTTTATATAGACCGACTTATAATACGTCAAATAAATAATATGCAAAAGTTCTAGTAATATGGTTTTATCTTACTGAATATTATACAGAAGTAAGGTGTAAATTGTACGCGAATTATTGAAAAACTAGCTGTAAGTGGAATTCTGTCTTGAGGCAATTATGGCATCGTGCCTTGAGACAAATTGCTGGAACTTCCCGTACCGTAACGAAATGTTCGAGGAATACTGGAAGTTTTCAAATAGATTATTATAAATATTGTAATATTGTCTAATATTTATAAGAATTATATAAACTGAATTGCAGAGTTGAAATTATTTGTAAAGTATATTAGAACTATAGTCAGAATTAAAAATAAAATCTGGAATATTTTCGATATACAAAAAAAAAAAAAGTTGGTACAAAATTTTTTTTTCCAAAATCAATTATTTTGTTAAGACAAGCTGAAAGTTCTTTGAATCATTTAAATCGGACGCTTATTTCTCTCAAAAACTGCCATTTTTTGCATTTTTAGCTCCGTATCTTCGAAATGGCTGGGCCTGCCTTTGCCAAAAACTAATAAACACTTCTCCCAATCATTACTAATTGAATGTTTTTTAGATCATTCAAATCGGATACTCCGTTCTCTCAAAAATTGGATTTTTATTTTCTGTACTCTTTGCTCCGAAACGGCTGGACCTGCCTTTGCCAAAAACTAATCAGCTCTTTTCCCTATCAATAGGAATCGAATGTTTTTTTAACCATTCAAATCGGTTGATCCGTGCGCCCTAAAACGTGACTGGAAATTTGTATCCACACATACATACACACACACACACACATCCATTTTTTCTGAGGTATGCCAAAACGTTCAGAAACCTTCAAAACGTCGAGAAATGTAAAATTTTCAATTCCGATTTTCGGCCCATTACAATAACTTACCCTACGGGAAGTTAATAAAAATAAAATGTACAAAATTTTTACATATTATTTATAGTCTTGCTAAAAGAGCTAATTCTTGCTAAAAAAGCAATGTAGAGCCAATGATATCGACGATATGGAAAAAGATTTATTCAAAATAATTGTTATGAAATAAGCTAAAGTAGCACTTAAATAATACTGAGTAATTTTTTTTTTTTTAAATATTAAAAGTACAGTATATATTCGTTTTTTAGAAAAACGTTTGTATAATGTGTAAGATTGTACAAATAATATGAACATATAAAAAATATAGTTTTACTTTTAAAATTCTCCCAAAAAGCTCAAGTAAAAGTTTATAATGCAGAAATCTCTAATAAATACATTACGAAATAAAATCAAAATTCAACATAGTATTCGAAAAATATCTTTAGAATTATTTTACAGTTAGATCCATAGCATTGTACATAGGATCAAAATCAACTTTTTATAATTTATCAAAATATTTCTCAAATGTTTTAAATACTTCAACAATAACATTCCTATCTCATAAAAAATCATCAGTTAATGATATTAAAAAATTCAAATACATACATTTTTTTAAAAGTTTGATAAGTTTGGGTTAATATGCACAACACATAATTTAATATTAAAAAATACATATGAAAAGTTGAACTCAATAAAAGAATATAATAATTTTAATAAAGATACAATAATACACTTGATGAAATTATTAGTTTTCGGCTTATCGTATTTTATATTTAATAATCAATATTAATGTCATTTAAAATTAATACTTGACTCCATTATTTTTATTAATTATGTTAAAATTGATAATTGGCAGAATTTTTTGTTTAGAATATTTTCCGGGCGGAAAAATCATTTTTTCAAATTTTGAGAACGACTTTGAATGATAAATATGTGATAGTAGCATTATTTCTACTGAAAATTCTTGAACATCCTATTACAAATTATTTCGTTACAAAGAAAATAATTCAATTTACCTTAAAAATTAAATTCTAGTCTGAATTTTAAAATTTGCCAAAAAAGTTCTTCTAAAAAGCTCAGAAGTAGTTTTATTAATATAACAAACACTAATTAAATGCAAGCATGTTTACATGCATACATTGTCTATGTATATGATTTAAAAATGATTTTGTTAATACTTATTTCTTGTTTATTGTAAAGAATTTTTCGGTTTGCACAAATTAAAATGAAAAATTATATGTAAAATAATAAAAGTGTTTATTGACAAATTTGGAATTATAAACATTATGAAATAAAATCAAAATTCAACATAGTATTCGAAAAATATCTTTAGAATTATTTTACAGTTAGGTCCATAGCATTGTACATAGGATCAAAATCAACTTTTTATAATTTATCAAAATATTTCTCAAATGTATTAAATACTTCAACAATAACATTCCTATCTCATAAAAAATCATCAGTTAATGATATTAAAAAATTCAAATACATACATTTTTTTAAAAGTTTGATAAGTTTGGGTTAATATGCACAACACATAATTTAATATTAAAAAATACATATGAAAAGTTGAACTCAATAAAAGAATATAATAATTTTAATAAAGATACAATAATACACTTGATGAAATTATTAGTTTTCGGCTTATCGTATTTTATATTTAATAATCAATATTAATCTCATTTAAAATTAATACTTGACTCCATTATTTTAATAAATTGATAATTGGCAGAATTTTTTGCTTGGAATATTTTCCGGGAGGAAAAATCATTTTTTCAAATTTTGAGAACGACTTCGAATGATAAATATGTGATAGTAGCATTATTTCTACTGAAAATTCTTGAACATTCCATTACAAATTATTTCGTTCCAAAGCAAATAATTCAATTTACCTTAAAAATTAAATTCTAGTCTGAATTTTAAAATTTGCCAAAAAAGTTATTCTAAAAAGCTCAGAAGTAGTTTTATTAATATAACAAACACTAATATAAATGCATACATGTTTACATGCATACATTGTCTATGTATATGATTTAAAAATGATTTTGTTAATACTTATTTCTTGTTTATTGTAAAAAAATTTTCGGTTTGCACAAATTAAATTGAAAAATTATATGTAAAATAATAAAAGTGTTTATTGACAAATTTGGAATTATAAACAACTGATGCATCATAATAGAGATAAAATTTTCTTGTTACAGCTTTTTTGTAAGAATTAAAAACTATAATATTATATTATATTGTGAACATTTTAAATAATTTCAGATTGACAATTTAAATTATTGTATAGATTATTTTTGTTTCGAATAATCCAAGCAAAGTTAAAGTTTAGATTTAGTGATGGGTGTTGGCATACTAAAATTCAATATGATTCAATTTTACAAAATTCATAATAAAGACTTCACAATAAAAGCAGTTACATATAATACTTAAAATAAGTTTCAACAATTAGTGTTTGTTTATTGGCAATTCTGAATCATGTCAACTATTTTCTATGAAAATACAAGGAAAAAAAATAAGAGTACACACACACACATGTATATATGAATATTTGTTTAGTTTAAAAAAAGTTAACAAAAATTATTTCAAAAGAGATATATGAAGCAATGAAAAATATTTTGCATATTTTATATTATTTTAAAATATATTCAAAGCGGAAAAGTACTTCAAGTATGAAGGAACAAATATAATATTTATGTTAAATAGCCAATCTAATATATTCAAAAGTAAGTAAGTAAACCATTTTTTGTCTCTTGTCTTAAAAATTTTTTTGTTTAGCCATGAGTATTATCAAATTATTTATAAATCAAAATGGATTTTTGAAAAAAAATTGCACACCTTAAACAATCAAAGAAAAAATAGTTCAATAACATTAGTAGCAAAAATTGAATAAATGAAATTTTATGATAAAATATTTACATTCCCTAATAAGAAAATCAGTTTACTTGCTATATTATAATTATACTCAAATAAACTATATGGTAATAATCACTATAAAGGTAATAATATGAAGCCAATTTGAACTGAATATTATATAGAAGTGTAAATGTTTTATTAAAAAGTGAAAATAAAATTTATAAAATTTTTGAATTTTATTATAAAACATTCTTGCTAAAAAGCAATATCTAGCCAATGATATAAACGATATGGAAAGATATTTGTTCAAAATAATTTTTAAGCGAAAAATGGACATAATAAATACTATTTGTTAAAAATATTAAAAATACATTATGCATATATTTAAAAGTGACATTAATTAATGATATTTTAAATATAATTAAATTAATCATGGACTGATTGATTATCAAACTGAATATTCATCAGATTTACCAGGAATTCAACCGCAGGATTTCTTATTGAAAATTGGTTCAACAATACCAATATTTTTACTTGGATGCAAAAACCACATTATATTTAAAGGCAAATATATTTCGAAATAATAATTAAATATAAACATTTTTTATTTATTTAAAAGTAGAATTAATCAATGGCAAAATTATTTTTTATGAAAAATATGCATTATATTCGTTTTACAGAAAAATGTTGTAACATGTTGCTAGCTTTTATATTGGAGCCGATAAAAAGTATTTATGTATTTAATTAAATTTGAAAGATAATTATATCAATCATAAACCATTGCTATAATTATTATTAATTAAAAATTTATCAGGTCTTTAAATTTGCTAGAGTCGCCAAAAATTTTTCTCAGGATTTATTATTGAAAATTAGTTCACCAGTATTTTTACTTGGATGCAAAAACCGCATTTTATTCAAAGGCAAATGTATTTCCAAATGATAACTTAATATGAAGTATTCAAAGTAAATATAGTCTTAGAAATATTTAGATGTTTCTTAAGATGACAAATCGTTTTTCCAAAATTTTGAGAAAATAAGATATAAAATCATAATGATTATAATTGCTAGTCGTGTAAAAGATGTGATGGAAAAAGCGCAATATTCATAAAAATAGTACCAAAAATTCTTATAATTACTTTAGTTTTGAAATAAAAAACGTTGCAAAAATTTATTCAAACGATGGTCTAAAATTACATATCAATTTAAATCATTGGAGTAATGAAAAATATACTTCATATTTTTTATAAAGCAGAAAAACGTGCGAAATTGAAATAACAAATATAATACTGCATCATTATTTTTATTAAAAATGTTAATATTTCTGATAAAGGTTCATATATATATATATATATATATATATATATATATATATATTCACATGTGTATATGAATATTTGTTTAGTTTGAAAAAAGTTAACAAAAATTATTTCAAAAGAGATATATTACATATGAATCAATAAAAAATATGTTGCATATTTAATATTATTTTAAAATATATTCAAAGCAGCTTTAAGTGTGAAGGAACAAATACACAATTTATGTTAAATAGCCAATCTACTGACTGCATTATTTTTATTAATAATGTTAAAATTGATAATTAGCAGCATTTTTTTGAAATATCTTTTTAGGAATAAACATCATTTTTCTCAGTTTTGAGAACGACTTTGATGATAAATATGAATTGTGATTATACCTACTAAAAAAATTCGAACATTTTAAAACAAATTACTTTGTTACGAAGAAAATCAAAAAAATCAAATTCTAGTCTGACTTTTATTATTCGACCAAAAAGTTCTTCTAAAAAGCTCAGAAAGCACAAGTAGTTTTATTAATATAACAAACACTAGTAAATTTTTACATGCATACATTTTATATGTATATATACAAAAGACAATTTGTTATTATTTTTTATTTCTTGTGCATTGTAAAGTATTTTTCAGATAAAAAACTTATTCAAATTTGAATATTAGTATAAAATATAAAAAAAATTTAATACTTAGATCAATATATTTATTGATAAATTTATTAAAAAAATAATGCATGACATAATATAAATAGCTTTCTGGACTTTTGTTAATGACTAACTATTATTAATATTTATTAAATGACAAAGTAAAACGCAAAAAAAGCTCATCGTCAGATTTTTAATTTAAATAACAGGCTAATGAAAATAAATATTTAATAATAAATTACAAGTACATTACAAGTCAATAAATCATAAATGTATTAAAATATATAAATGTTTTGATTTAAAATTAAATCAGTTGCACTAACCAGAATGAAAAATATTTATAAAAAATATTAAATAAATTTATTGACAAATTCCTTAATTATAAGAGATAGTTTGAAGCATTTCTAATTTGTAACATTATAATAAAGGTACAATATTTCTAATTCAGCTGCATTGTAAGAATTAAAAGCCTTAATATTATATTATATTGTTTACATATTTGTATAATTTCACACTTACCATTTAAATTAGTATATAAATTATTTTTGTTTCCAATAATGCAAACAAAATTAAATTCTTTATGAATTCTTTAGATTTATGAAAATGATTATAAATATTTTAAGCTAAGTAGACATTTGATAATATTCAAAATTAACAAGATGGAAAAACAATTCCAACAACAACAACGTTCCAACACTTATTATTCAACATTTCAGTATTTTTTATTAAAAAGTAAATAACATATTAGTTACTATAAATTATCATTCCAAATTATAAAAATCAATTTTGATTCTGTTTTAAGATATAAATCACTAATAAAAAAAGTTAAAAAGTAAGTTTCAACAATTATTATTTGTTTAACTATTCAATATGATTTCAATCTATATGCAAAATAAAAGCATAACATTTTTATATCAATATTTATTGAAGGGGTAAAAAGTCTTGAAAAAATCACATAAAACTTTAAATGCAAATTTGAATATCAGTTTGAAATATTAAAACTAACATTTGTTTTGTAGTCGAAACTGCTGTTTATATAGTTGAAAATTAATGTTTCTTGGAAATATATTCATTTATTTAAGCATAAATAGTACATGATATATTGAATATAAAGAATAGAACTTCTTAATGAAGACTAATTTTGATCAATCGTAGAAAATGTCAGTGTTTTTAATTAACAGGTTAACCAAAGCAAATAATTGAAGTAGTTTGAGTGATAAACATTTACTCTTTTTTTTTAAAAAAATCTCCAAAATACTTGAAAATAAAATTATTTATATTTTTGCTTGACCATGTAATTCATGTAAATGATTGAATATTATAAATCAAGCAAAATATTTAATATAGTATTGGTATTAAAAGTTGAAAACATTATTGAATTATTTGGATTCTGTATCATGAAAAATATTATTCCTTACATTATAATCAGACTCATATTACTTCATATAAATTTGGAAAAGTAGCAACTATTTGTTTAACCAATATATAATTTTAACGATTATTATTTCTTAAAAGAAAAATTATGTTTGAAATAAATATTATATTAAGGTGTAAATTTTGAATGTATTATTGAAAAGTTTTTACATTTTATTATACTTAGTCTATAAAATTCTTGCTAAAAAGCAATATCGAGCTAATGTATTTTCGATGAAATGAAAGAAATTCATTTAAAATAATTTAATAGTTATAAAAATAAACTGTACTGAGTACTTTATTACTTTTTTCCAAAATATTAAAAGTAAATTGGTTTCGAATAATTAATAAATATATTTTTGGAAGTTTCTCAGGATTATAATTTTTTTTTAAATTATTGAGAAAATAAGATATAAAATTAGAGCGCATAATAATTAATATAATTTCGAGTCTTTAGAAAAATATTAGAAAAAAATCGTATTGTGCATAAAAACAGTGTAAGTTCTTATAATCATTTTAGTTATGGCAAACAAAACAATGCAAAAATTTGTTCGAAATATGATATTTATTGAAATATCACATTTTATATAAATGGGGTAATGAACAATACTTTGCTTCATACTTTTTTATAATATACTTAAGGCAGAAAAACATTAGAAATTGAAAGAACATATATAAGATGACAGCATTATTTTTATTAATAATTTTAAAGATTTTTTTGATAGTATTAATATTAACAGGAATATTCATCAGGCATAAAAAACACATTTTCCAAATTTTGAGAAAGAGTTTTAACTATAAATGTGACACATAATAATTAAAGTAATAACAAGAATTATAAAAGTACACATGATTATTTTAGTTTGTTTTTAATTGCCAAAATTAATTTAAAAGATAATATTACAGTTTGAAATATTTAAAAGTATTTTTAGTATAATTTAAAATTTATTTTATAAGATATTCAGATTATAAAATTACTCTAAGTGGTGATTATAAATTATAAACAATATCGTAATTATTATGAGCATTAAAATTAATAATTAATAAAATTGTTTGATTGGGAATATTTTTCAGTAACAAAAATCATATAATTATTTTAGCTTTGAAATAAAAAAATTGCGAAAGTTCGTACAAAAGAGAAAATATATATATATATATATATATATATATATATATTTATATATTATTTAACATTAGTTCATGTTACTCATATATTATTTTCAATGAAAATTCATACCGTCACCTGCAGTAATATTTTTATTAATGTTAAAATTCATAAATAATAGTATTATTTCATTCGGAGTATTCTTCAAGATAAAACACCATCAATCAATTGGTAAACTACAGTAAAAATCATATAATTTTTTTTTTTACTATTTTTTCATAAATTTACTTTTTTTAAATTATTTGTATAAAAAATGAAAGTATTCTGGTTTGACTTTTAAAATTTGCCTCGAAAGCTCATTTAGTAAAAAATTAGTTTTAAATACAAAAATCTCAAATGAATATATTTAATTGAAAATAAAAAATAATCATATATCAGTATCCCAAAAATATATTTAGAATTATTTTACAAATAGGTCCATATAGTATCATAAATAGGATCAAGAACTCATTTTGATAATTTATCAAAATATTTAGCAAATGTTTTAAATACTTCAACAATAACATTCTAATCTCATATAAAAATCATCAGTTAATGATATTAAAAAATTCAAATACATAGATTTTTTTTAAGTTTGATTAGTTTTGATGTAATCCATTGGTTCATTTTATGTAATACATAATTTAATATTAAAAGTATGAAAAGTTGAACTCAATGAAAGAATATCCAAAATTGAATAATGCATCAACAGACTTGTACAAATTAAACTTCAAATGTAAAATAATGATCATAAAATTAAAAATGAATAAGAAAAATTCAAATATTTGTATATTTAAAGAAAAATCTTCGAAAATATTTAATCATAAATTTAGCATATTCTTTTCTAAAAATTCGGGTTTGAAAATAATTCACATAATTAAAACTGTAGAATTTTTAATAAATATTACTTTGCCTTATTGTTTAGATAATAAAAAAACTTGCAGCAATGGCGGTAAAAAGATTTTTTTGATAAAATTAATTTAGATAACATCAAATTTTTATGGATTTTTATTTTTCAACTAATTCACACCAGAAATATTCTCAAAGTCAAAGTTAAACATTTGTCCAGAAAGTTTTAAACCAAGTTTCGGCATAATAATAATTTATACAATAGTTTATTTTTGAAAATATAACAAAGATTGATTTAAAAGAGAGGTATTACATATCAATTTATTACAAGTCGTATTTTACAATATTTTATATTTTTTGATTTTTGAAAGCAGGAAAATACTTTAAGTTTGGAAGAGCAAATATAATTTGTATTAAATATCCAATGTAATTTTTAATGAGTGCAAAATAGTTGAGAGCATTATTTTTTATTTTAAATATATTTTATCCAAAAATGATGATAAGGTCAAAATCGAATGATGCCTTAAATATCCTAAGTGCCTTAAATATTAGTAGTATATTCCAAAAAAGTTTTTAAATTTTATCAAAGTTAATAAATATCACACATAGTCTTTCAGCAGTACGCGATAATAGGTAACAGTAATTTAAATAACTAACAATAAAATGATTTATATCAAAAGAATTATAAATAAATAATTAAAACGAATTTGTAACAGTATTAGTTCTTATAATTTATCATTCGAAATGATCCAAATCAATTTTATTTCATATTTTAAGTAGGCATATGATAAAACAGCAAAAGAAATTGAAAAGTAAGTTTCAACAATTATTATTGGTTTAACAATTTAAAATGGTTTCAAACCAAATGTATAATAAGAGAGTCAAATATATATTAATATGTTATAAAAGAGTAAAAAATATTAAAAAACTTTTATATATTTTCATTAATCATAAAATTTGAAATAAAATCATACCACATAATTTTCGCATAAAATCTATTAATATATTCATATTTATTCATATATCATATTCATATTTATTCATAACAAAGATCAATTAAAATATAATATACTAATTCAATATCAGTACGATAATATTGGGTTTTTAATACATCTTCCTCTAATAATTCTAAATCAGAGTTAAATAATAAATATGGAAAACATATTGCAAATTTTGTAAAAATTCATTTGTTCAGTATTTTTAATATCATTATGATTGAGAATTATATTTTATCACGAAATTGTTTCATAAAATAAATAAATATGTTTATAATTATTCATATATCATAAATTCATTCATATAAATTGGTGGAGTATAAAACACGACAGATTGTTTCAATATTAATATAATAATCTTGGTTTTTTAACACATTCTTTTCCTACAACTATAAATCTGATTTAAATAATAAATATGCAATATATAATAAATAATTTAAAAAACAATCATTTGTTTAATATTTTTATCATTGTAATATTTGAGAATCAAATGATATTATATAAGTTTCTCACAAAATAAAAGAATAATCGATCATATACAACATATATTTTGTAATATATCATAAATTTGTTCACATAAAACTAGTATATAGTACAGTATACAATAATGGATTATTTGATAGTAGAATACTAATTCAACTTTTGCAGTTTTTTTATTTTTTTATATAAGAGATTTAACAAAATAGTAAAAAACATGTTACAAACATTAATTCAAGATTTATTTTTTAAAATATTCAGAGAATAAAATTATTTCAAATTGTTAGCTGACAGTATTATTTTTATTATTAAAGTTAAAATTAATAATTATTAGAAGTATTTGATGTTCCCATTTTTTAGGAATAAAAATCATTTTACAGTAAAGTGCATAGAATTATTTCAGCTTTGAAAAATAAATGCAGTTACAAAAGTTCGTATACGGATTACGGAAGAGAGAAAATATATATATTTACATATCAAAATTTATGTTGCATACAACTTTTGTTACATATATAATATTATTTTCAACGAAAATTAATACTGTCAACTGCAATAATATTTTTATTAATAATGAAATTAATAACTAATATCACTATTTTATTCGGAATATTCATCAAGATCAAAATCCTTGGAAATGAAATCTACAGTAAAAATCATATAATTTTTTTACTATTTTTTCATTAATTAACTTTTCTTAAAATTGTTTGTATACAGGATAAAAATATTCTTGTTTTTTTTAATTTGCCGCAAAAGCTCATTTAGTAAAAGTAGTTATAAATACAAAAAAATAAACAGCTATATATTAAGTAATTCATTACTCTTTTTGAAAATATTTTAAAAAAAACATTGTTTATATAATTATTTTTTAATATCTAAATAATGTTGAGAGAATATGATGAAAAATTATTACAATATTCATAACAATTAATATTATATAATTAGGAATCATTTTGAAGGACTTCATCATTATTTTTCTGAACTTTGAATAATTAATTAAAAGTTCACAAAAATTATTTCAAAAGAGATTTTACATATAAATTTATGAAAAATATTTTACTATATTCTATACATTTTCAAAATATATTTAAAGCAGGAAAATACTTTTAGTTTGGAGGAAGAAATACAAATTATGTTAAATGGTATTATGTTAAATACAAATTATGTTAAATTATTTATCAGAAATATAATAGTTGACAGCATTATCTTTATTAATATTTTTGAAATTGATAATCAGTAGCTTTTATATATCATGTATATGTATATTTTATCTATATCTTTATATTCTATTTATAGAACTTAAAATCATTTTGAGAAAAACTTTGAATAATACACATGAATTATTTCTATCATTTCTATCTAAATATATTTAACATTCCAGTACAAAAATAATATTATCACGAAGAAAATAGCTAAGAAAATTTACCATAAAAATCAAATCATTTTATTTATTGTTTTTTCATAAATCCACTTTTCATAAAATTGTTTGCACAAAAACTCAAATTGTACAAAAAAATATGAGCAGATAATAAAATCTAGTTTGTTTTTTAAAATTTGCCATAAAAACTTATTTAAAAGGCTCAGAGATCAGAAGTAGTTTTATTAATACAGTGATAAATATTTACATGCATACATTGTATATTATTGAAACTAAAATGAAAATTAAATTTATTATTAAAAGTATTATTAATCATATTGTATCCCAAAAATATATTCACATAAATTAATTTAAGTATCAAGACTCAATAAAAGAATATCCAAATTTGACTAATTCATCAACAGACTTGCACAAATTAATCTTGAAATTAAAAAAAAATTATCCAAAAATTAAAAATGAATATGAAAAGTGTAAATATATTTTTATATATTTAAAAAGAAAGTTTGAAAATATATTTATGCATAAATTTAACATATCTTTTTACAATGGGGTTTGAGAATAATTCACATAATTAATATTATAAAATTTTTAATAAATATTTCTTTGCCTTTTTGTTCGATAATAAGAAGAAAAAGGCATTACTAATAAAATTAATTCAGTAAAAATAAGATTCTCATGTATTTTTTTTCACTAATTCAAACACCAGATCTATTCAAAAAATTAATTAGTTAATAATGAACTATTTTGAAAATGTTAACATTTGTTCAGAAAGTGAAAAATGCTACCGAATTTCGGCATATTGACAATCAGAGCTTTCATATTTTAATAATGAGATAATATTTTAATATCTTGTATAGTCGATTCACAAGAATAATAGATTTCAAGTGAATCTGACTTAATAAAAAATAAATGCTAGTGAAACTATACCTTAAAAACAGTATATTATTAGTTTTTTATACCGAAATAATAGTCTTTCTTCAGATATAATCATTGTTTTGTATTAACGTAATATCAAATTATAAATCCGTATAAACTAAATTAATTTATTATGTTTTTTCATTTGAAATTGTTTAAATATTGTGTTACTAATACTACAACCAAAATGAATTAAAATCATATGTAAAAGCTAAATTATTTACCAACGTGTAAATGGCTGACAGCTCAATTATTATGAAACTTTATTTTTGTTTTTTTTTTTTCATTTTTAAACAATTAATTGGATTCAATAATATCGATAATAATATAAATAATATAAAATTTATAAAATAAGCAAAAAATGTACACAATATTGAGAAATTCTTTACATTTTTTTAAATATCAAGAATATATTGTTTATTTATTTAACATTAAAAATAACCATTAGCAAAATTATTTTTCGTGAAGATATAAAATATATATTGTTTTTTCTGAACAGATCAGCTTATAAGTATTTTTCTAAATTTGAAACAAAATTTTATCAATCATGACCGACTGATATAAAAATTCACCTGGTATTTAAATTCTCTAGATTTACTAGGGAATTCTATCGAAGAATTTATTATCGAGAATTTGTTCACCAATATTTTTACTTGGGTGCAAAATTTTACATTATATTTAAATGCAAATATATTTCGAAACAATGATGGAATATGAAATATTAAAGTACAGATGCTTCGATAGATTATTTGAATATTTCTCAGGATTATAAATTTTTTTTCCAGAATGCTGAGAGAATAAGATATATAATTAGCATAGAAAACCACAAAAATAATTAGGAGTCATGAATATAATTTGCCTAAAATCATAATATGCATAAAAAATTATTCGAAAATTCTTATAATTATTTTTGATTGGCAAACGAAACAGTTGCAAAAATTTATTCAAGAGAGTGAATATAATACATAAAAAATTATAAAAATGGATATAATAAAAAGAAATTTCCTATATGTTATATTTTATTTAAAAAAATATATTCAGAGCGGTAAAACGTTTTAAGTAAAAATGTAAAAATATAGTTTATGTTACATAACATTTTTATTTTTAATTAAAATTAATTCTTGATCTTGGTATCTTGGTATATTATTTAAAAACAAAAATCTTTTTACAAAACAAAGTTCATATAATCATTCAGAATTTGAAAACAAAATTGTAAAAATTTATTCGAAAGAGGTAATATTCAATTACACATCAATTTATTAGATGTGGGAATAATGAAAAATATTTTACTAAATTTATTCATATTTTTTTTTCAATATATTCAAATAAGAAAAACATTTCAAGCATGAAAAATGCATCATTTTCATCAATAATTTCAAAAATAACAGTATTATTTTATTTGGGCTATTCTTCAGGAATAAAAATTATTTTTCCTCAATTTTGCGAAAGTCTTTGAATGATGAACATGAAAAAATATATTGAAAATAAGTTATAAGAACAGTGCACATAATAAAAGTTTTTGTATATATTTACATGAGGATATAAATATTTTTTTATTTTAAAAAAAGTTAACAAAAATTATTTAAAAAGAGAGATATCATAAATGAATCAATAAAAAATATTATTTTTTAAATATATTCAAAGCAGGAAAATACTTCAAGTTTGAAGGAACAAATACACAGTTTATGTCTAATAGCCAATCTAATATTTAATGAAAACACAATAGCTGGCAGCATTATTTTTATTAATAAGGTTAAAATTTTTTAGGAATAAAAATAATTTTTTCAAATTTTGGGGAGACCTTATATGATCTATGTAAAAAGTTGACTGCATGTTGATTGTTAATAGCATTATTTTTACTAAAAAAATTTGAACATTTTATTACAAATTATTTCGTTACGAAGTAGTAAATAATACAATTTTCCTCGAGAATCAAATTCTAGCCTCACTTTTGAAATTCGCCAAAAAGTTCATCTAAAAAGCTCAGAAAGCACGAGTAGTTTTGTTAATACAAAATACACTAATAAATATTTAAATGCATGCATTGTATGTATATGATTTAAAAATGATTTTGTTAATATTTATTTCTTGTTTACTTTAAAGTATTTTGCAGATAAAATTTTTATTTAAATTTGAAAATTAGTATGAAACATAAAAACAATATTTAAAAATCAGATCAATAGATTAATTGAAAGATTTATTAAAAATAAAATAATATATTATATGATTTAAATGATGTTATGGACTTTTGTTAATGATTAAATATTATTTAATCTAATTTAATAAATAACAGACTAAAACGTAGAAAAGCTCATCGTCAGATTTTTAATTGAAATAACAGGCTAATGAAAATAAATAATTATAATTAGTGCATTATAAGTCAATAAATCGTAAATGTACTAAAATATCATATGTTTTGATTTAAACTTAAATCAGTTGCACTAACCAGAATAAAAAAATATTTAAACTAGCTGTAAGTGGAATTCTGACTCAAGGCAATTAGGGCATCGTGCCTTAAGGCAAATTGCTGGAACTTCCCGTACCAAAAATTATTATTTTTTTTTAAAACGATTAACATTTTTGAAAAAAAATTACTTTGAAAAAATAAGATTTTTGAGAAACTATAAATTGGACAAAAAATTAGTTTTTTTTTGAAAAAAAAAAAAATTAAAAAAAATTTTTTTTAAAAAAAATTTTTTTTTTTTTTGAAAAAAATTTTTTTTTTCTTTATTTTGACATATTGTGGAAGATCTGAACTTTTTTTTCAAAGCAATCGTACTGCTTTAACTACATAGGGACAAAATATAAAGCGCGTAAGCGCGGCGTCGCTGTCTAACGCATAAGCATTAGTACGGAACCGATAGGAATGTTAACAAAATGTATACTTATTGTTAAAATCTCTATAAAATGTCTGATAATTTGATGTGCATATGTCTAATGATCATTTTTGACCGCCAAATGGCTCATTTTTTTACTTTTTCCTCTATATCTCCGAAACCGCTGGACCTACCTTCATGAAAGTTATATCGATTCTTCATCTTGTCAATACAAATAAAATGTTTTTTGAATTATTAAAATCGGACGCTCCGTTCTCTTAAAAACTGAGTTACCGTTTTCGGAATTTTTTGCCCCGTATCTTCGGAACGGCTTGACCTGCCTTTGCCAAAAACTAATCAGCACGTCTCCTTATCAATACGGATCGAATGTTTTTTGAATTATTCAAATCGGTTGATCCGTGTTCCCGAAATCGTCGACGAAAATTTGTATCCGCACATACATACACACACATACATACATACATACACACGCACACACACACACACATACACACACACACACACACACATACATCCATTTTTTCTAAGGTATGCCAAAATGTTCAGAAACCTCTGAAACGTAAAGATATATAAAAATTTTCATTTTCGATTTTTTTGCGATTACTATAACTTGCCCTACGGGAAGTTAAAAATATTAAATGAATTCATTGACAAATTCCTAATTATAAGAGAAAGTTTGATCATTTCTAATTTGTAACACTATAATAAAGGTTCAATATTTTTATTTCATTCGCATTGTAAAAATTAAAAGCTATAATATTATATTATATTGCAAACATTAGCATGTTTGTATAATTTCAGACTGACAATTTAAATTATTATATAAATTATTTTTGTTTTCAGAAATCAAACAAATTTAAATTCTGATTTTTTGCCATTTCTATATGATTTCGATTTATAAAAATTATTATAAGTATTTTAAAATTATAAGTAGACACTTAAAAATGCTTAAATTTAACAATATGGAAAAATAAGTTGCAACAATTATTATTCAACATTTCAGAATTCTTTATTCAAATGCAAATATCATATTAGTTACAATAAATTATCATTCGAAATTATAAAAATCAATTTTGATTCACGTTATCAAAATCAAAATAAAAAAAGTTAAAAAGTAAGTTTCAACAATTATTATTTGTTGAACAATTCAATATGATTTCAATCAATATGCAAAATAAAAGTATAACATTTTTATATCAATTAAGAGAGTAACTAGCTGTAAGTGGAATTCTGTCTTAAGGCAATTAGGGCATCGTGCCTTAGGGCAAATTGCTGGAACTTCCCGTACCAAAAATTATTATTTTTTTTAAAAACGATTAAAATTGAAAAATTGAAAAAAATGTACTTTGAAAAAATAAGATTTTTAAGAAACTATAAATTGGACAGAAAATTACTTTTTTTTGAAAAAAAAATTTTTTTTAAAAAAAATTTTAAAAAAAAATTTTTTTTCAATTTTTTTTTTTTTTTTTTTAAAAATGTTTTCTTTAATTTGACATATTTTGGAAGATCTGAACTTGTTTTTCAGAGCAATCGTACTGCTTTAACTGCATAGAGACGAAATATAAAGCGCGTAAGCGCGGCGTCGCTGTCTAACGGGTAAACATTGATACGGAACCCATAGGAAAATAAACAAAATTTATACTTATTGTTAAAATCTCTATAAAATATCTGAAAATTTGATGTGTATATGTCTAATGATCATTTTTGACCGCCAAATGGCATTTTTTTTTACTTTTTTTGTTATATCTCCGAAACCGCTAGACCTGCCTTTATGAAAATTTGATCAATTCTTTATCTTATCAATACAAGTCAAATGTTTTTTGAATTATTAAAATCGGACGCTCCGTTCTCTTAAAAACTGAGTTACCGTTTTCGGCACTTTTTGCCCCGTATCTCCGGAACGGCTAGACCTGCCTTCGCCAAAAACTAATCAGCACGTCTCCTTATCAATACGAATCGAATGTTTTTTGAATTATTCAAATCGGTTGATCCGTGTTCCCGAAATCGTCGACGAAAATTTGTATCCGCACATACATACACACACGCACACACACACACACACACACACACACACACACACACACACATACATCCATTTTTTCTAAGGTATGCCAAAATATTCAGAAACCTCTGAAACGTAAAGATATATAAAAATTTTCATTTTCGATTTTTTTGCGATTACTATAACTTACCCTACGGGAAGTTAAAAAGTCTTGAATAAATCACTTAAAACTTTAAATGCAATTTTAGTTTAAATTATTAAACAAAATTGTAATTTGTTTTGTAGGTAAACCTGTTGTTGGATAATATGAAAAAGTAACTACTATTTATTTAACAAAATAATTTATAATAATAACCAATACATATTTTTAAATGTTTCAAGTAAAAAAAAAATAAAATTCTTACTGATTATTATACAAAAGTAGGGTGTAAAATGTAAGTATATTATTGAAAAATTTATTTATTGATTTATTTAGCTTTTAGTTTATCGTTTATAGTCTTGCTAAAAGAGCTAATTCTTGCAAAAAAAGCAATTTAGATCCAATGATATCATCAATGATATGGAAAGAGATTTGTTCAATAGTTTTGAAATAAGCAAAAGTGACACATAAATAATGAGTAATTATTTACTTTTTTATTATTGAAAGTACATAGTTTATGTATTTAAAAATAGATTTAATCAATGGCAAAATTATTTTAAGGATACAATATATTCGTTTTATTTTTCAGGAAAATGTTGTAACTTGCTAGCTACTATAAATAAGCTGATAAAAAGTATTTTTGCAAATTTGAAACATAATTACAATCATGGATTATAAATGCCATCAATCATAAACTTACTAATTGATTTCAATTATTAGTTTGAAAATTCATTTGATTTACCAATACATCCATTATTGTTAGTTGACATAATTATTTTTATTAATAACGTTAAAATAAATAATTAATAGATTTATTTGATTACAAAACAAGTGCAGAGATTTATTTTAGCTTTGAAAAAAAAAATGCATTTGCAAATCCTTATACAAAAGAGAGAATATATATAATTCCATATCAAAATTCTTGTTGCCTACAACTTTTGTTACTTATATAATATTAATTTGAACGAAAATTTATACTGTCAATTGCAGTAATATTTATATTAATAATGTTGAACTTGATAACTAATAGCATCATTTTAAATATTCCACAAGAAGAACAAAAACCGGGGAATTGTAATCTACAGTGAAAATGAAATTATTTTTTTACTATTTACAAATAGTAGTAATATACAAGTAGTAGTCCATAGTATTATACATGGGATCAAAACCAACTTCTAATAATTTATCAAATTATTTAGCAAATGTTTTAAATACTTCAACAATAACATTCCTATCTTATATAAAAAAATCATCAGTTAATGATATTAAAAAATTCAAATGCAAAGAAATTTTATATTATAAATATAATAGTAAGCCAAAATGTACATAATATTGAGAAATTCTTTACATTTTTTTAAATATCAAAAATATATTTATTTAATAGTAAAATTAATCAATAGCAAAATTTTTTCTCATGAAGATATAAAATATATATTGGTTTTTCTGAACGAATCTGCTTATAAATTATATAAATGATGAACGACCGATAGAATGATTAAATTAAAAATTCATCTGGTCTTTAAATTTCTAGACTTACTGGGAATTCTTTCTAAGAATTTATTATTGAAAATTTGTTCACCAAACATATTTTAATTTTTGGGTGCGTTATTGGGTGCAAATATCACATATTTAAATGAAAATATATTTCAAAACAATTAAGGAATATGAAGTATAAAATTACATATGCTCCAAGAGAATATTTGGATATTTCTCAGGATTATAATTTTTTTTTCCAAAATGTTGAGAGAATAAGATATAAAATTAGCACCCATAACAATTAAAATAATTAGGAGACAGGAATTTATCTTTTAAGTCCTTATAATTATTTTTGCTTGGCAAACAGTTGCCAAAAATTCATTTGCAAGAGAGAATATAAATACATAAAAAATTATAAAATTGGATACAATGAAAAGTAATTTCCTATATGTTATATTTTGTTTTAAAAAAATATATTTAGAGCATTGAAATTTTTTAAGTAGAAAATGTACGAATATAGTTTATTTTTAATTAAAATTAATTCTTGAATTAATTATTTTTAATAATAATGTCACAATAGATAATTAGCAGCATTTTTCATTCAAAATATAAATCTTTTCACAAAACAAAGTTTATATAATCATTTAGAATTTGAAAATAAAATTGTAAAAATTCATTCGAAAGAGGTAATAATCAATTACACATCAATTTATGAAATGTGCGAATAATGAAAAATATTACCTCTTTATTTTATACTAAATTTATTTATATTTTTTTAATATATTCAAAGAAGAGAACCATTTTAAGTATGAAAAATGCATCACTTTCATTTCAAAATTAACAGTATTATTTTATTTAGGATATTTTTCAGGAATAAAAATCATTTTTCTTTTAATTTGCGAAAGGCTTTCAATAATGAGCATGAAAAAATATATGAAAAATAAGTTATAAGAACAGTGCACATAATAAAAGTTTATCTCGTATGTATTCACAAATGTATATATATAAAATTTTTGTTTATAAAAAAACAGTTAAAAATTAATTCAAAGGAGAGATATTAGATATGAATCAATAAAAAATATTTTGCTATATTTTATATTATTTTAAAATATATTCAAAGCAGGAAAATACATTTAAGTTTCGAGGAACAAATGCACGATATATGTTAAATAGCCAATCTAATATTTAATAAAAACACGATAGTTGACAGCATTATTTTTATCAATAATATTAAAATTGATATTTAGCAGAATTTTTGTTTGGAATATTTTTCAGTAATAAAAATATTTTTTTAAAATTTTGACGAGACTAAATAATCTACATAAAAAGTTGACTGTATGTTGAATGTTAATAGCATTATTTCTACTAAAATTTATTGAACATTTTAAAACAAATTACTTCGTTACGAAGAAAGTAATAACAATGTACCTTAAAAATCAAATTAGATCTAGTTGAATTTTAAAATTGGCTAAAAAAGTTCATTTAAAAGCTTAGAAATCACAAAGTAGTTATATTAATGAATTTAATTAAAAATATTTAAAAATTAGATCAATAAATTAATTGATTAGATTTATTAAAATTAAAATTTTATATAAATGACGTTATGGCCTCTTGTTATAGACTAAATATTATTAATATTTATTAAATTATTTAAAAAAAACGTAGAAAAGCTCAATGTCAGTTTTTTTAATTGAAATAACAGACTTGAATTAAAATTAAATTGAAATTAGTGCATTATAAGACAATAAATAATAAAATATCATATCAATATTTAGATTTAAAATTATTAGTTGCATTAAGTAAAATGAAAAATTATATGTAAAATAATTAATGTATCGATTTACAAATTTGCAATTATAAACAACTAAAATAACATCATATTTAGATATAAAATATTCTTATTACAGCTTTTTTGAAAAAATTAAAAGCTATAATATAATATTATATTGCAAACATGTTTGTATAATTTCAGACTGACAATTTAAATTATATAAATTATTTTTGTTTCCAATAAACCAAACAAAATTAAATTCTGTATTGCTGAAATATTAAATATTTACATGATTCAGATTTATGAAAATTATTATAATTATTTTAAATTATAAGTAGACACTTGCTAATATTCAAAATTAACAATATGGAAAAATAAGTTTCAACGATTGTTATTTAAAATTGCAGAATTTTTTATTAAAATTAAATAGCATATCAGTTACAATGAATTATCATTCTAAATTATGAAAATCAATGTTGATTCACGTTATCAAGTTAAAAAGTATGTTTCAACAATTATTATTTGTTTAACTGTTCAATATTATTTTAATCAAAATGCAAAATAAGAGTATAACGACGTTTTTAAATCAATTTGTTTTAAGAGAGTAAAAAGTCTTGAGAAAATTCTTTTAAAAATTCGAAAGCAAATTTTGGTTTAAAATATTGATAAAAATTGAAATTTGTTTTGTAGCCGAAAAGACGCTACTATTTATTTAACAAAATAAATTAAAGTAATAATTAAAATATATTTTTAAAAGTTTTTAAGTCAATATTAAAATTAAGTTTGAACTGAATATTATATAAAAGGTAGGTGAAAATTTTGAATATATTATTGAAAAGTAAAATTAAAATGTACAAAATTTTTACATAATATTATGTAGTCTAATAATTTTTTTTGCTAAAAAAGGAGCCGACGATAGGGAAAAAGATTTATTCAAAATAATGGTTATGAAATAAGCAAAAGTGGCTCATAAATAATATTGAGTAATTGTTTACTGAGTTTTTTTTTTGCATTAAAAGTATATAGTTTATATATTTAAAAATAGAATGAATTGATTGCAAAATTATTTTCTAAGGATATAATATATTCGTTATTTCAAAAAAAAAAATCACATTATTATGTTTCAATAATTACAATCATGGATCATAAATATATACAACCATGATTAATATAACTATAATATTAAAAAATCCTTAGATTTACTAAAAAATTTATTATTGCTAGTAATATTGTTTTTTAATATATTTTGCGCTTAAAAGTTCAGTTAAATGATAAATATGCAAAATACTTTAATTTAGTATTTTCATTAATATTATGTTTGAGAATCAAATCATATCACGAAATTCTTTCATAAAATAAATATATTTCATATATAATTTTTTTCATATAAAAAGTGGAGTGTAAAACACAGATTGTTTCAATATTAATATAATAATATTGGTCATTTAAATACATTTTTTCGGATTCAAAGTAATCAGAGTCAAATAGGAATTTGCAAAATATGTTAAATAATTTGAAAAAAATCATTTGTTTAATATTTCTATAATTATTATATTTGAGAACCGAATCATATCACAAAATTCTTTAATAATGAATTTATATTTATTCATATATAAATTTATAATATTTGTTTGTGGAAAATTTATGGGAGAACTGTTTTACATGATTTATTACAAATAAAAAATATGTTTTCCATCTGATTTACAAGTCTAATTATATATTTACACGAATTATACATAATGTTTAAATGAGGGCGTAATGGAATAATTTGGTGGGCGACCAAGATTCGTTTCTTTAGTTTTATCGAATTTGGTAAACAATTTATCAAAATTTATGTGAGTCACGAAAAAAAAAAAATTAATTAGCACTTTAAATAATTAAAAACTCTAGCACATTAAATAATTAAAAACTCTAAATAATTAATTAGCACTAAAAACATGATTAAAGCCATCAAAAAGGCATTAATATTAATATTCATTAATAGTTTGATATAAATTTTTCATAAATTCGATATATAAATTTTACATGTGGGCGTCATAGAAGCATTTTGTGGGCGTAGAGTGTAAAATACAGATTTCAATATTAATATAATAATATTGATTTTTTAACACATTTTTTTCAATAACTACAAATCTGATTAAATAATAAATATATAAAATATGTTAAATAATTTAGAAAAAAATCATTTGTTTAATATTTTAAACATTATTATATTTGAGAATGAAATCATATCATATAAAGTTTCACAATAATACAAGAAATATTTATATTTATTCAAGTAATTATAAATCGATCATATATATCATATATTTTGTAATATATCATAAATTTGTTCACATAAAATTAGTATATGTACAGTATACAGTAATTGATTATTTGATAGTAGAATACTAATTCAACTATTACAATTTTTCTAATTGTTTATATAGAATTTATTATTTAAGTTATTATATTTAACAAGATAGTAAAAAACATGTTACAAAAATTAATTTAAAAAATGGGTGGCATAAGAATTCAAAATAATGAAAAATAGTTCAACGTAATTTAAAATTTATTTTATAAAATATTCAGAGCATAAAATTATTTTAAATTGTTAGGTGACAGTATTATTTTTATTATTAACTTTAAAATTAATAACTATTAGAATTATTTGATTGGGAATAATTTTTAGGAATAAAAATCATTTTACAAAAAAGTGCATAGAATTATTTGAGCTTTGAAAAAAAGCAGTTTCAAAAGCTCATAAAAATGAATGTATATACGAGTACATAATTACATATCAAAATTTATGTTGCCTTTAACTTTTGTTACATATATAATACATTTCAGCAAAAAATTAATACCGTCATCTGCAGTAATATTTTTATTAATAATGTTGAAATTAATAACTAATAGCACTATTTCATTTGAAAAATTCCACAGGGATTACAAAAAGCGGGGAATTGCATTCTACAGTAAAAAAATCGATCACACAGTAAAAATCGAATATTTTTTTTACTATTTTTTTTTTTTATAAATTAATTTTTCTTAAAATTGTTTGTGTAGAAGCAAAAATATTGCATTTTGATTTTTAAAATTTGCCACAAAGACTCATTTAGTAAATATTAGTTTTAAATACAAAAAACTCGAAGAAACACATTGTATATCAACGAAACTAAAATGAAAATTAATCACCTATTGTATCCCAAAAATATATTCAGAATTATTTTACAATTAGCTCTATAGGATCAAAATCAACTTTTTATAATTTATCAACATATTTAGCAAATGTTTTAAATACTTCAATAATAAAATTCCTATCTTATAATAAAAATCATCAGTTAAATATATTAAAAAATTCAAATGCAGAGAAATTTTAATTTTGATTAGTTTTGATGTAACCAATTTTGATGTTCATATGCATAACACATATAGTTTAATATCAAAAAGTATGAAAAGTTCAACACAATAACAGAATATCCCAATTTGAAAAATGCATACATAGACTTGTACAAAATAATCTTAAAATTTAAAAATAGATCCAAAAATTAACAATGAGTAAGATGGGTTCAAATATATATATTTATATATTTAAAAAAGAATGATTGAAAATAAGTTTGTACATAAATTTAGCATATCTTTTTACAAAATTCGGGGTTTGAAAATATTTCACGTACCTAATTAAAATTGTAGAATTTGTAATAGATATTTCTTTGCCTTATTGTTTGATAATAAGAAAACTTGCTGAAAAGGCAGTGAAGAGATCACTAATAAAATTATTCTAGTCACAATAAGATTCTCATGAATTTTTGTTTTCACTAATTCAAACACCAGATCTATTCCAGAAATTATTTAGTTAATAATGAACTATTTTCAAAATGTTAACATTTGTTCAGAACATGAAAAATGCTACTGAATTTCGGCATATTGACAATGAGTTTTCTTCATTTGATAATGACCTAATATTATAATATATAATATATTTTAATTAATACAAAGTTTTCACAGGAGAGAATATAAAAATGTATAATAATTTTAAATTTTATACATACAAATTTATAAAATTGGATGTAATTAAAAGTAATAATTTTTGTTACATATCACTTTTATTTTTAATTGAAGCGGCATTTTTCTTTTGAAATATTTTTCATGGATAAAAATCATTTTCCCCAAATTTTTAAAAAGGCTTTGAATAATAAATAAAAACATTAATGATTTCATACATTAAATTCATATATCGTATATTCATATTTTGTCATATATTATAAATTTTATTCATATCAATATGCATATTTTGGAATGTAAAACACAGTTTCAAAAGATAAAATTTTTATTTTGTTGCAATTTTTCGAATTGTTGGAGATTTAATAGAGTAATATATTTAAATTAAGACATGTGGTTATTAAGACATTTTTATATTAGGCATATATTTTAAAAAAATTATCTAAAAGTTGAAACTGAATAAAAAATATGTATTTATATATATAAAACAGAATGTTTAAAAATATATTTAATCATAAATTTATCATATTCTTTTACAAAATTTAGGGTTTGGAAATTACTCACATAAAAAATTAAAGAATTTTCAATAAATAGTTTTTTGCTTTATTGTTTGTTAATAGAAAAAACACTTGCAGCAATGGCGGTAAAGACACCACTAATAAAATTAATTCAGTCAAAATTAAGTTCTCAGGCATTTTTTCCCTAATTTAATCACCAGATTTATTCTCAAAATTTAATAGTTAATAATAAACTATTTTGAACATGTTAAACATTTGTCCAGAAAGTGAATAACACCATATTTCGGCATAATAATAATTTATACAATATTTCATTTTTGAAAATATAACAAAGAATGATTTAACAAATTACATATCAATTTATTATAAGTCGTATTTTACAATATTTTATATTTTTTGATAGTATATTCAAAGCAGGAAAATACTTTGAGTTTGGAGGAACAAATACAATTTATGTTAAATAGGCAATGTAATTTTCTGTTAGTACAAAATAGTTGAGAGTATTATTTTTATTTATATTTATTTTATTCAAAAATGATGATGAGGTCAAAATCGAATGATGCCTTAGATAACATAAATGCTTTAAATATTAGTAGCATGTTTTAAAAAAGGAATTTAATGTTATTATCGTTAATAAATATGAAAAAGATTGTTTCGCATCTCTGACTGCCATCTTGAACTTCCTTGTAAATTTCTTTTGGTTGAGATTGTGTGATAAATTTTATTTGTTCGTGGCCGTGGCCGTTTTGAATGCCGTGTTGGCTTATTGAGTTTGTTGATTGCTTACGTGGCCCTTCGCTGGTGAGTTAGCGGTTGAGTAGATGTGGCCCTTCGCTGGTGAGTTAGCGGCTGAGTATATTTGACACTTCGCTGGTGAGTTAGCGGTTGAGTGTATGTGGCCCTTCGCTGGTGAGTTAGCGGTTGAGTGTATGTGGCCCTTCGTTGGTGAGTTAGCGGTTGATTGTATGTGGCCCTTCGCTGGTGAGTTAGCGGTTGATTGTATATGGCGGTTGCCAAATTGGTTTGATGTTCCCTGTCTGTTGCCATGGTGCTTATAATCGACTTATTTACCAGGATAATAAGTGATTTATTGAGCACGTGTTGTTGTTTATCTTGAAGTGCTCTCTCGTGGTCGGAGTCTCAATTGTATGCTTAGAATGCGAGTTATGGCAGTTGTGAGCCATTTATAATCATTATTTATATTTTTAAAAATTCTTTTCTTGATTATTCTTGAGACTTCAATTTATTCTGTTACTTCTAAAAATGACTTGATCTTCTTACCTTCTTGCGAAATGTGTGTTACTTGTTCACTCTCGGGGTCACCAAAATATGGAGGTGTGGTCCATAATAAATACCATAATTAACCAAATTGTAGTCATAATAAATTTTATGAAATATTATGTTTTATACTTTGTTTATTTTATGTATGATTAGTATTGACGACACCATGTGTTATCATATTTATCATTTATAAAATATAGTTGGTATTTACTTATTTACAATAAAAAAAAAAAGATTCAAGAATTTTAATTTTGGACTAGGGAGAAACAAAAGCCAGGTCAGATCTGACACTTAAATTAATTTTGTTTTTCTCAGTGCTGTCACAATATGGGCCAATCTGTCCAGAGACATGTGATGCGTGTTGACAAGCCGCGATGCGTGTTGGCAACCCGCTACAAAAATATGGAGGCTTAGTCCATATTAAATACCAAAATGATAGACAATGATAAATTTCATAAAATATTATTTATATTTCGTTTATTTTATATATGATTAATATCCACGACACTATGTGTTGTCATACTGATCATTAATAAAACGTTATTGGTATTTTCTTATTTATAATAGAAAAAGAAAGGTTTTGAAAATTATACATTTTAGGCAAATTCGACTAGGGAGCAACAAAAACCGTGTCCCATCTGACACTTGAATTTACTTTTGTTTTTCTCAGTGCTGTCACTATATGGGCCAATCTGTCCAGAGACATGTGATGCGTGTTGACAAGCCGCGATGCGTGTTGGCAACCCGCTACAAATACATATTTGGTATTATAAATTGTCATTCGAAATGATCAGAATCTTTTTTTTTCACATTTTCAAAACAGCGAAAGAAAGGGAAAAGTTAGTTTCAACAATTATTATTTGTTTAACAATTCAAAATCGTTTCAAATAAAATGCAAAATAAGAGTATGAAATATATATATATATATATATATATATATATATATATATATATATATAATTATATATATATATCAAAAAGAGTAAGAAAACTATTTATATTTTTTCATCAGTTTTATTATGTTTGAGCATAAAATCATATCAACTAATTTTCTTATAAAATTAATAAATCATATTTATATTTATTTATTTCAGATTGTAAATAAAATGTAAAATACTTATTCCAAATTTGTACAATAATATTATTTTTTTACTACATTTTGCTTTAAAAATTCAGTCAATTAATAAATATGCAAAATACTTTAATTTAGGTTTTTTTATTATGATGATTGAGAATCAAATCATTTCACGAAATTCTTTCATAAAATAAATAAATATTATATATAAATTGTTTCATATAAAAAGTGGAGTGTAAAACACAGATTGTTTCAATATTAATATAATAACATTGTTTTTTTAAATACATTTTTTCTGATAACTTTAAATCAAAATAAAATAATATATTTATATTTATTCAAATAATTTTAAATCGATCATATATATCATATATTTTGTAAAATATTATAAATTTGTTTACATAAAATTAGTATATAGTTTAGTTATACAATCAGAGATTATAATATCAGAATACTAATTCATCTTTTGCACTTTTTGTAATTGTATATGTAAAATGTAGTTCATCGTATTTGAAATTTTATTTTATAAAACATTCAGAGCACAAAATTATTTTAAATCGTTAGCTGACAGTATTATATTTATTATTGACGTTGAAATTAATAATTATTAGAAGTATTTGATTGGGAACATTTTTAGGTATAAAAGTCATTTTACAATAAAGTGCATAGAACTATATTAGCTTTGAAAAATAAATGCAGTTGCAAAAGCTCATACAAAAGAGAGAATATATTTAATTACATATCAAAATTTATGTTGCCTATAACTTTTGTTACATATATAATATTATTTTTAACGAAAATTAATACTGTCGACTGCATTTTTATTAATAGTGTTGAAATTAATAAATAATAGTACTATTTTATTCGGGATATTCTTCTATATAAAAAACCATCAATGAATTGTAAACTACAGTAAAAATCAAATCATTTTTTTTACTATTTTTTCACATATTAACTTTTCTTAAAAACTTTCTAGTTTGTCTTTTAAAATTTGCCAAAAAGCTCATTTAGTAAAAGTAGTTTTAATCAAATATAAAAAACTCGAATGAATACATGGTATATATTAATGAAACTAAAATAAACATTAATCATATTTTATATCCCAAAAATATATATAAAATTTTTTCACAATTAGATCCATAATATTAACATGGGATCAAAATCAACTTTTTTTAATTTATCAAAATATTTAGCAAATGTTTTAAATGCTTTTCTAAAACATTTCTATCTTATAAAATATTATCAGTTAAAAATATTAAAAAAATTCAAGTGCAAAGAAATTTTAATTTTGATTAGTTCTGATGTAAACCATTAGTTCTTATGCATAACACCTAATTTAATATTAAAAAAGTATGAAAAGTTGAACTCAATAAAAGAAAAGTAATAATTTGAAAGATGCATACATAGACTTGTACAAATTAATGTTGAAGTTTAAAAAATGATTCAATTAAAATGAATAAGAAAGGTTCCAATATTTAAAAAAGTATATTTAAGAAGAATCTTTGAAAATATATTTAATCATAAATTTGACATATCATTTTACAAAATTTGGGGTTTAAAAATAATTCATATGAAGAAAATTATAGATAAAGTTTAGAGATTTTAATAAATAATTCTGTGCCTTTTTGTTTCATAATAAGAAGTAAAAGGCATCACTAATAAAATTATTCTAGTCAAAATAAGATTCTAATGTATTTTTTACATTAATTTTTAACTTCACTTGAAAAAATTTGAGATGTTTTCAGAAAGTGAAAACTACTGCCGAATTTCGGCATATTGACAATCTAAGTTTCATAATTTAATAATGATCTAATATTTTAAAATCATGTATAGTTAATTCACAAGAAAAATAGATTTTAAGTGAATGTGGCGAAATAAAAAACGGGACTTAATAAAAAATACTTATTAAAAAATTTTAAAGGCAGGGATTATATTGTTCAATTAAGTAATATATTTATATATAAAATTTAATTATTCCGTAAAATAATCTTTTTTAATTATATATTAATATATTATATATATATATATATATATATTATATATAATAAAATATTTATATTATTATTAATTATATCCTTAATAAAAAATACTTATTAAAAAATAAATCAGTCAGTTGCGAGTGAAACTATATCTTAAAAATAGTATATTATTAGTTTTTTATACCGAAATAATAGTCTTTCTTCAGATATAATTATTATTTTAACGTAATATAAAATCATTTTCGTATAAAATAAATTAATTTATTATGTTTTTATTATTTAAAATTGTGTAAATATCATGTTGTTAAAACTACAACCAAAATTAATTAAAATCACATGTAAAAGCAAAATTATTCACCAATGTTTAAATGGCTGAAAGCTCAATTATTATGAAACTTAATTTTTGTTTATTTTATTTTCATTTGCAAACAATTAATTGGATCCAATAATATTGCTGTTATTGAAGGATATTTGTTAAAAATAATATAATGGTTATAAAATAAGTAAAAAATGCACATAATATTGCGTAGTTTACTAATATTTTTTTACGAAAAATCAATAATGAATTGTTCATGTATTTAACAGTAAAATTAATCAATGGCACAATTATTTTTCATGAAGATATAAAATATATATTGTTTTTTCTGAACTAATCAGCTATAAAAAGTATTTTTTCAAATTTGAAACCAAATTATATCAGTTATGAACGACTGATAGAATAATTAAACTAAAAATTCATCTGGTCTTTGAATTCACTAGATTTACCAGAAATTCCATCGAAGAATTTATCATTGAAAATTGGTTCACCAATATTTTTATTTGGGTGCAAATATTATATTATATTTAAATGGAAATATATTTCGAATCAACAAGGAATATGAAATATAAAAGTATAGATGCTTCGATAGAATATTTGGATATTCTTTGGATATTATAAATATTTTTTCCAAAATGTTGAGAGAATAGGATATAAAATTAGCATGGAAAACCACTAAAACAATTAGGAGTCAAGAATTATCAATTTGCATAAAATGCATAATATGCATAAATTTATTCGAAAATTCTTATAATTATTTTTGATTGGCAAACGAAACAGTTGCAAAAAATTATTCAAGAGAGAGAATATAATACATAAAAAATTATAAAAATTGATATAATGAAAAGTAATTTCCTATATGTTATATTTTGTAATAAAAAATATATTCAGGGCAGTAAAACGTTTTGAGTAAAAATTTACAAATATAGTTTATGTTACATAACATTTTTATTTTTAATTAAAATTAATTCTTGATCTTGGTATCTTGGTATATTATTTAAAAATAAAAATCTTTTTACAAAACAAAGTTCATATAATCATTCAGAATTTGAAAACAAAATTGTAAAAATTCATTCGAAAGAGGTAATATTCAATTACACATCAATTTATGAAATGTGGGAATAATGAAAAATATTTTACTAAATTTATTCATATTTTTTTCAATATATTCAAATAAGAAAAACATTTCAAGTATGAAAAATGCATCATTTTCATCAATAATTTCAACTAGCTGTAAGTGGAATTCTGTCTTGAGGCAATTATGGCATCGTGCCTTAAGGCAAATTGCTGGAACTTCCCGTACCGCAACGAAATGTTCGTGGAATACTGAATGTTTTCAAATAGATTATTATAAATATTGTAAAATTGTCTAATATTTATAAGAATTATGTAAACTGAATTGCAGAGTTGAAATTATTTGTAAAGTATATTAGTACTATAGTCAGAATTAAAAATAAAATCTAAAATATTTTCGATATACAAAAAACTAAAAAAAAAAAAAAAAAATTGGAAAAATTTTTTTTTTCCTAAATCAATTATTTCGTTAAGACAAGCAGAAAGTTCTTTGAATCATTTGTATCGGACGCTTAGTTCTCTCAAAAATTGCCATTTTTTACATATTTAGCGTCGTATCTTCAAAATGGCTGGGCCTGCCTTTGCCAAAAACTAATAAACACTTCTCCCAATCATTACTAATTGAATGTTTTTTAGATCATTCAAATCGGATACTCCGTTCTCTCAAAAATTCGATTTCTATTTTCTGCACTCTTTGCTCCGTATCTCCGAAACTGCTGGACCTGCCTTTGCCAAAAACTAATCAGCTCTTTTCCCTATCAATAGGAATCGAAAGTTTTTTGAACCATTCAAATCGGTTAATCCGTACGCCCGAAAACGTGGGCGAAAATTTGTATCCATACATACATACACACTCACACACACACACATCCATTTTTTCTGAGGTATGCCAAAACGTTCAGAAACCTTCAAAACGTCGAGAAATGTAAAAATTTTCAATTCCGATTTTCGGCCCATTACAATAACTTACCCTACGGGAAGTTAAAAATAACAGTATTATTTTATTTGGGCTATTCTTCAGGAATAAAAATTATTTTTCCTCAATTTTGCGAAAGTCTTTGAATGATGAACACGAAAAAATATATTGAAAATAAGTTATAAGAACAGTGCACATAATAAAAGTTTTTATATATATTTACATGAGGATATAAATATTTTTTTATTTTAAAAAAAGTTAACAAAAATTATTTTTTAAATATATTCAAAGCAGGAAAATACTTCAAGTTTGAAGGAACAAATACACAGTTTATGTCTAATAGCCAATCTAATATTTAATGAAAACACAATAGCTGGCAGCATTATTTTTATTAATAATGTTAAAATTTTTTAGGAATAAAAATATTTTTTTTTAATTTTGAGGAGACCTTATATGATCTATGTAAAAAGTTGACTGCATGTTGATTATTAATAGCATTATTTTTACTAAAAAAAATTGAACATTTTATTACAAATTATTTCGTTGCGAAGTAGTAAATAATACAATTTTCCTCAAGAATCAAATTCTAGCCTCACTTTTGAAATTCGGCAAAAAGTTCATCTAAAAAGCTCAGAAAGCACGAGTAGTTTTGTTAATACAAAATACACTAATAAATATTTAAATGCATACATTGTATGTATATGATTTAAAAATGATTTTGTTAATATTTATTTCTTGTTTACTTTAAAGTATTTTGCAGATAAAATTCTTATTCAAATTTGAAAATTAGTATGAAACATAAACAATATTTAAAAATCAGATCAATAGATTAATTGAAAGATTTATTAAAGATAAAATAATATATGATATGATTTAAACGATGTTATGGATTTTTGTTAATGACTAAATATTATTAATATTTAATAAATGACAGACTAAAACGTAGAAAAGCTCATCGTCAGATTTTTAATTGAAATAACAGGCTAATGAAAATAAATAATTATAATTAGTGCATTATAAGTCAATAAATCGTAAATGTACTAAAATATCATATGTTTTGATTTAAACTTAAATCAGTTGCACTAACCAGAATAAAAAAATATTTAAAAAATATTAAATGAATTCATTGACAAATTCCTAATTATAAGAGAAAGTTTGATCATTTCTAATTTGTAACATTATAATAAAGGTTCAATATTTTTATTTCAATCGCATTGTAAAAATTAAAAGCTATAATATTATATTATATTGCAAACATTAGCATGTTTGTATAATTTCAGACTGACAATTTAAATTATTATATAAATTATTTTTGTTTTCAGAAATCAAACAAAATTAAATTCTGATTTTTTGCCATTTCTATATGATTTCGATTTATAAAAATTATTATAAGTTTTTTAAAATTATAAGTAGACACTTAAAAATGCATAAATTTAACAATATGGAAAAATAAGTTGCAACAATTATTATTCAACATTTCAGAATTCTTTATTCAAAAGCAAATAGCATATTAGTTACAATAAATTATCATTCGAAATTATAAAAATCAATTTTGATTCACGTTATCAAAATCAAAATAAAAAAAAGTTTAAAAAGTAAGTTTCAACAATTATTATTTGTGGAACAATTCAATATGATTTCAATCAATATGCAAAATAAATGTATAACATTTTTATATCAATTAAGAGAGTAAAAAGTCTTGAAAAAAATCACTTAAAACTTTAAATGCAATTTTAGTTTAAATTATTAAAGAAAATTGTAATTTGTTTTGTAGGTAAACCTGTTGTTAAATAATATGAAAAAGTAGCTACTATTTATTTAACAAAATAATTTATAATAAAAACCAATATATATTTTTAAATGTTTCAAGTAAAAAAAAATAAAATTCTTACTGATTATTATACAAAAGTAGGGTGTAAAATGTAAGTATATTATTGAAAAATTAAAATAAATGCACAAAATGTTTATATATCGTTTATAGTCTTGCTAAAAGAGCAATTTAGATCCAATGATATCAATGATATGGAAAGAGATTTGTTCAATAGTTTTGAAATAAGCAAAAGTGACACATAAATAATGAGTAATTATTTACTTTTTTATTATTGAAAGTACATAGTTTATGTATTTAAAAATAGATTTAATCAATGGCAAAATTATTTTAAGGATACAATATATTCGTTTTTTTTTTTCAGGAAAATGTTGTAACTTGCTAGCTACTATAAATAAGCTGATAAAAAGTATTTTTGCAAATTTGAAACATAATTACAATCATGGATTATAAATGCAATCAATCATAAACTTATTAATTAATTTCAATTATTAGTTTTAGTATTACCAATACATCCATTATTGTTGACATAAATATTTTTATTAATAACGTTAAAATAAATAATTAATAGATTTATTTGATTACAAAACAAGTGCAGAGATTTATTTTAGCTTTGAAAAAAAAAATGCATTTGCAAATCCTTATACAAAAGAGAGAATATATATAATTCCATATCAAAATTCTTGTTGCCTACAACTTTTGTTACTTATATAATATTAATTTGAACGAAAATTTATACTGTCAATTGCAGTAATATTTATATTAATAATGTTGAACTTGATAACTAATAGCATCATTTTAAATATTCCACAAGAAGAACAAAAACCAAGGAATTGTAATCTACAGTGAAAATGAAATTATTTTTTTACTATTTACAAATAGTAGTAATATACAAGTAGTAGTCCATAGTATTATACATGGGATCAAAACCAACTTCTAATAATTTATCAAATTATTTAGCAAATGTTTTAAATACTTCAACAATAACATTCCTATCTTATATAAAAAAATCATCAGTTAATGATATTAAAAAATTCAAATGCAAAGAAATTTTATATTATAAATATATTAGTAAGCCAAAATGAACATAATACTGAGAAATTCTTTACATTTTTTTAAATATCAAAAATATATTTATTTAATAGTAAAATTAATCAATAGCAAAATTTTTTCTCATGAAGATATAAAATATATATTGGTTTTTCTGAACGAATCTGCTTATAAATTATATAAATGATGAACGACCGATAGAATGATTAAATTAAAAATTCATCTGGTCTTTAAATTTCTAGACTTACTGGGAATTCTTTCTAAGAATTTATTATTGAAAATTTGTTCACCAAACATATTTTATTATTTGGGTGCGTTATTGGGTGCAAATATCACATATTTAAATGCAAATATATTTCAAAACAATTAACGAATATGAAGTATAGAAGTACATATGCCCCAAGAGAATATTTGGATATTTCTCAGGATTATAATTTTTTTTTCCAAAATGTTGAGAGAATAAGATATAAAATTAGCACCCATAACAATTAAAATAATTAGGAGACAGGAATTTATCTATATTAAGAAATTGAATTATACATAAAAATTTTATTAAACAAGTCCTTATAATTATTTTTGCTTGGCAAAAAAACAGTTGCCAAAAGTTCATTTGCAAGAGAGAATATAAATACATAAAAAATTATAAAATTGGATACAATGAAAAGTAATTTCTTATATGTTATATTTTGTTTTAAAAAAATATATTTAGAGCATTAAAATTTTTGAGTAAAAAATGTACGAATATAGTTTATTTTTAATTAAAATTAATTCTTGAATTAATTATTTTTATTAATAATGTCACAATAGATAATTAGCAGCATTTTTCATTCAAAATATAAATCTTTTCACAAAACAAAGTTTATATAATCATTTAGAATTTGAAAACAAAATTGTAAAAATTCATTCGAAAGAGGTAATAATCAATTACACATCAATTTATGAAATGTGCGAATAATGAAAAATATTACCTCTTTATTTTATACTAAATTTATTCATATTTTTTTAATATATTCAAAGAAGAGAACCATTTTAAGTATGAAAAATGCATCACTTTCATTCCAAAATTAACAGTATTATTTTATTTAGGATATTTTTCAGGAATAAAAATCATTTTTCCTTTAATTTTCGAAAGGCTTTCAATAATGAGCATGAAAAAATATATGAAAAATAAGTTAAGAACAGTGCACATAATAAAAGTTTATATATGTATTCACAAATGTATATATAAAATTTTTGTTTATAAAAAAAACAGTTAAAAATTAATTCAAAGGAGAGATATTACATATGAATCAATAAAAAATATTTTGCTATATTTTATATTATTTTAAAATATATTCAAAGCAGCAAAATACATTTAAGTTTGGAGGAACAAATGCACGATATATGTTAAATAGCCAATCTAATATTTAATAAAAACACGATATTTTTTTTTTTTTTTTTTTTTTTTTTTTTTTTTATTCAACAATATATTTACAACTATCCTACATAGACATTAAGTAAATCTTTTGGCAATTATATGTAAAAATGACATCGATATATAAATAGTGAAAAATACACAGTTGCATTTTTCCTTTATAAGAATTAATAGTGTGACACGAGTAATTACAATCTAATTAAATCACTAAATATTTTTCTTTTAAGTCTTCGTGTTGTGTTTGTGGATAGCAGTGCGTTGGCCAACTCATTTGGGTGTTCTTCCAGTCTGTCTTTGTAGTTAACAGCGAATCTTTTAACTTCCTCGGCTACAGTGCGCATATGTGTGTCATCATGGATCAGCCAGGTGGGAGTATATTTTGGGGCGCCTAAAACGATCCTAAGAACTTTGTTCTGAAACCTTTGAATGATGTTAGCATTACTTTTCGATGTAGTACCCCAAAGTGCTATGCCGTATGTCCAAATCGGCTTAAGTACAACTTTGTATACTAGTATTTTGTTGTGTACAGAAAGATGGGATCTCCTACCCATTAACCAGTATAGTTCTCGTAACTTTTCTTCAAGCTGTTGTCTTTTCTTTTTTATGTGAATTTTCCAATTCAGTTTGCGGTCTAGATGCATGCCCAGATACTTTACGTGTTCGACCTGAGGGACTTCTATTTCATTCACAGTTACAGGTGGACATGTCTCGTGTTTGAGTGTAAAAGTGATGTGGGATGATTTCTGGCTGTTGATCTCTAGCCTCCACAGTTTGTACCATTTTTCTATTGATGTTAAGTGACTTTGAAGTTGCTCTGAAGCAGTTGTGGGATTTTCATGTTTTGAAAGAATGCAAATATCGTCAGCAAATGAGGCTATGCCTGTGTCAAGTGAGGTGGGAATGTCAGCTGTAAAATTAAGAACAAAATTGGGCCGAGAACACTGCCTTGAGGAACGCCTGATTTTATTATTTTAATAGGTGAGTTCATGTTGATAATGTTTACGTAGAAAACTTCGGTTTGATAAGTATGATTTAATTAATAGAAATAGGTCATTGGGTAAAGTATTTTTAATTTTATAAAGAAGTCCTGTATGCCAAACTTTGTCAAATGCTTGTGTGGTATCCAAGAACAGAGCTGAGCAATATTTCTTTTCTTGTAGAGTTTCGTTAATCTTATGCACCAATCTATGGGTCTGTTCAATCGTTGAATGCATCTTTCTAAAACCGAACTGATGACAAGGAATTGTATTATTATTGTTCAATGTGACAAGAATTCTTTTAAGCAGCAATCTTTCAAATATTTTGGAAAGGAGGGGTAAAAGACTTATTGGTCGATATGATGTTGTATAGGATAGATCTTTGCCAGGTTTTGGAATCAAGATAATCCTAGCTCTTTTCCAAGCTTGAGGAAAAATTTGAAGTCTACATATCGAATTGTATAGAATTGTCAGAAATCTTATAGACTTTGGTGAAAGGTGTTTCAGCATTTGCATCGAGATCTTGTCGTATCCTGGTGATTTACCTGATTTGGATTTTGTTATTTCTTTCTTGACTTCTGATAGGGAGAAGCGAATTGTCGGAACTTGTGGTCCTGAAGACATGTTACGAAGCCCATAGTAAATAAACTCTTCTTCTTGAGAACTGCATTTCTGAGGCGGACATTGAAAAACTTCTTCAAAATAGTCGGCAAAGTAATTGACCTTATCCTCATGGCTTATAGCCCAGGAGTTGTCGGCTTTTTTAATTGGTACCGTTTGAGCGACTGGTTGTTTAAATTTCTTTGCGGCTTTCCAAAGTGAATAGTTGGTTTCTTTGGTAGAAGTTAAGTGTTTTAATTTCTCTTCAAAAACTTGGTTGTTAAAGTTCCGGAGCATGAGTTTTAAATCTTTGCAGGCTCTGTTAAGATTGGATTTATCTACCGGTGATCGTGTGGTTTGCCAGATTTTCCTTAGTCTTCTTTTTATTGCGATTTGCCGTTTGATTGAAGTTGGACAATTAAAGAAAAGTTTTTTCGATTGATGGAGTGGAGTTTTGTGCGGCGATATAGAGTGAGTCATTAAAAAAGTTCACAGCAAAATCAATATCTTTTTCAGATTTAGTGGTAAGTTGCATTCCAGATTATTGTCCAGAATATCTCCAAATTTGCTCCAATTGGTATACTTATTTGTAAGGTGAAGGTTGAGGTTACAAATTGGTTCAGTATTGCTAAAAGATACAATTACCGGAGAGTGATCTGAAGACAAGTCCAAGCTTAAGTAGGCTTTCAAGTTTCTTTCTGGAATACCTTTGCAAATGAAGAAATCTAGTAAATCTGGTTTTTTATGCATGTCGCTTGGCCAGTAGGTAGGTTCTCCTGTCGATATTGGTGTTGAGTTGTTGGAGTTTATTAAGTTGAAGAGTTCTCGTCCTCTGGGATTGCATAGTCTTGAACCCCAGTGAGTATGCTTGGCATTATAGTCCCCTGCTACTATGTATTTATTTCCAAGACCGTTGAAAAACGTTTCAAAGTCTCGTTTTAGTATCTTATGTTTAGGCGGGCAGTAGACTGATGCAATTGTAGTATTATTTTGAGGAAATTCTACAGAAATAATGGTAGCTTGCAGGAAATCATTACAGACAGGTTCCATTAGATAATGTTTGATTTTAGATTTTATTAAAATGGCTGATCCTCCGTGTGCTCTATCGTCAGGATGCCTGGTGCTGTAAGTGGTATAGAATGGAATATTAAAATAACTTCTGCTCGTAAAATGAGTTTCTGAAATTAGCATTATATCAATGTCATTGCTTAGAAGAAATTGTTTGAGCTCTTGGTGATGTTGAGCTAGACCGTTGGCGTTCCATGTGCACAATTTATATTCGAATGCCATTATTTTCTTCACTAAAAGACTTGTGATTATATTGAGCACAGTGCCCATTGGTTCATTAACGTTTTCATCATATTTTTTAATTCATGTATGTCACTTTGTTGATTGGCTTGTTGATGGTTTGTAGGTTGTTCTGAATTGTCTTGTTGGCATGTAACATTATTATTTATTTTCTGTGAGTTTCTTGTTATTTCTGAGAAGGAGACGTTTGCACGTACGAAGGAGTGGCTCGTATTAACGGGATTTTTGAGGGGAGTCTGACTTCTTCTTAATGGTGGAAATTTACGAAGTTTTTCTTGTTGATAAATAGCACATCCTTTATAGCTTGCGGGATGGTTTCCTCCACAAAGTGCGCATTTTACGTTTTGGTTGACAGGATCTCTCCACGAACAATCTTTAGTAAGTGTTTTCCGGCGCATTTTACACAACGCGCTGTGCGTGTACAGTAATTTTTTGTGTGCCCTAAACTCTGGCATCTTGTACATTGTGGCACTTCTTGAGTAGGTCTGTTTGCTTCTATAGAAACCTTGGTTCTGTAAAGAAAGTCAATGGAATAAATATCTTTGTTATTTTTCTGTTGTTCCAATTCCACCACAAAGATATTTATTGGGTATCCTGTGTATCTATGTTTTAAGTTGTAAATTCTTAAAACATTGTGACCCTTTTCACTTATTTCTTGTTTTAGCATTGCCACATCAGTGCTATGATGTAAATTTTTTATTACAACTTTGAAAGATCGCTGTGACTTTGTTTGATATGAATGTAGTTCAGTTCCTTTTTCTTTCAAATGTTTTAGTACGGTGTTATACGTCTGTGGATCCTTTGTGTTTACTTTAACTTGCTGCAGTCCAGTTGTTTTGTAAGAATATTTGTCCTTGGCGTGTAATTCTAATAATTCGATTTGTCGTCAACACCGTAGACGAAAATTGGTGGTGGATTAATTGTCTTTTCTACTGGTTCAACACTAGAAGGCGCGTATTGCAGAGTGTCATAATAATTCTTTGTGGGCACTGAGTTTAACCAGTAGTCTTTCAAGGTAACCTTTTTCGTTGTTGCTTCGTTGCAGTAATTTTCCTGTCTTCTTTTATTTGTAACGGTTGTCCATCCCTGGCCTTGATCAACATCATTCATATTTCTATTGATTGGTTCAGGAGTTGTATGTACTTCGGTGTTCTGATTGACGTTATTGTTAATGTGTTGATACGCCGTGTAATCTTTACCGCGGTATTTATATGCACTGGGTCACTGACATTTTTAATTGTTTTTATGTTAATTTTTCACTTGAGTAGTCACTTAGGTCCATTTCACTATCAATATTGTCATATTCCTTGTGATTCACAGTGTTCATTGCTTGCGCAATTGATTCGCCAACAGTTGAACAGCTAACCAAACTTACGTCTGGTGGTCGGGGGCCGTTGGGTTGAGCAAACTCTCTTGATTGCATGACTCACTTTAACATATAACGCACTTATTTTAACACGACTATAAAAGAATAAATAAAATGTATATGGATCTCTACACATGTATAACCGTGGATTATGGATGACTTCCAAATAAATTATTTGCTCGAGAGCTCGCGTGACACGTCCGTTCGGGTCGAGGGCTCGACGAGAACTGAA
>NW_020539727.1:2762138-2781172 GCF_003426905.1 Ctenocephalides felis
GCCAACAGTTGAACAGCTAACCAAACTTACGTCTGGTGGTCGGCCGTTGGGTTGAGAAAACTCTCTTGATTGCATGACTCACTTTAACATATAACGCACTTATTTTAACAAGACTATAAAAAGAATAAATAAAAATGTATATGGATCTCTACACATGTATAACCGTGGATTATGGATGACTTCCAAATAAATTAATTTGCTCGAGAGCTCGCGTGACACGTCCGTTCGGGTCGAGAGCTCGACGAGAACTGAAAAAAAAAAAAAAAAAAAAAAAAAAAAACACGATATTTGACAGCATTATTTTTATCAATAATATTAAAATTGATATTTAGCAGAATTTTTGTTTGGAATATTTTTCAGTAATAAAAATATTTTTTTTAAATTTTGACGAGACTAAATAATCTACATAAAAAGTTGACTGTATGTTGAATGTTAATAGCATTATTTCTACTAAAAATTTTTGAACATTTTAAAACAAATTACTTCGTTACAAAGAAAGTAATAACAATGTACCTTAAAAATCAAATTAGATCTAGTTGAATTTTAAAAGTGGCTAAAAAAGTTCATTTAAAAGCTTAGAAATCACAAAGTAGTTATATTAATGAATTTAATTAAAAATATTTAAAAATTAGATCAATAAATTAATTGATTAGATTTATTAAAATTAAAATTTTATATAAATGACGTTATGGCCTCTTGTTATAGACTAAATATTATTAATATTTATTAAATTATTTAAAAAAAACGTAGAAAAGCTCAATGTCAGTATTTTTAATTGAAATAACAGACTTGAATTAAAATTAAATTGAAATTAGTGCATTATAAGACAATAAATAATAAAATATCATATCAATATTTAGATTTAAAATTATTAGTTGCACTAAGTAAAATGAAAAATTATATGTAAAATAATTAATGTATCGATTGACAAATTTGCAATTATAAACAACTAAAATAACATCATATTTAGATATAAAATATTCTTATTACAGCTTTTTTGAAAAAATTAAAAGCTATAATATAATATTATATTGCAAACATGTTTGTATAATTTCAGACTTACAATTTAAATTATTATATAAGTTATTTTTATTTCCAGTAAACCAAACAAAATTAAATTCTGTATTGCTGACATATTAAATTTTTATATGATGCAGATTTATGAAAATTATTATAAATATTATAAATTATAAGTAGACATTTGATAATATTCAAAATTAACAATATGGAAAAATAAGTTTCAACGATTTTTATTTAAAATTGCAGAATTTTTTATTAAAAATAAATAGCATATTAGTTACAATAAATTATCATTCTAAATTATGAAAATCAATTTTGATTCACGTTATAAACATAAAGCACTAATAAATAAAGTAAAAAAGTAAGATTCAACGATTATTATTTCTATAACAATTCAATATGATTTCAATCAATATGCAAATTTTTTTTTTTTTTTTTTTTTTATTCAACAATATGCAAAATAAGAAAATTTTTATTTTTTATATCAATATGTATTAAGAGAGTAAAAAGTCTTGAAAAAAAACATTAAAAATTCGAAAGCAAATTTTGGTTTAAAATATTGATTAAAATTGAAATTTGTTTTGTAGCCGAAAAGACGCTACTATTTATTTAACAAAATAAATTAAAGTAATAATTAAAATATATTGTTATAAGTTTTTAAGTCAAATTTATAGTCGAACTGAGTATTATATAGAAGGTAGGTGTAAATTTTGAATATATTATTGAAGAGTAAAATTGAAATGTACAAAATGTTTACATAATATTATGTAGTCTAATAATTTTTTTTGCTAAAATAGGAGCCGACGATACGGAAAAAGATTTATTCAAAATAATTCCCATGTAGAAATTAATATCGGTACAATATATTACCAATATCGGTTTTCTGTGGCCGTGATTACCTATATTGCAAAAATATCGGCGAACGTCGGTTCTGTGATGATGTCAACTAATCGATCAGGCCAACGTCAGCCGATATTGAGGCAATAATCTCTATAAATGGCCTTGTCCAATATTGGTCTCAAACTAAAATAGAAATATTGATGCAATATTTTTTATCATCGGCTAATAAATATTGTCCTCAAATAGAAAAATAAATATTGATGCAATATTTTTTTATCATCGACTGATAAATATTGTCCTCAAACTAAAATAGAAATATTGATGCAATATTTTTTATCATCGGCTGATAAATATTGTCCTCAAAATAAAATAGAAATATTGATGCAATATTTTTTATCATGGGCTGATAAATATTGTCCTCAAACTAAAATATAAATATTGATGCAATATTTTTTATCATCGGCTAAAAAATATTGTTCCCAAAGTGAAATATGAATATTGATGCAACATTTTTATCATAGGCTAAAAAATATTGTTCTCAAAGTGAAATATAAATATTGATGCAATATTTTTTTATCATCAGCTGACAAATATTGTCCACAAATTGAAATAAAAATATTGATGCAACATTTTTTATCAACAGGTACAAAATATTATCGTCAAATTGAAAAATAAATATTTATGCAAAAAATTTTATCATCGGGTACAAAATTTTTTATCATAAGCTAATAAATATTGTCCTCAAAATAAAAAATAAATATTGATGCAACATTTTTTTATAATTGACTATTAAATATTGTTCTCATGTTAATAATAAATATTGTTTCCCACAGTAGAGGTTTGTTTTCTTGGGAAAATCCACATTGCTAATAATATGTTTTGTCGAATTTTGTCATTCTGAATCAAATTAGCCCAAATTTAAAAAAAATCCTAATTATTGTTATTATATTTAAAATAAAAAACAAAAGTCTTGTCTGGGATCGAACCTGAGACTACGAGGCTAAGAGGCAGCAACGCTACCGCTTGGCCAAGGACTCGTATAGAATGAGAGCAATATACGCGCCACATAAGGCTTTAAATATTTAACCATGTGATTATTCACAAATATTCAATACTACAAGCTAAAATGTAAAAGATACGTAAAAAGTTTATTCGGACGAAAGATGCGGAATAAAATTACGAATAAAATGATATATAATTCAATATGTGTGTTCATATAATTATTTTCAGATTTTTCAATTTTTCTTGAATTTTAGCACTGCAACTCGCCCATAGGCCAAACCGTTTGAAATACGGAATTGTGATATATGAAAGAATAATTAAAAATTTTGAGACGATTCTAACAATGTATAATACTTTATATGGTTTATTTATGACAATATGAATTTGGATTTTTTTCTTAAATTACAGGAGTCTGACTAGCTTATTTTCCAGACGGTTTACAATACGAAGTTTAGTTGTATGAAAGAAAAACTTTCTAAGACGAATTTAATAATATATAATAATATATGTTGTGATTTCTTTACGAATTTATTAAATATCTTGAATTTAATAAAGTTATGAGTTTTCTATTTTTTGGCGCGGATGAATACGATTTGTATCGTTTCCAGAATATTCCATGGCTTAAGCGCATTAATACAACAAAGTGGTTCTTCAATAGGCATCATGAGCGTCGCTTGACGAAATGTATTATTTGTTCGATTGTAAATAGTCAAATTATGTTTTTATTAAAAGAATAGTGATAATGTGCGTATGTGTGTAGATTGTGTTATGAGTTATAAATTGTAAATAAACAACTGTGTTGTGTTGTGTTGTGCCGTGTCTCATGTTTAATTATATGTCTGAAGCTGGAATTTTCGAGATTATTTTCAAAAAGATTTGCATGTCTTCAATAACCTTTTTACACTAAGATTTTCTAATTTGATCAGGAGTTTAACAGCATTGAGAAATCTGCCGTATATATTATGTGAAATATTTTATAGACATCAAACATAACATAACCTAATTTCTGGCAAGGAGAATTTTACGCGCTGCAACTATCAGGTAAAGGCATATAATATTCCTCAATATTATTCTGTCTATTCATTTAAAACTTATACTTACTTATTTTCAGGAAATAATAATATAGTAGAGAGAAAAAAATTCTACACTTTCATATTTATAAAAGGTAAGCTTCAATAGTTGCTATAATATAATTATTTCTTTCTGCTTTTAAAACTTCTTATTTATTTTCAGGTAATATTGTTGTAAGCGCAGAAAGAAAGGAAACTGGTTTGCTTAGTAATAAAATGTTATCGAAAAGGTTTTCATCAAAAGTTTGTAACTAAATAAGTTATAGAAAGGAAAGATATAAATTTTGACAGAATAATCATAATGTTTGATAATAATAAATGCAATGTGGAATGTCAATAAATCTGTACATTTGCATAGCAAGATTCTAGACCAACGTTTCTCAAACTTATTTCTTCCATCGCCCCCTTTGAAGATCAAAATTTTTGTATCGCCCCCCTACCAAATTTTTTATACAATATATGAAAACTGTTTCTTTTATTACTTTTATTAATATAGTTATAGTGTGATATATTAGTTGATGCAACCTTACATTCTAAATTAGACATTTTTACCAGTGAAAGCAAATAAAACGCAACTTTATGACATTAATCATATATTTTATATATTATAATCAAATTGATACAGTATATAAAATTTTATTTTTAAACTCTAATGAGAAGGATGAATTTGATGGTTTTTTACAAGTTTGTCAATATCAGGTTCCATTTCACTCAAAAACAGTCGTAAGTCACCGCGTTTGGTAATTTGCACTGATTTCTGTTTTTAGTAAGTAGCATTGTCACAGTGCTAAATCCACGTTCACACAAATATGACGATGGAAATGCTAGTAAAATTTTTGAACAACCAACCACAAGCCAGGATATAAGTGCTGAATTGACTTCTGTAGCCAAAATTGTTGATAACCATCTTTAAATTTGATTTTTAATTCCTCATTCGTTGTTAATTCTATAAGGTCTTCTTCTAGCTGGGCTGATGCTTCTACATATGCATTTGAAAAAGGGTCTAATACCCAGCCTGGTATTTCCAAATTCAAAATATCTTGAAATCTTTCAATAAAATTTCCATGAAGATTTTCCAAATGTTGGCAGTACACGAGCAAGTCTTCGTTGCACGATACCGATAAATTTGGAAAATTATGAAACTCCCGTCTGCCAATATTTTTCTTATGTAATAACAGTTTTGCTATAAAAGCAGCGATGATATTTTTTGTTTTTATTAAATTAAAGCCATCGCCTTGAAGTTGTAGATTCATATTGTTGAGTAATGCATAAAGGTCTGTGAGATATGCTATATCATTTTTTGATGATATCAGGTCTTTACACAACTGTGTGTCCTTATTTTCTAAAAACTCTACAACGGAGTCAAACAGATTGTAAAAACGGGTCAGACAATTTCCTTTTGATAGCCAACGCACTTCTGTGTGAAATAACAATCTGTTGAATTCTTCATCATTAGCGGTACACAGCTGATTGAACAATCTCTCATTTAAAGAGTTGTGTCGGATTTTATTAATAGCTCTGATGACATGTTGCAATGCTTGATGCAATCGTTCACTTAAGTTTTTGGCAACTAGATGCTGTCGATGTATCACGCAATGCACAGCAAGAACATTGGGAATTTTATTTTTTAGGTAGGCTATGAATCCTTTTTGACAACCCCTCATAGCTGGAGCACCATCAGTAGCAACTGATATAATATTCTTCAATGGAATATCTTTCTCATCAAAAAACTTCTCCAATGTTTTGAATATGGTTTCTCCTTTTGTATCTGTCTCTAAATTTCTAACAAATAGAAGTTCTTGGCATACTTCTTCATCTTTAATGAACCTCACGTAAGTCAACAACAACGCTTCATTATTTGGTAAAGTAGACTCATCCAATTGGAGTGAAAATTTACAAGACTTCAAATGATTGCATAATAATTCTTCAATATTTTCAGCCATTTCATCAATTCGTCTTTGCACAGAACTATTACTCAAAGGAATTTTGCGAATTATATCTGCTGCTGGTTTATGTAGCACAGTAGTTATAACTTTTTTTACTGCTGGCAAAATTAATGATTCTCCAATAGTGTGTGGTTTACCTGTTTGGGCAATTAACCGAGAGATATTGTATGACGCTCGAAGTCTGTCATCGTCTGCTTAGCAGCTACTGAAAAAAGTTTTGACACACTAGGCTGAGCAATATACTTCTTTTCCAGATTTCGAAAGTAGTCAACATTTTTATCCTTCTTATCCGGATGCATTCTATTCAAATGATCTTGAAATCTTGAGGGCTTCATTGCTTCATTTGAAAATGTTTTTGAACACAGAAGGAAGAAATAAATATTTCATAATGGATAATAAATATATTAACAACGAATAAAATATGTTCAGATGCTGTACAATATTTTATCGAGTGACGATGTTATAAATAGGAAAGTTAATTTGCCTTTGTTATTGTTATAAAAAAAAATACTTGATATGTATTAATAAATATCCATTAAAAATAATCAATATTCATGACACTTTTGTGTTTTATGAATAATCATATTTTTAATGCAGTTATATATTTGTATCATTGTTTATATTTAATAAATGAATTTCCACAAAAACATTTTTAATAAATTTATGTTAATGTTCATTTCAGGTGTTTTATTGTTAAATAAATGACATTGATTTATACGTTATATTATTTCAACTTCAAATCTTCAAATATTTGTGTAATATTTCAACATCAGTTATAAGTTTCAGAATAATTCAATAATTAATAATTCTAAATGTTCACCAGCTCTCTGTCTAATTGTATATTACCTTACGAACATTCAACAATTTGTAGGCAACATTGGTTCCAAATTTCCAAATATAGACCAATATAGACCAATGTTGGTTTACCTATATGGCCTCAATATAAAAAATGTTCAATTTTTATGACCAGCCGATATTGGTTTCAAATTTGACCAATGTAGATTTTATATTGCTTGTAGATTCAGACCATATTAATTTCTACATGGGTTGTTATGAAATAAGCAAAAGTGGTTCATAAATAATATTGAATAATTATTTACTGAGTTATTTTTTTGCATTAAAAGTACATAGTTTATATATTTAAAAATAGAATGAATTGATTGCAATTTTCTAAGAATATAATATATTCGTTTTTCAAAAAAAAATTTCACATTTGAAACATAATTACAATCATGGTAATAAATATATACAACCATAGATGATTAATATAATTATAATATTAAAAATTTCTTAGATTTACTAAAAATTTTATTATTGCTAGTAATATTGTTATTTAATATATTTTGCGCTTAAAAGTTTAATTAAATGATAATTATGCAAAATACTTTAATTTAGTATTTTTATTATTATTATGTTTGAGAATTAAATCATATCACGAAATTCTTTCATAAAATAAATATTGGAGTGGAGTATAAAACACAGATTGTTTCAATATTAATATAATAATATTGGTCATTTAAATACATTTTTTCGGATTCAAAGTAATCAGAGTCAAATAGTGATTTGCAAAATATGTTAAATAATTTGAAAAAAAACATGATTTGTTTAATATTTTAAGCATTATTATATTTAAGAATCGAATCATATCACAACATTCTTTCATAATGAATTTATATTTATTCATATATAAATTTACATTTGTTTTCAAAATTATGGGAAATCCATCGGAGAACTGTTTTATATGATTTATTAAAATTAAAAATATATTTACACGTTTAATTTTATATTTATACGAATTAAACATAATTTTAAAATGAGGGCGAAATGGAAGTATTTGGTGGGCGATCTAGATTCATTTCTTTAGTTTTATCGAATTTGTGAAATACATGGTATTTATATGGGTCATGAAAAAAAATCAACTTTGAATAATTAATTAGCACCAAAAATGATTAAAGCCTTCAAAAAGTCACATGTAAGAATAATGAACATGGAAAAATATGGAAAATAAGCTATAAGGACAGTACACCTAATAAAAGTTTATATATATATATATTCACATGTGCATATAAATATTTCTTTAGTTTATTAAAAACTGTTAACAAAAATTATTTTGAAAGAGTGATATTACATATGAATTAATAAAAAATATTTTTCTATATTTTATATTATTTCAAAATATATTCAAAGCAGGAAAATACTTTAAGTTTGGAGGAACAAATACGCAATTTATATTAAATAGCCAACCTAATACTTAATGAAAATACAATAGCTGACAGCATTATTTTTATTAATAATGTTAAAAATTTTCAGAAATAAAAATATTTTTTTTAAATTTTGATGAGACTAAAGAATCTACGCAAAAAGTCGACTGCATTTTGATTATTAATAGCATTATTTTTACTAAAAAAATTGAACATTTTATTACAAATTATTTCGTTACGATGTAAATACAATTTTCCTCAAAAATCAAATTCTAGTCTGAATTTTAAAATGCGACAAAAAAGTTCTTCTTAAAAGCTCAGAAAGCAGAAGTAGTTCTATTAATACAAAAAACACTAATAAATATTTACTTGCATACATTGTATTATATATGATTTAGAAATGATTTTGTTAATATTTACTTTTTGTTTATTTTGAAGTATTTTGCAGATAAAAAAATTATTCAAATTGGATTATTAATTAGAATTATTAATAATTGGATCAATAGATTAATTTATAGATTTATTGAAAAAAATAATACATGATATAATATAAATGACATTATGTATTCTTGCTAATGACTAAATATTATTAATATTCATTAAACAACAGACTAAAACGTAGAGAAGTATTTTTAATTGAAATAACAGACTAATGTTAACATTAAAAGTCAATAAATAATAATTGTATTAAAATATGTCAATATTATGATTTATATTTGAATTAGTTGCAACAACTAAAATGTAAAATTATATGTAAAATAAAAAATGTGTCTATGACAAATTTGCAATTATAAACAACTGATGCATCATATATTAGAGATAAAAATTTCTTATTATAACTTTTCTGAAAGAATTAAAAGCTATAATATTATATTATATTATAGCAATAATCAATTCTTATTATATAAATTATTTTGGTTTTAAATAATCCAAAAAGCAAAGTTAAAATTTAGATTTTGTAATGGATGTTGCCAAATTAAAATTCGATATGATTCAATTTTATGAAAATCATAATAAAGACTTTACAATAAAAGCAGACACTTATAATACTTAAAATAAGTTTCAACAATTAGTATTTGTTTATTAACAATTCTAAATCTTTATATTTGTATCTTTGTATTTTAAAATTTATTTTATAAAATATTCAGAGAATAAAATAATTTTAAATTGTTAGCTGACAGTATTATATTTATTATTAACGTTAAAATTAATAATTATTAGAAGTATTTGATTGGGAACATTTTTTATTTTAGGGATAAAAATCATATTATAATAAAGCGCATAGAATTATTTAATGCAGTTGCGAAAGGCTCATACAAAAAGCTCATTTGTTGCATATATAATATGTTTATAATGCAGAAATCTCTTATAAATACATTATATATCATAAATCAATGAAATATAATCAAAATTTAACATATATTTAAAATGCATATTAATCATATATTGAAACTCAAAAATATATTATGAAAAATTTTACAATTAGATCTATAGTATCGTACATGGGATCCAAATCAACTTTTTATAACTTATCAAAATATTTAGCAAATGTTTTAAATACTTTAACAGTAACATTCCTATCTCATATAGAAAAATCATCAGTTAATGATATTAAAAAATTCAAATACATAGTTTTTTTTAAGTTTGATTAGTTTTGATGTAATCCATTGGTTCATATGCATAACACATAATTTAATATTGAAAATGTAAGAAAAGTTGAACTCAATAAAAGAATACACAAATTTGAATATTGCATCAACAGACTTGTACAAATTAAACTTCAAATGTAAAACAATGATCATAAAATTAAAAATGAATAAAAAAAGATTCAAATATTTGTATATTTAAAGAAGAAACTTCGAAAATATATTCAGTCATAAATTGAGCATATCCTTTTACAAAATTTGGGGTTTTCAAATTATTCACATAATTAAAATTATAGAGTCTTTAATAAATATTTTTTTGCCTTATTGTTTGTTAATAAAAAAAACTTGCAGCAATGTCGGTAAAGACTTTACTAATAAAATTTATTCAGAAAAAATAAGTTCTCATGTATTTTTTTCGTTTTCAATCACCAGATCTATCTTCTCAAGAACAAATATAATTTATATTAAATATCCAATGTAATTTTTAGTGAGTGCAAAATAGTTCAGAGCATTATTCTTTTATTTTATATATATTTTATCCAAAAATGATGATAAGATGAAAATCGAATGGTGCCTTAAATTACCTAAATGCCTTAAATATTAGCAGTATATTCGAAAAAAAGCTATTAAATGTTATTATAGTTAATAAATACATATTTGGTATTATAAATTGTCATTCGAAATGATCAAAATCAATTTTATTTCGCATTTTAAGCATATGATAAAACAGCAAAAGAAATTAAAAAGTAAGTTTCAACAATTATTATTTGTTTAACAATTTAAAATGGTTTCAAACCAAATGTATAATAAGAGAGTAAAATATGTATCAATATGTTATAAAAGAGTAAAAAATATAAAAAAATATATATATATTTTCATTAATCATAAAGTTTGAGAATAAAATCATACCACTTAATTTTCACATAAAATCTATTAATATATTCATATTTATTCTTATATCGTATTCATATTTATTCGTAACAAAAATCAGCTAAAATCTAAAATACTAATTCAATATTAGTACGATAATATTGGGTTTTTAATACATCTTTCTCTAATAATTCTAAATTAGACTTAAATAATAAATGTGGAAAATTTGTTGCAAATTTTGTAAAAATTCATTTGTTTATATTATTATTACGATTGAGAATCAAATTATATCACGAAATTGTTTCATAAAATAAATAAATATGTTCAATATTATTCATATTTTATAATTTTATTCATATAAATTTGTGAAGTAAAAACACCGATAGTTTAAATATTCTAAGTTCCAATAACTATAAATCAGATCCAAATAATAAATATGCAAAATATGTTAAATAATTTGAAAAAATCATTTGTTTAAGATTTTAAATATTATTTTATTTGGGAATCAAATCATATATCATATTTGTTTCTCATAAAATAAAAGAATATATTTATATTTATTATATTTTCTAATATATCATAAATTTGTTCACATAAAAGCTAGTATATAGTATAGTATACAATAATGGATTATTTGATAGTAGAATACTAATTCAACTTTTACAATTTTTCTAATTGTTTATATAAGAGATTTAACAAAATAGTAAAATGTTACAAAAATTAATTCAAAAGATTGATGGCATAATCATTCAAAATAATTAAAAATAGTTTACCGTATTTAGAATTTTATTATAAAAAAGTATTATATTCATCATTAACGTTAAAATTAATAATTATTAGAAGTATTTGATTGTGAACATTTTTTAGGTATAAAATTCATTTTAGAACAAAGTGCATAGAATTATTGTAGCTTTGAAAAATAAATGCAGTTGCAAAAGCTCATACAAAAGAGTGAATATATATAATTACATATCAATTTTCATGTTGCCTACAACTTTTGTTGCATATATAATATTATTTTCAACAAAAATTAATACTGTTAACTGCAGTAATATTTTTATTAATAATGTTGAAATTATTAACAAATATCACTATTTCATTTGAAATATTCCAAAAGTAGAACAAAAACAGGGGAATTCTAATCTACAGTAAAAATGAAATTATTGTTTTTACTATTTTTTTTATAAATTAACTTTGCTTAAAATTGTTTGTATAAAAGATTAGAATATTCTAGTTTTACTTTTAAAATTTGCAACAAAAGCACATTTAGTAAAAGTAGTTTTAAAAGTAATTTTAAAAACTCGAATAAATAGATTGTATATGAATGAAACTAAGATGAAAATTAATCACGTATTGTATCCCAAAAATATATTCAGAATTATTTCACAATTACATCTAAAGGATCAAAATTAACTTTTTTATAATTTATCAACATATTTAGCAAATGTTTTAAATACTTCAACAATAAAATTCCTATCTTGTATATCCAATGATATTAAAAAAATCAAATACATAGATTGTTTTTAATTTTGATTAGTTTTTATGTAATCAATTGGTTCATATGCATAACTCAATAACATATTAACCAAATAAAAGGTGATAGCATTATTTTTACTAATAATCTCCTAATTTGGAGGAAGCATACATAGACTTGTACAAAATAATCTTAAAATTTAAAAATATGATCCAAAAATTAAAAATGAGTAAGATGGGTTCAAATATATATTTATATATTTAAAAAAGAATGTTTGAAAATAAGTTTATTTATATATTTAGCATATCTTTTTACAAAATTCGGGGTTTGAAAATATTTCACATAATTAAAATTGTAGAATTTGTAATAGATATTTCTTTGCCTTATTGTTTGATAATAAGAAAACTTGCTGAAAAGGCAGTAAAGAGATCACTAATAAAATTATTCTAGTCACAATAAGATTCTCATGAATAATTCAAACACCAGATCTATTCCAGAAATTAATTAGTTAATAATGAACTATTTTGAAAATGTTAACATTTGTTCAGAAAATGAAAAATGCTACTGAATTTCGGCATATTGACAATCAGAGTTTTCTTCATTTAATAATGACCTAATATTATAATATATAATATATTTTAATTAATACAAAGTTTTCACAGGAGAGAATATAAAAATACATAAAACTTTATAAAATTGGATGTAATTAAAAGTAATAATTTTTGTTACGTATCACTTTTATTTTTAATTGAAGCAGCATTTTTCCTTTGGAATATTTTTCATGGATAAAAATCATTTTCTCCAAATTTTTAAAAAGGCTTTGAATAATAAATAAAAACATTCATGATTTCATACATTAAATTCATGTATCGTATATTCATATTTTGTCATATATTATAAATTTATTCATATCAATATGCATATTTTGGAATGTAAAACACAGTTTCAAAAGATAAAACTTATATTTTGTTGCAATTTTTCGAATTGTTGCAGATTTAATAGAGTAATATATTAAGACATGTGACAATTAAGACATTTTTATATTAGGTATATATTTTAAAAAAATTATCCAAAAGTTGAAACTGAATAAAAAAAAATATGTATTTATATATATATACGATATATATATCGTATATATATATATATATATATATATATAAAAAGAATGTTTAAAAATATATTTAATCATAAATTTATCATATTCTTTTACAAAATTTAGGGTTTGGAAATTACTCACATAAAAATTATAGAATTTTTAATAAATAGTTTTTTGCTTTATTGTTTGTAAATAGAAAAAAACTTGCAGCAATGGCGGTAAAGACACCACTAATAAAATTAATTCAGTCAAAATAAAGTTCTCAGGCATTTTTTCCCTAATTTAATCACCAGATTTATTTTCAAAATTCAATAGTTAATAATGAACTATTTTGAAAATGTTAAACATTTGTCCAGAAAGAAAACTACAAATGTCGGCATAATAACAATTTATACAATTATAAGAATTAAAAGAGCTTATTAATTTTTTATATTTTTGAAAGTATAACAAATATTGATTTAAAAGAGAGATATTTTTTATAATACATTCAAATCACGAAATTATGTTAAGTTTGGAGGAACAAATATAATTTAAATTAAATATACAATGTAATTTTTAGTGAGCGCATTATTTTTGTTTATATTTATTTTTTCCAAAAATGAAGATAAGGTCAAAATCGAATGATGCCTTAAATAACCTAAATGCTTTATATTCAAAAAAAGTTATTAAATATTATCAAAGTTAATAAATATATATTAGTTCTTATAATTTGTCATTCGAAATTATCAAAATCAATTTTATTTCACATTTTAAGTAGGCATATGATAAAACAGCAAAAGAAATTGAAAAGTTAGATTCAACAATTAGTATTTGTTTAACAGTTCCAAATGGTTTCAAATAAAATGCAAAATAAGTATAAAATATTATATATCAATATGCTGTAAAAAAATATTTATATTTTTTCATCAATTTTATTATGTTTGAGCATAAAATCATATCAGCCAATTTTCTCATAAAATTAATAAATGTATTCATATTTATTCTTATATTTATATTTATATTTATTCATTTCAAAGTGTAAATTAAAATGTAAAATACTTATTCAAAATTATTTATTACTACATTATTTTTTTAATACATTCTGCTTTAAAAAATCAGTTAAATAATAAATAGTTTTTTTTATTATTTGATTGAGAATCAAATCATATCACAAAATTCTTTCTTAATATAAATAAATTTCATATACAATTTTTTTCATATAAAAAGTGTGTAAAACATAGATTGTTTTAATATTAATATTGGTTATTTAAATACAATTTTCCCATTAACTTTAAATCAGGGTCAAATAGTAAAGGTGCGTCCACACCTAACGAACGAACACGAACGAACATAAACGAAGGTACCAGAACGAACGGCGACAGCATAGTGTGGACGCCACGACGATCACGAACGAACATAAACAAACATGGCGAGCAATGTTCCACAACTTGTCGGTACATCAAAGGGAATTGTTCGTTCATGTTTGAACTCGTATGTGCAGTGTGGACGTCACAACGAACGCAAACGAACATTTTTGTTTTAATAATTTTAATAATTTAATAATAATTTTTTAATAATTTAATAATAATGTTAATAATTTAATAATATTTACTTTTAATTATTGTGTACAGTTTGAAAATTTTAATAATATTTACTTTTAATTATTGTGTACAGTTTGAAAATTTTGAATAAATTATGGAATGGTCAAATGACGTAATTTTATCATTCATAAATAAAATAGAAAAGTTTCCTATAATATGGGAGACTAAAGACCCTTTTTATAAAATTATTAGAAAAAAAAAACGATGCTTGGGAAAGTGTAGGCAAAACGTTTGAGATGTCAGAAGCTGCAGTAAAGAAGAAATTGCAGTCTTTACAAGTAAATATTAAACTTGTTATCATACATAGACGTTCAACATATATGTTGAGGATGAGAGTATGAAAATTGAGTATAGTTAGCTCAAGCCTGGAATGCTCAGCTTGCTCCGAATATGATTGCTGAGGAAAGAAAACGACTCAAAATATAAATATTAAATACAAAAACTGAGTGAAATTAATTGAATAATTTATTTACAGTATATATACAAAAAATATACACAAACAAAAATCACACAAAAACCAGTGAAAATGCCGTATGATTAAAGCTTACATCCATATCAATAATAAAACTGACGTTTCACGGAACATCTACGAACAACGAAAATTCAAGCGCTAACTGCTTTTAAGCGCTTGTTCAAGTTCGTTTGGAATTTTTCGCGTTCGTTCGTGTTCATGTTCGTTCTTCTTTGTATTTTCTTGTTCGACATGTTCGTTCGTGTTCGTTCGTTAGGTGTGGACGCATCTTAAGAGTCGTATTAAATACAAAAAACTCGAATAAATAAATTTTATATCAATAAAACTAAAATGAAAATTAATCACATATTGTATCCCAAAAATATATTCAGAATTATTTTACAATTAGATCTATGGGATCAAAATCAACTTTTTATAATTTATCAACATATTTAGCAAATGTTTTAAATACGTCAACAATAAAATTCCTATCTTATAATAAAAATCGTCAGTTAAATATATTTAAAAATTCAAATGCAGAGAAATATTAATTTTGATTAGTTTTGATGTAACCAATTGGTCCATATGCATAACACATATAGTTTAATATCAATAAAAGTATGAAAAGTTCAACACAATAACAAAATATCCCAATTTGAAAAATGCATACATAGACTTGTACAAAATAATCTTAAAATTTAAAAATATGATCCAAAAATTAAAAATGAGTAAGATGGGTTCAAATATTTATTTATATATTTAAAAAAGAATGTTTGAAAATAAGTTTATACATAAATTTAGCATTTTACAAAATTTGGGGTTTGAAAATATTTCACATAATTAAAATTGTAGAATTTGTAATAGATATTTCTTTGCCTTATTGTTTGATAATAAGAAAACTTGCTGAAAAGGCAGTAAAGAGATCACTAATAAAATTATTCTAGTCACAATAAGATTCTCATGTATTTTTCTCCCACTAATTCAAACACCAGATATATTCCAAAAATTAATTAGTTAATAATAAACTATTTTGAAAATGTTAACATTTGTTCAGAAAGTGAAAAATGCTACCGAATTTCGGCATATTGACAATCAAAGTTTTTATAATTTAATAATGAACTAATGTTTTTAATTAATATAAAGTTTTTCACAGGAGAGAATATAACAATTTATGAAAAAATATGAAATTGGATATAATTAAAAGAACTTTTTCATATTTCATAACTCATTTTAATGAAATATTCAAAGCAGTATTAAAATATTCTAAGTGAAAATGAACAAATATAATTTATATTACATAGCATTTTTAATTTGTTATTAAAATTAATATTTGACACCATTATTTTTATTAATAATGTTACAATGGATAATTAGCAGCAGTAATATATTAAGACATGTTGGTTATTAAGACATTTATATATGAGGTATATATTTTGTTGCAATTTTTCCAATTGTTGGAGAGTTATTAGAATAATATATTAAGACATGTGGTTATTAAGATATTTATATATGAGGTATATATAATATTTTGTTGCAATTTTTCGAATAACTGAGATTAGAGATTTATTAGAGTAATATATTAAGACATGTTGGTTATTAAGACATTTATATATGAGGTATATATTTTGATGCAATTTTTCCAATTGTTGGAGATTTAATAGAGTAATATATTAAGACATATCGGTTATTAAGACATATTTATATATGAGGTATATATTTTGTTGCAATTTTTCCAATTGATGGAGATTTAATAGAGTAATATATTAAGACATATGGGTTATTAAGACATATTTATATATGAGGTATATATTTTGTTGCAATTTTGCCAATTGTTGGAGATTTAATAGAGTAATATATTAAGACATATGGGTTATTAAGACATATTTATATATGAGGTATATATTTTGTTGCAATTTTTCCAATTGTTGGAGATTTAATAGAGTAATATATTAAGACATATGGGTTATTAAGACATATTTATATATGAGGTATATATTTTGTTGAAATTTTTCCAATTGTTGGAGATTTAATAGAGTAATATATTAAGACATATGGGTTATTAAGACATATTTATATATGAGGTATATATTTTGTTGCAATTTTTCCAATTGTTGGAGATTTAATAGAGTAATATATTAAGACATATGGGTTATTAAGACATATTTATATATGAGGTATATATTTTGTTGCAATTTTTCCAATTGTTGGAGATTTAATAGAGTAATATATTAAGACATATGGGTTATTAAGACATATTTATATATGAGGTATATATTTTTGTTGAAATTTTTCCAATTGTTGGAGATTTAATAGAGTAATATATTAAGACATATGGGTTATTAAGACATATTTATATATGAGGTATATATTTTGTTGCAATTTTTCCAATTGTTGGAGATTTAATAGAGTAATATATTAAGACATATGGGTTATTAAGACATATTTATATATGAGGTATATATTTTGTTGCAATTTTTCCAATTGTTGGAGATTTAATAGAGTAATATATTAAGACATATGGGTTATTAAGACATATTTATATATGAGGTATATATTTTGTTGCAATTTTGCCAATTGTTGGAGATTTAATAGAGTAATATATTAAGACATATGGGTTATTAAGACATATTTATATATGAGGTATATATTTTGTTGAAATTTTTCCAATTGTTGGAGATTTAATAGAGTAATATATTAAGACATATGGGTTATTAAGACATATTTATATATGAGGTATATATTTTGTTGCAATTTTTCCAATTGTTGGAGATTTAATAGAGTAATATATTAAGACATATGGGTTATTAAGACATATTTATATATGAGGTATATATTTTGTTGCAATTTTTCCAATGGTTGGAGATTTAATAGAGTAATATATTAGGACATATGGGTTATTAAGACATATTTATATATGAGGTATATATTTTGTTGCAATTTTTCCAATTGTTGGAGATTTAATAGAGTAATATATTAAGGCATATGGGTTATTAAGACATATTTATATATGAGGTATATATTTTGTTGCAATTTTTCCAATTGTTGGAGATTTAATAGAGTAATATATTAAGACATATGGGTTATTAAGACATATTTATATATGAGGTATATATTTTGTTGCAATTTTTCCAATGGTTGGAGATTTAATAGAGTAATATATTAAGACATGTGGTTATTAAGATATTTATATATGAGGTATATATAATATTTTGTTACAATTTTTCGAATAACTGAGATTAGAGATTTATTAGAGTAATATATTAAGACATGTTGGTTAATAAGACATTTATATACGACGTATATATTTTGTTGCAATTTTTTCAATTGCTGGAGATTTAATAGAGTAATATATTAAGACATGTTGGTTATTAAGACATTTATAATAAGGGTAACATAATAAGACATGTTGTATATATAACACATTTACATATTCTGTTGCAATCTCTCCAATTGTTTAGATTGAAGATTTAACAGAGAAATATAATAAGACATATTGGTTTCATAATACACATTGGCATATGTAAAATACATAAGTATAATATACACATTTAAATATACATGAGGAGAACACCGAGATGTTCACCAGTCTGTGGTTTAGAACAGACTGAGCTCGCTCTCTCTCCAGCCGGGTTATTTATAGCCGCGGTCGGAAGAAAGTTAAATGTGCGATCGGGCGACCGAACAAACACGAATAAACACGATTCTGGACAAAATGACTCCCTGTATGGCATATGATTAGATATTAGTTTATAATGCAGAAAATTTTATATTTTATATTTTGTAATTTTTATTTTTATATTTTATATTTTGCATTTCATATTTTGTATTTTGCGTTTTA
>NW_020539727.1:2782172-2798089 GCF_003426905.1 Ctenocephalides felis
CAATAAGTATAAATTTTGTTTATTTTTCTATGGGTTCCGTATCAATGTTTATCCGTTGAGACAGCGTCGCGACGCTTACGCGCTTTATATTTGTCTCTATGCAGTTAAAGCAGTACGATTGCTTTGAAAAACAAGTTCAGATCTTCCAAAATATGTCAAAATAAAGAAAACATTTTTTTTCAGAAAAAAAATTTTAAAAAAAATTTTTTTTTTATAAAAAAATTAAAAAAAAATTTTTTTTTTAAAAAAAAAATTTTTTTTCAAAAAAAAGTAATTTTTGTCCAATTTATAGTTTCTCAAAAATCTTATTTTTTTCGAAGTAAATTTTTTTCGAAGTAAATTTTTTTCAAAAATGTTAATCGTTTTTAAAAAAAATAATTGTTGGTACGGGAAGTTCCAGCAATTTGCCTTAAGGCGCGATGCCCTAATTGCCTTAAGACAGAATTCCACTTACAGCTAGTTATATTTATATTTATATTTATATTTATATTTGTTTTGAAGACATTGTTTATGTAGACAGATTTAATAGCCTAACCTCTAAACTGTCATTTAGAGCAAGTTGTTTATAAAAATAGATTTAATTGTTTTAACAATTTTTATAAAAAATATAAATACAAATTATTCCAAATATAAAATTTGGACCTAATTTTGGGACTTAAAATCTACATCGTTTTTATTTTATTCGACTGGTGATTAGCGTTGACGACCAGACTTAAATAATTTTTAGAATTATGAAGTAGAATGAATTCAATCTAAAATATCAAAATTGTTTGGAATATGCGATGCATTGGGATTAGATTATCGACATTTAAATCATTCTGAATCCTTTGAGAACAGACGTGGAAAAACTATGGGTGATTTTGTGTACGAGAATTTTTTTTCTATTAACTCTACTATTAATTAATTAACTATACTATTGATTAATTAACTATACTATTAAATTATTTATTATGTGCAAACATAACAAATTTGATAAAATATTATTTAACCACTTCACTAAATCTTTGGGCTAGAGTCTAGCCGCTAGACAATACATTAATATTTTAGAAATAATATTCAATTTTGCATAGATCTATATGCAAAAGCTCACAACACAGATGTGCGGAAACAAATTTATGCGTACACTGATTAAATTTTAGTTTATAAATATTTCATCGCCTTATTTTATTTTTTCTGTTTAAATTTATGTTTTTATATATGAAAAATGATTCGAATTTTAATCTTAATTCTATTCTTCAGAATTTTAAACCTCTCTTATATATCTAAAATATTTAATTTTAACTTTGCAATTCAGTTTATATAATTTTTAAAAAATATGAGACAAGTTTCTTTATTCTAACCCTGCCTAATCTAGTTTTGTTCATATACATTTTAGGTAAACATATATAGACGTCGCCGCCCAATTTATAAGCTCTTATATTTTGTCTATAAAATACGAATAATGAAAGTTACAGTATTCATAACAATATATTTAAAATCCTAGGAATTTCATTAAAGTACGGGAAGTTTTAGCAATTTATCTCAAGGCACGATGCCATGCATCACTAGTTACAATATATAGACCAAATTCTGATTGCTGGTCACAATTCAATAAATTAATATTAATTTTCTCATTCATACTTCAGGGCCTTTCCAAACCAAATTGTACCAATATTCATATCGAAGAAAATGTGAAGTTTCACCTCAGTTTATAAAGCCTTCGTATAATTGGAATAATATTGTAACACATTTATATCAAAAGAAAATAGATATAATTATACATTCATTTTTTATACATTATTTGTTTAAAATATTAATAATTTAAAATTATACAGGGCAGTAATATATAATTATGTAGTTTTGCATAATATTTGCAGACGATATTATATCTATTAATAATAATCCTCTTATTAATATAGTAAAGTTTAGTTTATTTTTGTTTATTTTTAAAAATACCATTGCTTCACAATATTAAATAATAATTATATAATTTCTTGTTGGGAAATTTTAATATATATTTTTTCACACCGAGCTTACTTATTTCCAGAAAAACTTGCATTAAAGTTAGTATTAAAGTCCGATACGGAAGTATAGAGAAAAAAAGATTTTTTTTGTAAAATAATCATGTCAAGTACATAATTTTATAAGTTTGCTTTTTATTATTAACTAAATTCATTTTGCACTATTCAACAGAGAATTATCATAAAATTGTATGATAAGTAAATTTGATACAAAATAGATGCAGCTATCTCAATTATTGTTTGTAATGGATTATAGAACATAAATTATATTATAAAGGTGAAAATTTGCATAAACTTCCCGATTTGTGTAAATAATCGACTAGAACAATAAAAATTGAAATTTAGCAACTTTTCACAATTCTAAATTATTAATTTTTTAATTGAAGCACTTTTCGTAGGGCCAGAATGTATTAAGATCATGAAAAGTTTCTAATCATGAATTACGAAAAGACGGCCTCGATCTTAACTAAAAGCTAGGGAATTCCTAACTAATAAATTTTTAACAGTTTTTGAAATTTCAAATCTGGATTTTTTGTAAAGAAGTAACCGAAAAATGTCCAATTTTTGGTAATTTTAAAGAAATGGTTCGGTCAATCGTCTCTGAAAACTAATTGTAAGCGATAAGGCGCTTTTAAATGGATTTTAAAATTATGAAATTGTTGCAGCTGTTTAATAAAAAAAAGAGTGCGCGTAAGGATCACACGCGATTGAAGTAAAACTTATTTGCTACTGTATAAAGTAGCAAATTTAAGTTGAGTAAAAATAAATACATCATATAAAAATTTTGAATAATGTTTATTAGTAATATGGTAACACTCGTGATGCACACATTTATTAGTGTCGTCAATCATTATACACATTTATATAATGATAAATTATAAATTATATATTTATGATTACATTAAAAATATGTATAATATTTACAAACAATAATGTAATCAAAGTCGAACTTGAAATATGACATGATCGTTTTAAAGTAATTGCTGATTAATAAATTCTATAACATTCATTCACACAGTGGATTATGTTAAACAACGCCTAAACAAATATTGTTTTTGCAAATTAACTCATCCTGTAACAATTGTGTTTGAAGAACTTCATGTATTTAAAATTAACATACATTCATGTACTGTTTGCATTTTTTTACTTTTTCGCTGACGATATAATCTCATTCCTTGAACAGCTGTAATATCCGTCTTGCCTAACAAATTGAAGCCATACTTTTATATTTGTTTTATTTATCAAGCCCTGCACATAGCTTGATCTATGCATCATTTGCTTTTTTATGTGAACGTTAATGCAATGATCATCATCAATATTACGAGGTAATAAATTAACCATATTATTAATGTCAACAGGCACATTTATAATTTGGCCAAACATTTCAAATTGTCCATTTGCATGTCGCAATCGTCTAATTTGCATGAAACACAACCTAGGTGAAATTAACTTTTCAGATACAGTATCTAGTTTAGGTAGATAATTTGGTATAGGTGGAAATACAAACCCGTTAAACTTACACAAAGTGGGAATTTTACCCGAATTTAATATCTTTCGACAGGTTTGACATTCAAAAAACATTATTAAGAATTTGTTTTTGAGCATCATTTGATATTTCTAAGTCACTTTGAAGCCAAAGTCGATCACACACAAAACATACATACACAAAGCTATCATTATGCAGATTTTTCCTTAGTTTCATTATTTATTTGCGATCATTTGCACTACAATTATTTACGGGGGACGGGATAAAATATTCTTCCGATCCTGACATTTTTATTAACTCACGAATTATACTGCTAACCCATGTCGCGCCTAAAGAAGTTTTACTTCAAAAAATGTTTAGAGACTACGAGCTAAATTCATTAGTATATTGTCTAGGAGCTAAATATAAAACTCAAGTGAAAGTCGACACATTTTGTTTTGTTTTTGACATAAGATTTGACATTTGATGTATTTTTTGTTTTGCTCGCAGACTAGATCGAATAATTGCGATAGCTGCGCTTACTAGCGTCGTAGGCGCGAATCAAGCAAGCGATTACACCCATGTCGATTTACACCCATGTCGCGCCTAAAGCAGTTGTACTTCAAAAAAAACTTCGAAACGTCTAATTTTGGCTAACATACACTTACTATACTTTTTACAATTTTTGTGCCTAACTGTTCAGAATAACTTGAAATGTCGGGAAAAAAGACAAAATTAACAAATTTTCATTTGCTGACGAAAACACAAACTTCTCTTTCGGTAAGAAACTGGTAGTCGCAGTTAATAAAAATGTATGAAAATTAATATATTAGAAAATAATGTTGTAGGTTGGAAAACTATAGAATACGATGTAAAAAGTGTCTATAAGGTATAATAATGTTTTATACAAATGGAATAATTCATCCTATTTGGTTGCTTATGGTGCTTATTTGAATCTTGACAAATTTTAAATATTTCAAATTTAAGATTTGATTTCTAATATTAGACATTTTTTTAGTTACTTCTACTAACACATCCCTGGATTTTAATATGGTACATCAAAATATATCTTGTCTCCAATTTAATTATCAACCTCTGTATAAGCTTATAAATTTCTCATAATCATCATGAGGTAGTTGTTCTTAATTGATCAATATTGATGAGCAATTATATAATTATTATTCATGATAAATAAAATCGCAATGATTATTAGAAAACCATTCTGGATACCAATCGGATAAGATATCAGATAAAAAGATTATGATCAAACTATTTGAAAAACAACTTAAATCCAAAAAAATACTTTACAAATATTGTAATTAACATAGACAATTCAAAACAAATGCGTTTAATATAATATTATTTTTATGTGTCAAATTTTATACGATAATCGTGATGAAAATATCGATAACATTTTTAGTTTCTATTTGTCCAGAAGAAAAAGTGGTAAAGACTAAAAAACCTAAGAAAGCAAAAGGTACAGTAAATTACTAAATGATTTTTTTGTATTTTAGGTCGATTTTAGTAGAGAAAAAATAAAAAAATTATTTAAAAAATTAATGAATATGAATATTTATGTAATAGATAGGATAGTGTGATAAGTCAGTAATATAATTTGTTTGATGATTTTTTTGTAATTACCATTTGGAATGCAGCAATTTGCACCAATTTATTCAATTATTCCTCAAATATTTCTTAATTAAAATAAAGGCAGATATTTCTAATATTCCATTTTGTAGGAAATAAATCTATGAGCTAATGTTCAAAAATGTTTGAGGAATTGAATTTTATATTGGAATTTAAATACTATCTATTTATTTATTAAGCATATTATATTTGTGATATGACAAGATGATAAAGCAATTTTGTAATTTGACGGTGAATTTTTTTTAGGTAAAACTCCCAACACATTCATCATTGTAGAATTGTTTTTTTTGCTGTTTCAAAAATTTCTAACCTGGTCCTTTTTACCCCATAGGCGGGGTATTAATTTTAAGAGATTTTTACAAAATAGGCGGGGCATTAATTTTGAAGAATTTTTACAAAATAACATTATTCAATCAATGCAAAATATATATTTCATAGTTGCATTTTTTACAGAGATATTTGTTAATAACCTTGATCTAGCATTTTATCAGAAATTCCGTTAGGACAGTTGGAATAATTATTTATTCAATTTATCTCTTGTAAAATTACTTTTTTTTACTTAATTCACTTTTTTATTTACTATTTTTTTAATTTTTTTACAACTTCGCCAGAGTAAAGGTTCAGTTGGTCCTTTTTAACCCACACATGTGCAAGTTTTTACATAGGTTATATAAAAAACTGTTGAATCTAACTTAAAATTAACAATGCATCCAACAAATTATACTTTGAAATTATATTAAGGTCCCGTAAACTAAACAATAGCACTCACGAACGAAAAAACTAATAATTGAAGAAAATACTTTTGTTACGTATTTTCAAACATAGCCGTTTATCTCTTGGTAGCAAGGTCATAAGAATCAGTGGCATTTCAGTAGTAGACCTTTTTACCTGGAACTTCCCGTACCGCAATTTAAAATTCGAGTAATTAAAAATAATCAATAATAATCAATAAGAGTTGATCAATAATTTGAAACTTTTAATAGAATTTCGAACCATATTAAATCATTCTATCTTAAATCATTTATTTTGAAGTATTTTGGAAACCCTGGACTTTTTTTTAAGGCAATCGTACTGCTTTAACTTCATAGAGACGAAATGTCAAAGCGTGTAAGCGCCGCGTCGCCATCTAACGGATGAACATTGGTACTAGGGTTTATACAAAAACCGACATTTCAGAAAACCGGTTTTCGAATTTTTATTTTACTAAAAAACCGGTTTTAACCGGTTTTCGAATTTTATATAAAAAATAAATTTTTCTCGAATATTCTGTCATTTATCCGCAAATTTAGTGTAATTTAGAGCAGTAATTGACTGAATTTATTTATTATTCAATTTTATGGATAGTAAACAAAATTATTTTAATTTTAATTAGTAGAACTAAAAAATAATATTTTATTTTGATTAAATAACTTTGAAAATAATTATTCGTTATTCATGCATCATTTTCACATATAAGAATGAAAATATTTGTATAATAGTGAAAAAAATCATTACATTAAAAAAAAATAAAAGAATAATAGATACATGTTGATACATACTTGTTAATATCAATTTTAGTTTTAAAAACAATTAAGCTAAACTCGGGTATTGTCTGTTCCGAGAAATTTTAATTAATTAATTTTAAACATTCTAATTGTTTTTTTGTTAAATACAATATGAATTCAAAAAAACTGAGAACGTCTATCGAATTGCTACTTAGACGTGTCCTTTGTTTACTCACAAAATTTCCTGAAATATAAAATACTTGCGAACAAATTATGTTTAATTATGTTTAAAGTCGGATATAATAATTCTAAGTTTTTTATTCTTTAATTTCTGGCTTCTAGGTTTTAAAACTCTTTTTTTTTAAGTTTGGGTAGAGGAAGTTACTTCTTCAAGGAGAAGTCACAATGATTTAAATTAATATACTTTGGTATAAAAATCAAAAGTAATATATACAAAACCTTTCTGGGAACCATTGCAGACTGATAAGATATCAAATGTTATTGAAACTATATGATTTCAAGAATCAAAACGCTTTCATCTATCTTTTATATTTGGCTATTTTTGTCATTTTTCATTTATACAGTGAAAACCGGCTTTTTTCACTAAAAAACCGGTTTTCGAATTCCATAATTTTCGCCAAAAAACCGGTTTTTAAAACCGGTTTTTGAAAACCGACAAACCCTAATTGGTACGGAACCCATAGGAATGTAAACAAAATTTATACTTATTGTTAAAATTTCTATTAAATATCTGATAATTCGCTTACTCAAAAACGGCATGATCTTTTTTTCCCTCTGCTCCAACAAACTCGAGACAAAATATCAATACGAGATAGCGCGCGTAGCACTAAAACAATATAATATTTGTATTTATTATTAAAATTTATATAAAATATCTGATACTCTTTTTCTCCATATCTCCAAAGTCGTTAGACCTGCCTTTCCAAAAATTTGAACAGTTCTTCATTTAGTCAATACAAATAAAATGTTTTTTGAATTATTAAAATTGGACGCTCCGTTCCCTTAAAAACCGAGTTACCGTTTTTGGCACTTTTTGCCCGGTATCTTCAGAACGGCTAGACCTGCCTTTGTCAAAAACTAATCAGCACGCCTTCTTATCAATACGTACCGAATGTTTTTTAAATTATTCAAATCGGTTGATTGGTGTTCCCGAAATCATCGACGAAACTTTGTATCTGCACACACACACATCATCCATTTTTTCTAAGGTATGCCAAAATGTTCAAAAACTTTTGATATATTAAGATATATGAAATTTTTCATTTTTTTACAATTACTATAACTTACCATACGGGAAGTTAATCAACTATGCGTCCTATAAAACGACTTTAAAATTATATTAGGTCGCGTAAACTAAACAATATCTCTCACGACCACCCTATATTAAAAGTACAAAAAGTTCAATTTTATCATGAAGAATGATAACTTTGATTTATAACCTATTGAATAAATTCTAGCATAAATATCTGTTATAATAAATTTTTATATTATTTTTATACAGGATCTGCAAAATCCAAAAAATCAAGGACACCAAGCCCTATAATTGAAACCCCTGCTCCATCACCGTCACCTATATCAGAAGAAATTGAAGAAGAGCCAACGGACTTCCAACTGTTCAATGTCCAACAACCATTAGCATACATTCATATCTCATATTCAATAGCACCTAAAAAAATTGATTCGTATGAAATAGACATCATTTGCTGGAAAGAAGTATCTAAAGTATTCTCCTCTGATGGCGATAAAATAGTCAAGAATGTCATTGATGGTAAAAATTCATGGGTTCCTGTTTCGGTGACACATTACTTCTGCATGAGGGCCGAGGATATAGTGAAATTTGGTGATCACAAAATTGAATTCACCATTAGTACTGCTAAATCGAAAGTTGGAGAAAGGTATGAACACAATGGAGATTAATTTTCAATATGCAAATTGTCGTAACAAGTTGAATAACTATTGCCATACTTTAATAATATAGATAAATTTTAATTATTGTTAACTTCCCGTAGAGTAAGTTATAGTAATTGGTCGAAAATCGAAAATGAATATTTTTGCATATCTTCACGTTTTGGAGGTTTCTGAACATTTAGGCATACCTTAAAAAAATGGATGTGTGTGTGTGTTTTGTGTGTCCACAAATTTTGTCCACGATTTCGGGAGCACCAATCAGCCGATTTGAATAATTCAGAAAACATTCGACTCCTGCTGATAGCGAGATGTGCTGATTAGTTTTTGGCAAAGGCAGATAAGGCCGTTTCGAAGATACGGAGCAAACCTGCAGAAAATTGAAATCGAGATTTTGAGAGAACGGAGCATCCAATTTAAATGTTTTAAATAAGCATTCAATTCATATTCATGATCGTAATGATGGGTAGAAGTGGTGATTAGTTTTTGGCAAAGGCAGGTCCAGCCGTTTAGGAGATAAGGAGCAAAATGTGTAAGAATGGCAGTTTTTAAGAGAACTAAGCATCCGATTTGAATGATTCAAAAAACATTCTGCTTGTGTTGACGAAACGAAACGCTTTTGTGAAAAGAATTTGATTATTCTTTTAATTTTCAATTTTTTCTGATATCGAAAATAATTTGGATTTTAATTTAAATTCTAACTAAAGTCCTAAAGCTCGTTTATAGACTTTAAATACATGATTTTAACTTTGCAATTCAGTTTATATAATTTTTAATTTAATGAATTTGCCTTAACACACGTTGCCATACACCTAATTTATAGTTTTCAATTTAAAATTTGTTCTTATTATTAAAATATCTATAAAACATGTGATAATTTGATGTGGAATATGTCTAATGAACATTTTTGTCCCCAAATGGTTTTTTTTTTTTAATTATTGGATCTCCGAAATCGCTAGACCTGCCTTCCCAAAAATTTATTCAATTTTTTTTATCGTGTCCATACAAGTAAAATGTTTTTTGAATTGTTAAAATCAGATGCTCCGTTCTCTCAAAAGTTGATTTTCCATTCTTGGCATTTTCTTCCGCCCAAAAACTAATCAGCACGTCTCCTTATCAATATGAATCGAATGTTTTTTAAATGAATTAAATCGGTTGATCGATACGCGCGAAATTGTTGACGAAATATTATATCCAAACTTAAATACACACACATTGTTGTTACAAGATAGATTGCAAAAATGTATAGAAGTCCGTGATCCACCGAGATGCTGCCGAACTCTATTAAATACACTTGCAATTTATTTATATTTTCGAAGGACCAGATATATTTAGATAATGGCTATATCAGACCGATTAAAAGATAATAATAAATGTTTAATTATTGAATATTTAAATGAAATAATACGATATTAAAATTTATGTATGATATGTTACACAGTTGAGATAATACTTGTTGCTTAGTTTAAGTTTGAATGAATACTGATGTTAGTTAGATGATATTTGATTTAATACAAAATTATAAAGATTTGACAATTTTATGTTATTTCTCTGATTGGTTTGTTTTTTGGGTTCAAGCGACATCCCATTACATTTTCGACCAATAAGTATTGACCGGTGATTCCATGGTACGTGGTATTGAAGGTGATTAGAGGTTCTTAGAAAAATTGATTAATGGTATGATGATAGATTTAGGGTCAGGATGCATGACAATGAGAGGGATTATTTCGAAATTCTATAATAAGGGTTGAGGGTTTATTATTGCTAATCTGTATGATGGTAATAAAATATAATAATATTCTTCCATTAGACCAAGGTTGAGTAAGGCGTTAACACACATACATACATTTTTTTAAGGTATGCCAATATGTTCAGATACCTCAAGAACGTAAAAATATGCCAAAAATTTTCATTTCGATTTTTGGACGATTACAATAACTTACCCTACAGCAAGTTAATAACAAAAATATTAAAAACAAACAGTTGACATTTTACCTAAATAACTGATTTTCAATTCTTATTGATTAAGTTTATAATTAGAACTGTGCCTTAAGGCAAATACTACTTACAACTAGTTGTTTTATGTTTTTCTTTTTATTTATCATGTTTCTTTTGGTAATGGATTATATAGCTTTTACATCTATTTTTTTATATTTATTTCAGAGCTCTGTACGATGAAGACAAACAGTTTTATATGTACAAGTACAACGAAAGCATTAAAGATAATGTTTTCAAAGCTAGATTTTTCAAAGAGATTCCGTCAAGCTTAGATTTTCTGAAAACTTTTTTAAGGATATAGTTCTGGATTGGGTTAACAAGCAGCTGAACTTAGATGATGCTGTGGATGTATTAGATATTCAACCAGGTAAGAATATTAAAAACTTTAAAATAGAGTATGATATAATTTATATAAAATACAGCACTCCTCCTTTTTTTTCAAATAAATTATTTGATTTTTTATTTAATATTATTGGTGTTTCTATGTCTCCAAGGTGTATTTTATTTTTTTCTTCAGAAAGAGTTAAAATAGTTTACTATGCAATATACATGTGTACACTTTTGCTAACTATTTAAGAATTGACAGAGTTTACTTTTGACAATTTTACCTAATTTAATTTTGATTTAATTTCATCTTTAGTAGTTGTATTTTTACAAAATAAAAACACGAAGAACCACCACCTTGTACCTAAGCCTTGTAAAATTAATTCAGTAATTTATTTTTTTAATATGTTAGTATTATAAAAGAGTTTAAAATTGAATTTTCAGTGGTTTTTTATTAGTTTTTTTTAAATGTTAATTTTGAAACTGAACTTTTAATTAACTTCCCGAAGGAGAAGTTTATGTTTTCATCAAAAAATCCGATTCGCTAATTTTATGTTTTCTCGACGTTTCAAGTCATTTTGAATCGAATGAGGCCAAATTTGGAAAAAGTTTGTGTGTGAGTGAGAACAGATTTTTTGCCGTACATCGACCTTTTCTCAAAAACGCCTAAACCGATTTCAGAAATTTAAAAGCCATTCGGTGTTTGTCAGTTTTGTGCGACGATCTACCGAACCCTTTCTTTATAATTCGGAGAAAAGTGTTAAACTTCTCGTCCACATTTAAGCTCATACTATTGAATCGATTTCAAAAGATCAAAAACTGTTTGAAAGATATTAGTTGGGAATGATACTGATTGGTTTTAGGTGAAAATCTACCGAGTATTTTCTTGTAATTAACTGTTGAAAAAAAATTAAGCCGATTTTTATGGTTTTTTTTTGGCGATATATATCATGGTCTTATAGAACTTACTGAAATATTACGGCCTTACAACAAGTAGTGTATTATATAAAAATAAGTCGGGTTTTCCTTCCTGACGATATAACTCCAGAACGCACGAACCGATTTTGACGATTTTGCATTCGTTGGAAAGGTCTCGGGCTCCATGAGGTTTATAGCAAAAAAAAATTGGAGGAAAAAAAATAAAAAAAAAATTACTCTGGATTCACTTTTATTTACTTAGAGAAGTACAACTAAAAAACACTTCATTTTTGTAATCGAAATAAATTCATTACTGTTGTGTAATAAAATAAAAATTTTCGTTTTCAAATATAAAACAAAAAACTTAAATCTTCATCTTTTTCTAGGAACCATCTGGTAGCGAAACGGAGTTTGCCAGGTTTGCTTGTTTAATTTTAAAAATTTATCGAAGTATAACTATGAGTAGTTTTAGACGTTTGTTAAAATTGAAATTAAATGATTTACTTGGTATAGCGATAGAGTACATGGTCTTAATGTACATACTAAACCATTAAAGTTCTACGGAAACTGGTTCAATTACAAAAATTGTAGATTTGTGAAAATGTGCTTTTAGAAAATACTCCGAGTTAACGTGTTTATTCGTTTTCAACTATGAATAATAAATACACTCGGAATACTTAAAATCACGCATAAATTAATTTAGTTTTTATTGATTAAGTCGATGTGTAAATAACACATATCGGGAAGTTCATGTAACTTGCCATATGTCAAAATACCAATACCAACTAGTTTTTTCTATCTTTTAGCTGAAAGGCACAGAAAGGCGATACTGGATGAAATAATGTTTGCTGGACGATGCGATTGTTGTTTACAAAATGCCATTGGTGATGAAATAGCTAAGGTTATGAAGATAGTCGGTAAAAAGCCCAAGAAGGCAAAGAAGGGAAAAAAGGGCAAAGATAAAGGGAAAGCTAAAAAATTTAGTGGCACCATCACTTTAAAGTTGGATGCTGCTCCTCTATTTGAAGGTTTGTATATTGTTTTGTGAATCTTGTGAACTAGAGCAAAATTTTTGAAGATTAGGTATTAAGAAAACTCAGTTAATTGAAAAAAATAATTAGACATAGTTAATATATGGCGCTAGTGGGCCATTTATTATTAATTAATTATATTTAAAAGTGAAACCGCAATTAACTGTTGTAGGCTCGATGATAATGTGAGTTTATTGATAACTGAATTTACAACGAATCTGATATGATATAAATTTTGATATCAATTTATTAGTCCGACAATTGATCGATGATTAAAATCGAGAGACAATTTTTTCGATCGTGAAAACAATCATCTAACTACAGCTTGCTAGATGCGACATTCGCATCAGTGTAGCTCCAAGTGTGCTGTGTAGTTTAGTCATCACATTGGCGTCATTCAACTGACATCTGTCAAGAACATTTTCATTCCGCCACAAATATATTTGAAATTTAAGATTAGTAGAGAAATGTAAATATTTTATACAAACTTGAAGATTTCTCAAAGAATTGTATAATTTTGACATATTTGATATTATGTTAAATATTCTCAAAAATAAAAACACCAATGTTTATAATTTCTAAGCCTAGTTTCAAGTTATTCACTAGTTGTAATGCTCATTGCACAACATTAGTGAAAATCAAACTTTTGTTTAAATTATGAGTTTTATCTTTCTACGCAACGTGTTTTTATTCAAAAATTGCAGAGAATAGATTGATTGTTAAGCGTGAATCTGGAGGTTCATTTGGACTACGATATGCAGCTGTTATGTTGTCAACAGAACATGTAATGACATTTAATCAAAGAAAAATGTTCAAGCCGATTATTGTGGAAATTAGAGACTTGTCCAACATTCCAGTTGAACAACTACAAGAAGCCAGGTAAAAATCAGACCTCATACAATCAATGTATGTAAAAGATTGCATTAAAAAATACTGACTGAATTGTTTTAAGCAAAAATGTAATAATATTTTATTTTTAAGCTCAAGCCATTCCCAAAAAATTTACCTAAAATGGGAGACTGATAGCAACAATTAAAATAACTGGATAAATAATGAAATTTATTTTCCTTATATTATAATTTATTTATATTATTCTAATTATAGAATTAGTCACATTTATGCAAGTTTCAAGTACCTGAGCAAAGAATATACGACATTAGCTTTTGCTATTTGTCCAGAAATTGATTTTCAACATGCTAGAACTTTATTGATGCACAGGGTCAATGAAATGCCTCTTATAGAACATTTGCAATCAGTACCACTCATAGTGGAGGTAAATAAAATATTCCTAATTTAATTTTACATAAGATCTCAACATTCAAGTAAAAACAAATGACAAAAAAATAATATTTCATAATAGAGTAATAGAGTAACAAATATTTATTATTTTAACATAAGATTTATATTAATTATTCATTGAGTCATTAAAAATTGTCATGGCGATATTATTGCAAAACAAAATAAGCGGTGCATGGAATCGTGCCTTCAGGCAAATTGCTAGAACTACCCATACAATAATTTAAAATTTTGTAATTATTATCTAAATCTCTAGAAAATATATGATAATTTGATGTGCATATGTCTAATGATCACATTTGACCGTCAAATGACATTTTTTCTACAACCTTTTTTTTAGTTTCGAAACCGCTAGACCCAAAAATTCAACCAATTCATCATTATATCGATACAAGTAATATGTTTTTTTAATTATTCAAATCAGATACTTCGTTCTCTCAAATTTGCCATTTTGTTAAATTTTACCCCGTATCTTCGAAACGGCTGGATCTGCTTTTGCCGAAAATTAATCAGCACGTCTCCCCATCATTACAAATCGAATGATGGATGAAACGTGCTCTCGAAATCGTGGACGAAAATATGTATCCAAACATACACACATACATAATATATACACACAAATCCACCCACCTGGGGTCCTGAAACGTAAGGATATATAAAAATTTTCATTTTAGCTTTTTTGCGTTTGCTATAACTTACCCAATTAGATAAAATCATATTGACGGAAGAAGCGCCTTAAAAAATCCTTAAAAAACTTCACATAAAACTTGTACTAGAGAAAATTATTTATCAAAATTCATAACAAACATATATGGTGTCTAAATAAAACAATTACACCTGTTATGTGCAACATTAAGTGTTATAAAATAATACGCGCTTTTTTTTACTTACTTTTACCCGTCGGGTAAGTTATAATAATCGTAAAAAAATTGAAAATGAAAATTTTTATATATCTTTACGTTTCAGAGGTTTCTGGACATTTTGAAATAAATAGAAAAAAGAATGAATTTATGCATGTGTGTATGTGTGTACACATTTTGTGTTATTTTTTGGGTACCGTGTCAAGATTTTTAGTTTTTAAATTTACGTATATGGTACAAAGAAATGTCCTCGACATTTTCGACAGTATGGAATAACCGATTTGTATGATTGAAAGATCATTCGGTTCGTACCCGATATCGAGGTTTTTTGCAAAAGGCAATTTTGCCGTTTCAGAGGTATGGAGCGCAAAGGGTGTAAAAACGGTTATGCAGTTTTTGAGAGAACGGATCATTCGATTAAATTAATTCAAAAAACATTTCCTTGAGTACATAGACGATGTACAAAAAATGGTTCCACAGAAAATTTCGTAATTTTAATAATTAGAAAAAAAACAAAGTTTCAAAAAGTTCAAATTTTCGAAATTTTTCATCATTTTTAAAAAAACTTAATTTTGAAAAATTTCAAAAAATGTCAAAATTTAAAACAAATAATTTCTTACAAAAATTTGAGAATATTTCGTAATTTTCAAAAAAATCGAATGCTTTCAAAAATTTTCAAATTCTCAAAAGATTAAAAAAACGTTTTTTAAAAAAAATTCTAAATTCTAAAACAATTTCAAAATTTCGAAAAAAAATCTTAATTATCAAAAAAAATCTATTTTAAAACAAATGAACAACATTATTAACATACACAAAGTTGTTTGTAGAATACGCTCGTCGCTCAATTTAAAAAGCACTTATAAGTTTATAGTATGTATTTATAATAAATAATGTACTTGAAATTATTCAAAACAATTATTTTCATTTCTCGAATGTTAAAAACGATACGGGAAGTACTAGCCATTTGC
>NW_020539727.1:2799089-2828713 GCF_003426905.1 Ctenocephalides felis
AATTTCAAAAACATTAATGAAGATAATGCTGTCAAACTATATATTTGTGATAAAGAATATTTACCATTTAACATAAAAGTATTTTCATACTTTGAATATATTTTAAAAATGTATAGAATATAGTAAAATATTTTTCATAAATTTATATGTAAAATCTCTCTTTTGAAATAATTTTTGTGAACTTTTAATTAATTATTCAAGATCCTAAAAAATAATGATGAAGGCCTTCAAATGATTCCAAATTATATTAATTCTCAAGAAAATATACTAATTTTTTGTCTTATTCTCTAACATTTTGTAAAAATTATGTTAATCCTACAAAATATACGAAATAATCTCATGCAGTATCTATCATTTAAATAATTCAATAATTATATCAACAATGTTTTTTTTAATATTTTCAAATATAGTAATGGATTACTTAATATTATTTACGTGCGTTTTTCGTTTATTTATAAACTATTATAGTTTAAATAAATATTTTCCCATAATATTGGCTTCAATTAAATGTTTGAAAATGTAAAAAAAAATATTTCTCTCAATATTAAATTATGCATTACGATAAGAACAAATGACTTACATCAAAACTAATCAAATTTTTTTTTTAATTTGTTTTTTTTAACATCATTAACTGATGATTTTTTATATAAGATAGGAATGTTATTGTTGAAGTATTTAAAACATTTGCTAAAAATTTTGATAAATTATTAAATGTTGATTTTGACCCTATAGATCTAATTGTGAAATAATTATGAATATATTTTTGGGATGTAATATGTGAATAATTTTCATTTTAGTTTCATTGATATACAACCTATTTATGCTAGTTTTTTGTATTTAAAACTACTTTTACTAAATAAACTTTTGTGGCAAATTTTGAAAGTCAAACTAGAATATTTTCATCCTTAATACAAACAATTTTAAGAAAAGTTATTTATAAAAAAAATAGTCAAAAAAATGATATGATTTTTACTGTAGGTGTAGATTTCATTTCTAACGTCTTTAACCTTCAAGAATATTTCGAAACAGTAAAAAATAATGTTAGTTATTAATTCCAACATTATTAATGCAAATATTACTGCAGTTGACAGTATTAATTTTTGCTGAAAATGATATATATGCAATAAAAGTACTAGGCAATATTAATTTTGATATGTAATTATATATATTCTCTTTTTCGTATGAACTTTTGCAACTGATTTTTTTTTTACAAATCTGAATTAATTGTGTGCACTTTTTTTTGTAAAATGATCTTTTTTCCTGAAAAATATTCCCAATCAAATACTAAAAGTTGAATTAGTTTTCTACTATCAAATAATCCATTATTGTATACTATACTACATACTAATTTTATGTGAACAAATTTATGATATATTACAAAATATATGTTATATGATCGATTTATAATTATTTTAATAATATAAAATATATTCTTTTATTTTGTGAGAAACATATGATATGATTTGATTCTCAAATATAATAATATTTAAAATATTTAACAAATGATTTTTTCAAATTATCTAACATATTTTGCATATGTATTATTTAAATCTGATTTATAGTTATTGGAAAAAAATGTGTTAAAAATCAATATTATTACATTAACATTGAAACAATCTGTATTTTACACTCCACGCTCACAAAATGCTTCCATGACGCCCACATTTGAAATTTATAACAAATTTATTAAAAATTTATATTAATCTATCAATTGCGATCGAGCATATGACTTTTTGAAGGCTTTAATCATATTTTTGGTGCTAATTAATTATTCAAAGTTGATTTTTTCGTGACTCACATAAATACCATGTATTTCACAAATTCGATGATACTAAAGAAACAAATCTTGGTTGCCCACCTAATTATTGCATTACGCCCTCATTCCAAAATTATGTATAATTCGAGTAAAAATAGAATTAAACGTGTAAATCAGATGAAAAATATATTTTTTATTTGTAATAAACCATATAAAATATACCATATAATATAAAACTCCGATAAAATTCCCATAATTTTGAAAAGAAATGTAAATTTATATATGAATAAATATAAATTCATTATGAAAGAACTTTGTGATATAATTCGATTCTCAAATATAATAATTATAAAAATATTAAACAAATGATTTTTTTCAAATTATTTAACATATTTTGCAAATTACTATTTGACTCTGATTACTTTAAATCAGGAAAAATGTTATTAAATAACCAATATTATTATATTAATATGAATAATCTGTGTTTTATACTCCACTTTTTATATGAAAAAAATTATATATAAAATTTATTTTTTTTAAAAAAGAATTTTGTGATATGATTTGATTTTCAAACATAAGAATAAAAAAAACTAAATTAAAGTATTTTGCATATTTATTATTTAACTGAATTTTTAAAGCAAAATGTATTAAACAAATAATATTATTGTACTAATTTTGAATAAGTATTTTACATTTTAATTTACACTTTCAAATGCGAATAAATATAAATATGAATATAAGAATAAGTATGAATACATTTATTAATTTTATGAGAAAATTAGCTGATATGATTTTATGCTCAAACATAATAAAATTGAGAAAAAATATAAATATTTTTTAATATATATATTAAATAAAATTATTAATATTTTGATATATTTTTATAGTTTTATTTGCATTTTATTTGAAACCATTTTGAATTGTTAAACAAATAATAATTGTTGAAACTAAGTTATCCATTTCTTTTGCTGTTTCATCATATGCCTACTTAAAATGTGAAATAAAATTGATTTTGATAATTTCGAATGACAATTTATAATAACTAATATATATTTATCACCTTTGATAACATTTAATAACTTTTTTGGAATATAATACTAATATTTAAGGCATCATTTGATTTTCACCTTATCATCATTTTTGGATAAAATAAATATAAATAAAAATAATACTCTCAACTATTTTGCACATACTAAAAAATATATATAATTTATATTTGTTCTTTCAAACTTAAAAAATTTCAAATTTCATTCAAATTTTTCTGATCTGAGTATGTTTAAAAAAATATAAAATATTTTAAAATACGACTTGTAATGAATATGTATATTTTTTTTGAATAAATATTTGTTATATTTGCAAAACTGAAAAAAAAATTAATAAACTCTTTTAACTCTTATAATTATATAAATTGTTACCATGCCGACATTTGGTGTTTTCCACTTTCTGGACAAATGTTTAACATTTTCAAAATAGTTCATTATTAACTATTGAATTTTGAGAATAATCTGGTGATTGAATTAGCGAAACAAATACATGAAAATTTTATTTTGACTGAATTAATTATATTTTTTTTATTATCAAACAATAAGGCAAACAAATATTTATTAAAAATTCTACAAATTTAATTATGTGAATTATGTGAAACCACAATTTTTGGAAAAAGATATGTTAATTTCTGATTAAATATATTTTCGAAGATTTTTCTTTAAATATACAAATATTTGAATCTTTCTTATTACATACTATTACATTATATTACTTTATGATTACATCAAAACTAATCAAACTTAAAAAAATCTATGTATTTGAATTTTTTAATATCATTAACTGAATTTTTTTTATACGAGATAGGAATGCTATAGTTGAAGTATTCAAAGGATTTGTTAATTATTTAGATATATTATCGAAAGGAGATCCTGATCACGATACTATGGACCTATTTGTAAATAATTCTAAATATATTTTTGGGATACTATATATGATTATTTTTTATTTTCAATTAACTATATTCATTTGAGATTTTTGTATTTAAAACTAATATTTACTAAAAAATTTCGCGGCAAATTTTAATAATCAAACTAGAATACTTTCATTTTTTATACAAATAATTTAAAAAAAAAGTAAATTTATGAAAAATAGTAAAAAAATTACATGATTTTTACTGTAGTTTACCAATTGATTGACGAAGTTCCATCTTCCGAAGAATATTCCGAATGAGAAAGTACTATTATTTATTAATTTCAACATTATTAATAAAAATATTATAGCAGATGACGGTATTAATTTTCATTGAAACTAATATATGAGTAACACAAACTTAAGTGTAATTATACATATATTTTCTCTTTTGTACAAACTTTTGCAACTTTTTTAATTGAAAGCCAGAATAATTCAATGCAATTTTTTGAAAAATAATATTTATTACTGAAAAATATTCCCAATCATACAATTCTATTAATTATTAATTTTAATGTTCATAATAATTACGGTATTGCGTTCTTAGTAATTTTATAATCTGAATCTAATCTGAAATTGAATCTCAATAAAATAAATCTTTATCTAAAATAAATTTTAAATTATAGTAAACTACTTAATATTTTAAATAAATTTTGACATTTAAAACAAACTAAAATAATCATGTGTACTTTTATAATTCTTATAATTACTTTAATTATTATGTGCCACATTTATGATTCAAACTCTTTCTCAAAATTTGTAAAATGTGTTTTTTATGCCTGATGAATATTCCTCTTAATAATAATACTATTAATTTTTAATTTTAAACTTATTAGTAAAAATAATGCTGCCATCTTATATTTGTTTTTTCAATTTCAAATGTTTTTCTGCTTTAAGTATATTATAAAAACGTATAAAGTGAAAAAATTATTAACAAAATCATTTCTAAATCATATACAATACAATGTATGCAGGTAAATATTTATTAGTGTTTTTGTATTATTGAAACTACTTGTGCTTTCTGACCTTTTATATGAACTTTTTTGGCTTAAAATTTAATTTTTAAGGTATATTGCATTATTTTATTGTCATAATATTATTTTTAAAAATTGTATTGTATTTGAATATATTGAAAAAAAAAAGAAAATAAATTTAGTAAAATATTTTTCATTGATTATTCCCACATTTTATAAATTGATGTGTAAATAAATATTACCTCTTTCGGATGAATTTTTATTGTTTTCAAATTCTAAATGATTATATAAACTTTGTTTTGTAAAAAGATTTTTATTTCTAAATAATATACCAAGATACCAAGATCAAGAATCAATTTTAATTAAAAATAAAAATGTTTTGTAACATAAACTATATTTGTTCATTTTTACTTAAAACGTTTTTCCGCTCTAAATATATTTTTTAAATAAAATATAACATATAGGAAATTACTTTTCATTATATCCATTTTTATAATTTTTTATGTATTATATTTTCTCTCTTGAATAAATTTTTGCAACTGTTTCGTTTGCCAAGCAAAAATAATTAAAATTTTCGAATATTTTTTTATGCATATTATGCATTTTATGCAAATTGTATTCATGACTCCTAATTATTTTAGTGGTTTTCCATGCTAATTTTATATTTTATTCTCTCAACATTTTGGAAAAAAGATTTATAATCCTGAGAAATATCAAAATATTCTATTGGAGCAAATGTACTTTTATATTTTATATTCCTTAATTGTTTCGAAATATATTTGCATTTAAATATAATGTGATATTTGCAACCAAGTGAAAATATTTGTTAACCAATTTTCAATAATAAATTCTTTGATAGAATTCCTGGTAAATCTAATGAATTTAAAGATCAAATGAATTTTTAATTTAATCATTTTAACAGTCGTTCATGATTGATATAATTTGGTTTCAAATTAGGAAAAATACTATTTACGAAAGTAAAGAATTACTCAGTATTATGACATTTCTCGCTTATTTTATAAAGTTTATATTATTTTTAATGAATATCCATCTATATAATCAATATCATTGGATCCAATTAATTGTTTTATAATAATTGAGCTTTCAGCCATTTAAACGTTGCTGAATAATTTAGCTTTTACATATGATTTTAATTCTGGTTGTAGTATCAACAACACAATATTTAAACAATTTCAAATAATAAAAATTAATTTATTTTATACGGAAATAATTTTATATTACGTTAATGCAAAATAATAATTGTATCTGAGGAAAGACTATTATTTCGGTATAAAAAACTAATAATATACTATTTTTAAGGTACAGTTTTACTCGCAACTGACTGATTTATTTTTTATTAAGTACTTTTTATTAAGAACCTGCCTTTTAATTTTTCATTTACTAGATTGACTTGAAATGTATTATTCTTGTGTGAAATACAAGATTTTAAATTATTAGCTTATATAGCATTTTTTACTTTCTGAACATATGTTAACATTTACAAAATAGCTTATTATTAACTTTTTAATTTTGGGAATAGATCTGGTGTTTTATTTTGACTGAATTGAATTTATTAGTGATGTCTTTACTCTGCCTTTTCAGCAAGTTTTCTTATTATTTAACGATAAGGTAAAGAAATATTTTAAAAAAGTTCTATAATTCTATTTGTGTTAATTATTTTCAAATGCCACTTTTTGAAAAAAGACATGTTAAATTTATGAATAAATATATAAATTAAGAATAAATATATATTTGAATAATGCAAGTCGTTGATGTATTGCTCAAATTCGGATATTTTATTGAGTTCAACTTTTTATACTTTTTTAATATTAAATTATGTGAATATATTTTTGGGATACAATATATGATAAATAATAATTTTAACAATAAATTTAATTTTCATTTTAGCGTCATTAATATACAATGTATGAATGTAAATATTTATTACTGTTTGTTGTATTAATAAAACTACTCTTGCTTTCTGAGCTTTTTGAATGAGATTTTATGGCAAATTTAAAAAAAAAAACTAGATTTTATTATCTGCTCAAATTTTTATGAAAAAACAATAAATAAAATGATTTGATTTTTATGGTAGATTTTCTTGGCTATTTTCGTGATGATATTATTTTTGTAATGGAATGTTAAAAATATTTAAATAGAAATGATAGAAATAATTCACATGTATTATTCAAAGTCTTTCTCAAAATTTGCGAAAAATGATTTTAAGTTCTATAAATGGAATATAAATATATAGATAAATGTATATAAATGATATATAAATGCCGCTGATTATCAATTTCAAAAATATTAATGAAGATAATGCTGTCAACTATTATATTTGTGATAAATAATTTATACCATTTAACATAAAAGTATTTTCATGCTTTGAATATATTTTAAAAATGTATAGAATATAGTAAAATATTTTTTATAAATTTATATGTAAAATCTCTCTTTTGAAATAATTTTTGTGAACTTTTAATTAATTCTTCAAGATCCTGAAAAATAATGATGAAGGCCTTCAAAATGATTCCAAATTATATTAATTCTCAAAAAAATTATACTAATTTTTTGTCTTATTCTCTCTACATTTTGTAAAAATTATTGTTAATCCTACAAAATATACGAAATAATCTCATGCAGTATCTATCATTTAAATAATTGAATAATTATATCAACAATGTTTTTTTTTATATTTTCAAATATAGTAATGGATTACTTAATATTATTTACGTGCGTTTTTCATTTAATTTATAACTATTATATTAGTTTAAATAAATATTTCCCAAATTATCGATAAATAAATATTTTCCCATAATATTGGCTTCAATTAAATGTTTGAAAATGTAAAAAAAAATATTTCTCTCAATATTAAATTATGCATTACGATAAAAACAAATGACTTACATCAAAACTAATCAATTTTTTTTTTAATTTGTTTTTTAACATCTTTAACTGATGATTTTTTATATAAGATAGGAATGTTGTTGCTGAAGTATTTAAAACATTTGCTAAAATGTTGATAAATTATATAAAGTTGATTTTGATCCTATAGATTGAATTGTGAAATAATTCTGAATATATTTTTGGGATACAATATGTGATTAATTTTCATTTTAGTTTCATTGATATAAATCTATTTATTCGAGTTTTTGTATTTAAAACTACTTTTACTAAATAAACTTTTGTGGCAAATTTTAAAAGTCAAACTAGAATATTTTATTCTTAATACAAACAATTTTAAGAAAAGTTATTTATAAAAAAAATAGTCAAAAAATGATATGATTTTTACTGTAGGTGTAGATTTCATTTCTAACGTCTTTAACCTTCAAGAATATTTCGAATGAAACAGTAATGTTAGTTATTAATTCCAACATTATTAATGCAAATATTACTGCAGTTGACAGTATTAATTTTTGCTGAAAATGATATATATATGCAATAAAAGTACTAGGCAATATTAATTTTGATATGTAATTATATATATTCTCTTTTTCGTATGAACTTTTGCAACTGATTTTTTTTTTACAAAGCTGAAATAATTGTGTGCACTTTTTTTTGTAAAATGATCTTTTTTCCTGAAAAATATTCCCAATCAAATACTTCTATTAATAATTTTAAAGTTAACAATAAAAATAATACTGTCAGCTAATAATTTAAAAACAATTTTATTCTCTGAATCTTTTAAAAAATAAATTTTAAAATATAAATCTTTTGAAATGATTTTTGTAACATGTTTTTTACTATTTTGTTAAATATCTTATATAAACAATTAGAAAAATAGCAAAAGTTGAATTAGTTTTCTACTATCAAATAATCCATTATTGTATACTATACAATATACTAATTTTATGTGAACAAATTTATGATATATTACAAAATATATGTTGTATATGATCGATTTATAATTATTTAAATGAATATAAATAGATTTTTTTTTATTTTTTGAGAAACTTATATGATATGATTTGATTCTCAAATATAATATTTAAAATATTAAACAAATGATTTTTTCAAATTATTTAACATACTTTGCATATGTATTATTTAAATCTGATTTATAGTGAATGGAAAAAAAGTGTTAAAAAATCATTATTATTATATTAATATTAAAACTATCTGTATTTTACACTCCACGCCCAGAAAATGTTTCCATGACGCCCACATTTGAAATTTATATCAAATTTATCAAAAATTTATATCAATCTATTAATTGCGATCTAGCACATGACTTTGTGAAGGCTTTAATCATATTTTTAGTGCTAATTAATTATTTCAAGTTGACCCATTTTTTCATGACCCATATAAATACATGTACTCCCCAAATTCGATAACATTAAAGAAACGAATCTTGGGGTCGCCAAATTTTTCCATTACACCCTGATTTTATTATTATGTTCAATTCGTGTAAATATAAAATTAAACGTGTAAATCAGATGGGAAATATATTTTTTATCTGAAATAAACCATATCTTTATTCAGTTCTCCCATAAATTTTCCATAATTTTGAAAACAAATGTAAATTTATATATGAATAAATATTAAATCATTATTAAATAATTTTGTGATATGATTCGATTCTCAAATATAATAAATTATAAAAATATTAATTAAATGATTTTTTTCAAATTATTTAACATATTTTGCAAATTACTATTTGACTCTGATTACTTTGAATCCGCAAAAAATGTATTTAAATGAGCAATATTATTATATTAATATCGAAACGATCTGTGTTTTACCCTCCACTTTTTATATGAAAAAAATTATATATGAAATTTATTTATTTTAAGAAAGAATTTCGTGATATGATTTGATTCTTAAACATAATAATAATAAAAATACTAAATTAAAGTATTTTGCATATTTATCATTTAGCAGAATTTTTAACTGCAAAATATATTAAAAAACAATATTACTAGCAATAATAAATTTTTTAGTAAATCTAAGGAATTTTTAATATTAATTAATTATATTAATCGTCTATGGTTGTATATATTTATGATCCATGATTGTAATTATGTTTCAAATTTGAAAAAATACTTTTTATACGCTGATTTATAGTAGCTAGCAAGTTATAACATTTTTTTGAAAAACGAATATATTATACCCTTAGAAAATAATTTTGCAATAAATTCATTCTATTTTTAAATATATAAACTATGTACTTTTAATGCAAAAAAATAACTCAGTAAATAATTACTCAATATTATTTATGAGCCACTTTTGCTTATTTCATAACAATTATTTTGAATAAATCTTTTTCCATATCGTCGATATCATTTGCTTTAGCAAACATTTTTATAAGACTAGATAAAAAAATGTAAAATTTTTGTACATTTTAATTTTAATTTTCAATAAATTTACATTTACCTTCTACATAATATTCAGTTCAAACTTAATTTTATTATTGATTTAAAAACGTTAAAAAATATATTTCAATTTTTACTTTAACTTATTTTGTTAAATAAATAGTAGCTATTTTTCGGCTACGAATAAATTTTTAGTAAAAATAATGCTATCAACAATCAACATGCAGCCAACTTTTTACGTAAATTCTTTAGTCTCATAAAAATTTTAAAAAAATATTTTTATTTCTGAAAAATATTCTAAACAAAAATTCAGCTAATTATCAATTTTAATATTATTAATAAAAATTATGCTGTCAGCTATTGTGTTTTCATTAAATATTAGATTGGCTATTTAACATAAATTGTGTATTTGTTCCTTCAAACTTAAAGTATTTATCTGGTTTGAATATACTTTAAAATAATATAAAATATATGAAAATATTTTTTATTGATTCATTTATATATCTCTCTTTTTAAATAACTTTTTTTAAACTAAAAAAATATTTATATTCTCATGTAAATATATATAAAAACTTTTATTATGTGCACTGTTCTTATAACTTATTTTATATGTATTTTTTCATGTTCATCATTCAGTCTTTCGCAAATTAGAGGAAAAATAATTTTTATTCCTGAGAAATATCCCAAATAAAATTATACTGTTATTTTTGTAATTATTGATGAAAATGATGCGTTTTTCATACTTGAAATATTTTTCTTCTTTGAATATATTGAAAAAAAAAGAATAAATTTAGTAAAATATTTTTCATTATTCCCACATTTCATAAATTGATTGAATATTACCTCTTTCGAATGAATTTTTACAATTTTGTTTTCAAATTCTAAATGATTATATGAACTTTGTTTTGTAAAACGATTTTTATTTTTAAATAATATACCAAGATACCAAGATCAAGTATTAATTTTAATTAGAAATAAAAATGTTACGTAACATAAACTATATTTGTGCATTTTTACTTAAAACGTTTTTCCGCTCTGAATATATTTGTTTAAATAAAATATAACATATAGGAAATTACTTTTCGTTATATCCATTTTTATAATTTTTATGTATTATCTTTTTATATATATATCTCTCTTGAATAATTTTTTGCAACTGTTTCGTTTGCCAAGCAAAAATAATTATAAAAATTTTCGAATTATTTTTTTGTGCATATTATGCATTTTATGCAAATTGTATTCATGACTCCTAATTATTTTAGTTGTTATCCGTGCATTTTTATATTTTATTCTCTCAACATTTTGGAAAAAAGATTTATAATCGTGAGAAATTTCCAAATATTTTTCTTGGGACATCTGTACATTTATACTATTATTCCTTAATTGTTTCGAAATATATTTGCATTTAAATATAATGTGATATTCGCAACCCAGTGAAAATATTGGTAAACCAATTTTCAATAATAAATTCTTCGAAAGAATTCCCAGCAAGTCTAGTGAATTTAAAAACCAAATGAATTTTTTATTTTATCATTCTATCAGTCGTTCATGATTGATATAATTTGTATTCAAATTTAGATAAATACTATTTATAAGCTGATTCGTTCAGAAAAACCAATATATATTTTATATCTTCATGAAAAAAATTTTTGCTATTGATTAATTTTACTATTAAATAAATATATTTTTGATATTTAAAAAAATGTAAAGAATTTCTCAATATTATGCACGTTTCTGGCTTACTATTATATTATTTTTAACAAATATCCTTCTATAATGTCGATATCTTTGGATCCAATTAATTATTTGAAAATGAAGAAAAAACAAAAAAAAAATCATAATAATTGAGAATACAGCCATTTAAACATTGGTAAATAATTTTGCTTTCACATGTGATTTTAATTCATTTTGGTTGCAGTATTAACAACATAATATTTGACAATTTTAAATAATAAAAACATAATATATTAATTTATTTTATACAGGAATGATCCTATACTACGTTAATGAAAATAATAATTATATCTGAAGAAAGACTATTATTTGGGTATAAAATACTAATACTGATTTATTTTTTATTAAGTATTTTTTTATTAAGACCCTGCCTTTTTCAGTTTCATTTGCCAGATTCATTTGAAATCTATTTTATTTGTGAATCAACTGCACAAGATTTTAAAATATTAGCTCATTATTAAATTACGCAAATTTTGATTGTCAATGCCGAAATTCGGTAGTATTTTTCACTTTCTGGAAACATGTTTAATTTTTTCAAGTTGTGTTAAAAATTAATGTAAAAAATACATGAGCATCTTCTTTTGACTGGAATAAGTTTATTAGTAATACCTTTTTCTGCTTATTATCAAACAAAAAAGCAAAGAAATATTCATTATGAATTCTATAACTTTAATTATGTGAATTATTCTGAAATACCAAATTTTATTTATTTACAAAAATTTATGTTAAATTTATGTTTGAACATATTTTCAAACATTCATTTTTAAATACATAAATATATATTTGAACCTTTCTTATTCATTTTTAATTTTTGCGTCATTTCAAGAATAATTTGTGCAAGTCTGTTGATGCATTTTTCAAATTTGTATATTCTTTCATTGAGTTCAACTTTTTATATATTTTTTTTTTAATTTTAATTTATGTGTTATTCATAAGAATAAATTGATGACATCAAAACTAATAAAAATTAGAATTTCTTCGCATTTAAATTTTTTAATATCATTAACTGATGATTTTTTATATGAGATAGGAATGTTATTGTTGAAGTATATAAAACATTTGCTATATATTTTGATAAATTATCGAAAGGAGATCCTGATCCTATTTACGATACTAGGACATATTTGAAAATAATTCTGAAATATTTTTGGGAAACTATATATGATTATTTTTTATTTTCAATTCACTGTAACTATTTGAGATTTTTGTATTTAAAACTAATATTTACTAAATGAGCTTTTGTGGCAAATTTTAAAAGTCAAACTAGAATATATTCATTTTTTATACAAACAATTTAAAAAAAATTATTTTATGAAAATATAGTAAAAAAAATTATAATATTTTTACTGTAGTTTACCAATTTATTGATTGAGTTCCATCTTCCAAAGAATATTCCGAATGAAATAGTACTATTATTTATTAATTACAACATTATTATTGAGAATATTACTGCAGATTAAAATAATATATTAGTAACATGAACTTATGAGTAATTATATATATATTTTCTCTTTTGTACGAACTTTTGCAACTTTTTTATTTCAAAGCTAAAATAATTCAATGCAATTTTTTGTAAAATGATTTTTATTACTGAAAAATATTCCCAATCAAACAATTTTATTAATTATTAATTTTCATGTACATAATAATTACGATATTGTTTATAATCACCACCTAAAGTAATTTTTTAATTTGAATATCTTATAAAATGAATTTTAAATTATACTAAGATACTTCTAAATATTACAAACAGTAATATTATCTTTTAATTAATTTTGGCAATTAAAAACAAACTAAAATTTAACAAACTTTTATATTTCTTGTAAATGCTTCAATTATTATGTGTCACATTTATGATTCAAACTCTTTCTCAAAAATTGGAATATGTGTTTTTTATGCCTTTTAATAATAATCAATTAATAATTTTAAAATTATTATTAAAAATAATGCTGTCGTCTTATATTTGTTCTTTCAATTTCAAATGTTTTCCTGCTTCATAAAAAAAGTATGAAGTAAAGTATTTTTCATTACTCCAATTATATAAAATGATATTTAAATAAATATCATGTTTTGAACAAATTTCTGCATTGTTTTGTTTGTCATAGCTAAAATGATTATAAAAACTTGTAATACTGTTTTTATGTACAATACGATTTTCTTCTAATATTTTTCTCAAGACTCGAAATTATATTAATTATTATGCGCTCTAATTATATATCTTATTTTCTCAACAATTCAGGAAAAACAATTATAATCCTGAGAAACATCCAAAAATATATTTATTAATTATTCAAACCCAATTTATTATTATTTGATAACTATTATATTATTTTGAACAAATCTCTTTCATATCATCGAAAACATTAGCTCGATATTGCTTTTTTATCAATAATTTTTCTAGACTAGGAATAAAATAGAAAAACTTTTTAATAATACATACAAAATTTACACCTAACTTCCGTATAATATTCATTTCAAACATATTTTTTTTATAGAAATAGTAATCTTAAAAAATATATATTGGTTAAACAAATAGTTGCTTCTTTACTGCTGCATTTATTGCTGATTATAATGTAATCAGAATGTTTAACAATACGGAATCCAACCAATACTATGTTCCAACCAATTTTTTTTTATTTATAATATTCAATTATTAACTCGAATTAAATGGTTAAGCAAATATATGAATAATTTTTTTCAATTATTTTGGAGAGATTTTGTTTTAAAAGAAAAAATGTTTAACACTTAAACTATTCCAATTAATCATTTTCATTAACCTGTTAATTAAAATACTGACTTTTTCTACATTTGATGAAAATTAGTCTTCATCAAAAAGTTCTATTCTTTATATTTAATATATCATGTACTATTTATGTTCAAATAATATATAGCAGTTTCAACTAAAAAACAAATGTTATTTTCACTTTTTTAAGCTAATATTCAAGTTTGCTTTTGAAGTTTTATATTAATTTTTGTAAGACTTTTTACTCCTTCTATAAATATTGATGTAAAAATGATATACTCTTATTTTGCATATTGATTGAAATCATATTGAATAGTTAAACAAATAATAATTATTGAAACTTACTTTTCAATTGATATTATAGCCGTTTCACTAAGTCAAATTGCTTTTTATAATTCCGAATAATAATTTATTGCAACTTATATGCTGATTATTTTATTTGAATATGCTATTATTTACTAAAAGTATTTTCGCCTACTCTGGTTATTTATGGCATCATTAGTTTATTTTAAATTTGTAATATCTTATGTATTAGTAGACAAAACCCTAAAAATTATTGAGAGAATACAAAAATTAATTTAGAATGAAAAAACACTATATTGATAAACAAGTTAGTAAAAAAGAATAAAAATTATTTAATTAAAAAAATTAAGTTAGAATATAAATAACGTCCATTCTGAAAAAAAAAAACAATTTCTTCCATTTTTTATTTATTTAACCTATTTTGCATATTAATTCTAATAGTTGAAAAGATTTTGAAATGTTGAATAATAATTGTTGAAACCCATTTTTCCATATTGTAAATTTTAAGTATTACGAAGTGTCTACTTATAATTAAAAATATTTATAAATTTTTTTTAAAAAATATTTATATAGAAATTTAATATGTCATTACATTTAATATGTAAATAGTAAATCTAAATTTTAATTTTACTTGGATTATTGGAAAACAAAAATAATTCATATAATAAAAATTTAAATTGTCAGTCTGAAATTATATAAATATGTTTGCAATATAATATAATATTATAGCTTTTAACTTTTACAATTCATCGTTCAAAACAGAAATAACATTTTATTTCTATCATGATACTTTATGCGCTTTTAATTAGATTTTTTTTATTTTAGTTGGTGCAACTAATTTAAACTAAAATCATGATGATATAATATTTTAATACAATTTTTATTTATTATAATGACTCATAATAAAAAGAATTTAAAAAAATTTAAAAAAAATAAATTAAAGCCAATTGGCGTATAAATAAATAAATAAATAAATAATGAACTGATTTCAATTTAATTATAAATATTTATTATTATTAGTCTGTTAATTAAAATTAAGATACTGACAATAAGCTTCCCTACGTTCTAGTCTGTCATTTAATAAATATTAATAATATTTAGTCCATAACAAAAGCCCATTATATCGTGTATTTTCTTTTCAGTAAATCTATCAATTAATCTATCTATCTAAATTATTAAATATTTCTCTTATATTTCATACTAATTTTCAAATTTGAATATGTATTTTATCTGCAAAATACTTTAAAATAAACAAAAAATAAATATTAACAAAATCATTTCTAAATCATATACATACAATGTATGCATTTAAATATTTATTAGTGTTTTTTGTATTAATGAAACTACACCTGCTTTCTGAGATTTTTAGAAGAACCTTTTTATCGAATTTTAAAATTTAGACTAGAATTTGATTTTTGAGGAAAATTGTATTATTTGCATCGTAACGAAATAATTTGTAATAAAATGTAGAAAAAATGCTATTAACAATCAACATGCAGTCAACTTTTTACGTAGATCATTTAGTCTCGTCAAAATTTAAAAAAAATATTTTTTTGCCTGAAAAATATTCCAAATAAAAAAGCTGCTAATTATCAATTTTAATATTATTAATAAAAATAATGATGTCAGCTATTGTGTTTTCAATAAATATTAGATTGGCTATTTAACATAAATTGTGTATTTGTTCCTTCAAACTTAAAGTATTTTCCTGGTTTAAATATACTTTAAAATAATATAAAATATAGGAAAATATTTTTTTATTGATTCATTTATAATATCTCTCTTTTGAAATAATTTTTGTTAACTTTTTTTGAAACTATATACATACTTATATAATACTTTAAAATAATATAAAATATATGAAAATATTTTTTATTGATTCATTTATGATATCTCTCTTTTTAATTAATTTTTGTTTACTTTTTTTAAACTAAAAAAATATTTATATCCGCATGTAAATATATATAAAAACTTTTAGAATGTGCACTGTTCTTATAACTTATTTTCCATATATTTTTTCATGTTCATCATTCAAAGTCTTTCGCAAATTTGAGGAAAAATAATTTTTATTCCTGAAAAATATTCCAAATAAAATTATACTGCTATTTTTGAAATTATTAATGAAAAAGATGCGTTTTTCATACTTGAAATATTTTTCTTCTTTAAATATATTGAAAAAAAAAAGGATAAATTTAGTAAATATTTTTCATTATTCCCGCATTTCGCAAATTGATGTGTAATTGAATATTACCTCTTTCGAATTAATTTTTACAATTTTGTTTTCAAATTGTAAATGGTTATATGAACTTTGCTTTGTAAAAAGATTTTTATTTTTGAATAAAATACCAAGGTATCAAGATCAAATATTAATTTTAATTAAAAATAAAAATGTTATGTAACATAAACTATATTTGTGCATTTTTATTTAAAACGTTTTTCCGCTCTGAATATATTTTTTTAAATAAAATATAACATATAGGAAATTACTTTTCATTATATCCATATTTATAATTTTTTATGTATTATATTCTCTCTCTTGAATAATTTTTTGCAACTGTTTCGTTTGCCAAGCAAAAATAATTATAAGAATTTTTGAATAATTTTTTTATGCATATTATGCATTTTGTGCGAATTGTATTCATGACTTATAATTATTTTAATTGTTATGGGTGCTAATTTTATATCTTATTCTCTCAACTATTTGGAAAAAGATTTATAATCCTGAGAAATATCCAAATATCCAAAATTCTCTTGGAGCAAATGTACATTTATACTTCATATTCCTTCCTATTTGTTTCGAAATAAATTTACCCAAGTAAAAATATTGGTGAACCAATTTTCAATGATAAATTCTTCGATAGAATTCCTAGTAAATCTAGAGAATTTAAAAACCAGATGAATTTTTAATTTAATCATTCTATCAGTCGTTTATAACTGATATAATTTGGTTTCAAATTTGGAAAAATACTATTTATAAGCTGATTAGTTCAGAAAAAACAATATATATTTTATATCTTCATCTTCAAATTTTGCTATTGATTAATTTTACTGCTTAATAAATATATTTTTGATATTTAAAAAAATGTAAAGAATTTCTCAATATTATGTACATTTTTGGCTTACTATTATATTATTTTTAACAAATATCCTTCTATAATATCGATATCATTGGATCCAATTAATTATTTGAAAATGAAAAAAAAAAAAGCAAAAAAAAATTTCATAATAATTGAGAATTCAGCCATTTAAACATTGGTAAATAATTTTGCTTTTACATGTGATTTTAATTCATTTTAGTTGCAGTATTAACAACATAATATTTGACAATTTTAAATAATAAAAACATAATAAATTAATTTATTTTATTAATGTAATGATTCTATATTACGTTAATGCAAAATAATAATTATATCTGAAGGAAGACTATTTTTTCTGTATAAAAACTAATAATAATAATTTAAGGTACAGTTTTACTCGTAACTGACTGATTTATATTTTATCAAGTATTTTTTTATTAGGAGCCTATATACTATATCATTACTAATAATTTTAATAATATGTTTTAATTTTTATTTTAGTTTCAATAATATACAATGTATGAATATAAATATTACTAGTGTTTGTTGTATTAATGAGTTTTTATGGCAAATTTTTAAAAACAAACTAGATTTATTATCTGCTTATTTTTTTTGTATAATTTGAGTTTTTGTGCAAACAATTTTATGAAAAGTGAATTTATGAAAAAAAAAATGTATAAAATGATTTGATTTTTATGGTAGATTTTCTTAGTTATTTTCTTCGTGATGATATTTTTTGTACTGGAATGTTAAAAATATTTAGATAGAAATAATATAATTTAAATGCATTATTCAAAGTCCTTCTCAAAATTGGGTAAAAAGGATTATTATTAATAGCAATATAAGTATATAGATAAAATGTTTATAAATGATATATAAAAGCTATATCAAAACAATAAGATAATGCTGACAACTATTATATTTGTGATAAAGAATTTATACCATTTAACATAAATTGTATTTCTTCCTCCAAACTAAAAGTATTTTCCTGCTTTGAATATATTTTAAAAATGTATAGAATATAGTAAAATATTTTTCATAAATTTATATGTAAAATCTCTCTTTTGAAATAATTTTTGTGAACTTTTAATTAATTATTCAAAGTCCTGAAAAATAATGATGAAGTCCTTCAAAATGATTCTTAATTATATTAATTGTTATGAATATTATAATAATTTTTCATCTTATTCTCTCAACATTATTTAAATTTTTCAATAATTATATAAACAATGTTTTTTTAAAATATTTTCAAAAAGAGTAATAAATTACTTAAAATTTAACTGTTTAATTTTTTTGTATTTATAACTACTTTTACTGAATGAACTTTTGTGTCAAATTTTAAAAGACAAACTAGAATATTTTTATCTTCTACACAAAAAAGTTAAGAAAAGTGAAAATAGTAAAAAAATGATTTGATTTTTACTGTAGTTTACAATTCATTGATGGTTTTAACTAATATTACTGCAGCTGACTGTATTAATTTTCAACAAAACAAAAGTTGTAGGCAACACGAATTTTGATATGTAATTATATATATTCTCTCTTTTTGAAAAATAATTTTTATTTCTGAAAAATATTCCTAATAAAATAAGTCTATTGATTATTAATTCCAACGTTAATAATAGAAATGACATGGTCAACTAACAATTTAAAATAATTTTATGCTCTGAATATTTGATAAAATAAAATTTGAAGTAATGTAAACTTCTCACTAATTCCAATTATTATGTTATTTTAAAATAATTTTTGTTACCTTTCATTTTCTCATTTAGGAATGTATTATAAGTTTGTATTAAACACATACACCAATATGTATTATTATATTATTTTGTTAAATCTCTTATATGAACAATTAGGAAAATTGCAAAAGTTGAATAAGTATCCTACTATCAAATAATCCATTATTGTATACTATACTATATACTAATTTTATGTGAACAAATTTATGATATATTACAAAATATATCATATACATGATCGATCATATACATGATCGATTTATAATTATTTTAATAAATATAAATATATTCTTTTATTTTGTGAGAAACATATATGATATGATTTGATTCTCAAATATAATAATGCCCAGTTCTGTTCGGGACACCGACCAGTGCACATCAATCAAAACAAATTATTGTATACCTGAGTGAGTGAGTCATACGGACAATGGCGTCGAACGTAGGCGATCGCCCCGGCCGACCGCCTGACATAAATATAAACACTAACTGTTCATCACTTGGAACAACAATTGCGTCGGCTATGAACATATTGAACTCAATTGATGATGATAGTGATATGTTTTGTAATTACAATGAAAATCAAAGTGAAATAACAACATCTCCAAATAATATCAATATTAACAACTCAATCGAGCAGCCGTGTTCTAGCAGTGCTAACCCAGTGACAAATACAGTGCCGGCAAATATACACAAGTGGCAGACAGTTCCGTGCAGTGCTAAAAAGCGTAAAGTGTGTGGTACAAAAATCAATCCTCTGGAATTGACCAACAAATTTAGTGTATTATCAAACGAAACGCCAAGTAACACCGCTAACGGTAATAATAATACAAACACAACAAACAGTCAGACCGCTGCAACCGTAAAACCGCCCCCAATTTATATATACAATGTCAATGATTTTGCCGATATGATGCAAACAATTAGTGCCGCTTTACAACCGGGTCAATTTGTCACGAAAACACTGCCTAATTATATGGTTAAAATTAACGTCACTGACGCAGACGTTTATAGAAATGCCGTCAAGTTTATGAAAAATAACAACATTATATTCCACACCTATCAAATAAGCAGCGAGCGTGCATTTAGAGTGGTGCTCAAATATATACATTATACAACTGATATAAACGAAATCAAAACAGCCATCGAGAAATACGGACATACAGTGAGAAGCATTACAAACTTGAAACAACGCATTACAAAAAACCGTTAAATATATTTTTTGTGGATCTAGAACCAAATAGTAACAATTCGGCGATCTACAAAATTGACAAGCTAATGAACCAAATAGTGTTTTTTGAACCGCCAAGACGAACCAAGGACGTCATCCAGTGCCATAGGTGCCAGCTCTGGGGACATACTAGGACATATTGCAACCGCCCTTATGCATGTTTAAAATGTGGTGATGATCATCCTACTTCTGCATGTAAAAAACCAAAGGACACTCCAGCCTGCTGCTTCCTTTGCGGCGACGAGCATCCCGCCAACTATAAGGGTTGCCCATTTTTTCCGAAACACAACAAAAACTCAACGAATTCGTTCTCCCAGCATCAGAACCATTTGCAGCCAAACATTACTAAAAACCGGGAACGAATTTCCTACACCAATCAAACATCTGATCACTTGAGCTACTCACAGGTCCTAAAAACACAAAATCATGTAAATCAAGAAGTTTCAGCAATCACATCCGTAATCAACGACCTAAAGGACGTAATAAAACAAATGATGCAACAAAATACAATGATTATGAATATGTTATCCCTTGTGGTAAGTAAACTAAATAAATAATGGCTAATTTATTAAAAATTGCTATATGGAATGCCAATGGCATCTGCCAACACAGACGCGAAATTACTCACATTCTTATCGAGCATAAAATCGACATACTGTTAATAAGTGATTCGCACTTGTCATATGGTGCTACATTCAACATTCCTAACTACAGGACCTACTACACGCCACATCCTGATGGAACCAGTCATGCAGGAAGCGCAGTTTTAATAAAGTCAAATATACGCCATCAAGAACTAAACAAATACGATGCTAATTATTTACAGGCCACCACATTACTAGTGAACGTAGTACCATTCGACATTATGGTTTCTTCAGTTTACTGCCCACCCAGACATACCATCAAATCTGATCAGTTTCAAGCATTCTTCAACACGATGGGTCCCAGATTTCTAGTTGGAGGTGACTTCAATTGTAAGAACACACTCTGGGGTTCAAGATTAACTACGCCTAAAGGTCGTGAACTCGAAAAAGCAATCACCTCTAAGAAACTTGCCGTCGTGTCTCCATGGTCACCCACATATTGGCCCAGTGACCCCCACAAACACCCAGACCTGCTTGATTTTGCCATCACAAAAGGATTAAATCTCTCTAACATATCGATAATTTCAACCTACGACTTGTCATCGGATCACTCGCCTTTGATAATAACTCTGAGCTGCACCTGCGCAGTAAGTTTTCCTGAAACTTTTTTACACAACTCGAGGACAAATTGGGAACGTTACAGAAATAATATTTCTGAAAGATTGGACTTGAAGATTCGTTTGAAATCACCGAACGACATTGATGATTCTCTAAATCATCTAATACATGTACTACAAGACGCTGCAAAACTCTCAACACCACCATCAAAGCCGAAGGACGATCAACCATTAAGTATTGAAATTAAACGATTAATTGCCGAAAAACGCAAAGCTCGACGTCTTTGGCAAAAATCTCACGATCCAAAGGATAAAACTGTTTTTAACAATCTGAATAACAAGTTGAGAAGAAAATTGCTTGAACACAATAACTCGTGTTTTGACCAATACATCACCAATCTCAATAGAAAAGACAATTCAATCTGGCGTGCCGTAAAAACCAATAACAAACAGCACTCAATCAATAGCCCACTAAAAATCAATACTCCCAATGAACCTACTTGGGCTCGTACCGATTCTGAAAAGGCAGTTTGTTTTGCGGATCACTTGGAAACAGTTTTCCAGCCAAATCCTTCCATGGACAATAATACTGTTGTAATAGCCAGAACTCCAACAGATTGTAGCGCAGAATTACGTATTCCAAAATTCACTCCAGCTCAAGTATTTTCTCACACCCGGGCGCTGCAAAATAGGAAATCCCCTGGCATCGATCTAATAACACCTAAAATGCTGAAAGAGCTGCCAAGAAAAGGACACGTTTTACTAACATACATTATCAACGCCATCTACAGACTGAAGTACTGGCCTACATTGCTTAAGCAATCGGAAATTATATTAATTCTAAAACCAGGCAAAAATCCAGAATTACCAGATTCATACAGACCAATAAGTCTCTTGTCCACCATTGCCAAGCTATTTGAAAAAATGATTTTGTCGGATATCACGACTAAATATGAGATATTTCCTACACATCAGTTTGGATTTCGTCCAATGCACTCAACGATCCAGCAGTGCCATCGTGTGGTAGACAAAATCTACAAATCGTTTGAGAAAGGAGAATATTGCACCGCAGCTCTTCTCGATGTGAGCCAAGCGTTCGACAGAGTCTGGCACCATGGTCTCCTAATCAAAATCAACAAAATTATGCCTGATTACTATGAATTCTTCAAATCCTATTTATCGGACAGAACTTTTCGGACAAAAGTAGGCAGGCAGGTATCGACATTTCGGAAAATTGAAGCCGGGGTCCCCCAGGGAAGTGCTCTGGGGCCATTTTGTATATCATTTATACCCATGATATTCCGACTTGCAACGGCACCCTTACAGGAACTTTTGCTGACGACACTGTTATAATGGCTACCGACTCTAATCCTATTGTAGCCAGCAAGATACTCCAAGAGCATCTAGACTCAATTGAACTTTGGTCCAAAAAATGGAGAGTAAAAATTAATGAAAGCAAGTCGTGCCATATAACCTTCACGCTGAAAAAGGGTAAATGCCCTCCTGTCAGCATGAATAACAAGGCTATACCAGAGGTCTCCAACATCAAATATCTCGGTATTCATTTGGACCATAAACTAAACTGGATACAACATATAAACCAAAAAATAAAAGAGATACGAAGCAAAGTCAGGTCACTATATTGGTTAATAGGACATCACTCCAAGCTGTCGCTGTACAACAAACTTCTTATTTACAAATCTTCCATTAAACCTATATGGACCTATGGAGTCGAGCTTTGGGGATGCGCCAGCAAAACCAGAATCAAGGCCTTACAGAGACAACAATCAAAAATTTTAAGACTTATCACAAGCGCGCCTTGGTATGTATCCAACGAAATCTTGCATAATGACCTCCATATGGAAACAGTTCAAGAAGTGATCAGTAAAAGAAGCATATCCCACTTTGCCCGGCTACATAACCACGTAAATTCCATCATACAACCGCTGCTGTTGGACTCTCAACCCAGAAGACTCAAGAAGAAACAACCAGCAGATCTTCTCTAAGTGTCTAGTAATCCTCATTGGAGGGTTATCTACCATGCCAACTATTATACTCAAGTGCAACTCTACTTGAGTTAATATTGAACCAAACAGCCATAGAACAACAATATGTTCTGATTGCTGTTGGATAATGTTAAAAAAAAAAAAAAAAAAAAAAAAAAATATATATAATAATGCTTAAAATATCAAACAAATTATTTTTTTCAAATTATTTAACATATTTTGCATATTTATTATTTAAATCTGATTTATAGTTACTGGAAAAAATGTGTAAAAAAAAACAATATTATTATATTAATATTGAAACAATCTGTGTTTTACACTATGTATATGAAAAAATTTATTTATGAAATTTATTTATTTTATGAAAGAATTTCGTGATATGATCTGATTCTCAATCAAAATAATAAAAAAACTAAATTAAAATAATTTGCATAATTATTATTTAACTGAATTTTTAAAGCAAATGTATTAAAAAATAATATGAATATATGAATAAATATGAATACATTTATTAATTTTATGAGAAAATTAGCTGATATGATTTTATGCTCAAACATAATAAAATTCACGAAAAAATATAAATATTTTTTACTCTTTTGCAACATATTGATATATATTGATATATATTTTATATTCTTATTTTGCATTTTATTTGAAACCATTTTGAATTGTTAAACAAATAATAATTGTTGAAACTTACTTTTTCATTTCTTTTGCTGTTTCATCATATGCCTACTTAAAATATGAAATAAAATTGATTTTGATCATTTCGAGTGACAAATTATAAGAACTAATATTCATTTATTACCTTTGAAAATATTTAATAACTTTTTTGAAATATACTTTGTAAAAAATATTTATTAAAAATTCTACAATTTTAAATATGTGAATTATTTTCAAACCCCAATTTTTGGAAAAGGATATGCTAAATGTATGTCTGGATATGTTTTCGAAGATTCTTCTTTAAATATACAAATATTTGAATCTTTCTTATTCAATTTTAATTTTATGATCATTGCTTTACATTTGATGTTTAATTCGTACAAGTTTATTCATGCATAATTCAATTTTATATATTCTTGTATTGAGTTCAACTTTTCATACTTTTTTAATATAAAATTATGTGTTATACATAATGAACCAATGGATTACATCAAAACTAATCAATCTTAAAAAAACTATGTATTTGAATTTTTTAATAACATTAACTGATAATTTTTTATATGAGATAGGAATGTTATTGTTGAAGTACATTTGGCTAAATATTTTGATAAATTTTTAAAAGCAGATCCTGATCTTATTTACGATTCTATGGACCTATTTGTGAAATAATTCTAAATATATTTTTGAGATACTATATATAATTGTATCAATTCAATGTATTTATTTGAGATTTTTGTATTTAAAACTAAAATTTACTAAATGAGCAAATTTTAAAAGTCAAACTAGAATATTTTCGTTTTTTATACAAAAAATTTGAAAAAAAGTTAATTTATGAAAAAATAGTAACAAAAAATTATAATATTTTTACTGTAGTTTAATAATTGATTGATGGAGTTCCATCTTCCGGTGAATATTCCGAATGAAATAGTACTATTATTTATTAATTTCAACATTATTAATAAAAATATTACTGCAAATAACGGTATTAATTTTCATTGAAAATAATTTATGAGTAACATGAACTTTATGTGTAATTATATATATTTTTGCTTTTGTACGAACTTTTGCAACTTTTCTATTTCAAAGTTATAATAATTCTATGCAATTTTTTGTAAAATGATTTTTATTACTGAAAAATATTCCCAATTAAACAAATCTTTTAATTATTAATTTTATTGTTCATAATAATAGCGGTATTGTGTTCTAAGTAATTTTATAATTTGAATGTCTTATAAAATAAATTTTTAAAAAATATTGTAAACTCCAAAATATTTCCAATTGTAATATTATCCTTTAAATAAATTTTTGCAATTAAAAAAAAACTAAAATAATCATGTGTACTTTTATAATTCTTGAAAAAGAATTAATTATTATGTGTCACATTTATGATTCAAACTCTTTCTCAAAATTTGGAAAATTTGTTTTTTATGCCTGATGAATAATATTCTTCTTGTTAATAATACTATCAATTAATAAATTATTAATAAAAATAATGCTGTCGTCTTATATTTGTTCTTTCAATTTCAAATGTTTTCCTGCTTCATAAAAAAAGTATGAAGTAAAGTATTTTTCATTACCCCAATTATATAAAATGATATTTAAATAAATATCATGTTTTGAACAATTTTTTGCATTGTTTTGTTTGTCATAGCTAAAATGATTATAAGAACTTGCAATACTGTTTTTATGTATAATACGATTTTCTTCTAATATTTTTCTCAAGACTCGAAATTATATAAATTATTTTGCGCTCTAAATTTATATCTTATTTTCTCAATAATTTAGAAAAAAAAATTATAATCTTGAGAAACTTCCAAAAATATATTTATTAATTATTCGAAACCAAATTATTTTTAATATTTTGGAAAAAAGTAATGAAGTACTCAGTACAGTTTATTTTTCGCTTATTTTATAACTATTATATTATTTTGAACGAATCTCTTTCATATCATTGAAAACATTAGCTCGATATCGCTTTTTAGCAAGAATTTTTCTAGACTAAGAATAATAAAATGTTTTCAATAATACATTTAAAATTTACACCTAACTTATGTATAATATTTATTTCCAACATAATTTTTTTATAGAAATAATAATCGTTAAAAATATATATTGGTTAAACAAATAGTTGCTACTTTTCCAAATTCATATGAAGTAATATAAGTGATTATAATGTGAGGAAAAATATTTTTCATAATACAGAATCCAAAAAAATCAATAATCTTTTCAATATTTAATACTAATACTATGTTATATATTTTCTTGATTTATAATATTCAATCATTTACATGAATTACATGGTCAAGCAAAATTATGAATAATTTTATTTTCAATTATTTTAGAGATTTTTTTTAAAAAAGAGCAAATGTTTAACACTCAAACTACTTCAATTATTTGTTTTCATTAGCCTGTTAATTAAAAACACTGACATTTTCGACGTTTGATAAAAATTAGTCTTCAACAAGAAGTTCTATTCATCATATTCATTATATCATGTACTATTTTTGTTTGAATAAATATATTTCAAAAAAAATTTAATCTACAACTATATAAACAGCAGTTTCGACTAAAAAACAAATGTTATTTTTAATATTTTAAACTTTAAATGTTATTTTTAATATTTTAAACTAAAATATTTAAGTGATTTTTTTCAAGACTTTTTACCCCTTCAATAAATATTGATATAAAAATAATATTCTCTTATTTTGCGTATTGATTGAAATTATATTGATTTGTTAAACAAATGATAATTGTTGAAACTTACTTTTCATTGTTTATTTTCATTAGCCTGTTATTTCAATTAAAAATACTGACGATGAGCTTTTCCACGTTTAAGTATGTCATTTAATAAATATTAACAATATATAGTCTATAAGAAGAGTCCATAATGTCATTTATATTGAATCATGTATAATCTTTTTCAATAAATCTATCAATAGATCTATTGATATAATTAGTAATTTTAATTTAATTTCATACAAATATTCAAATTTGAATAAGATTTTTATCTGAAAAATACTTAAAAACAAACAAGAAATAAATAATAGCAAAATCATTTCAAAAAAATATACATACAATATATACATGTAAATATTTATTAGTGTTTCTTGTATTATTAAAACTACACCTGCTTTCTAAGCTTTTTAGAAGAACTTTTTTGACAAATTTTAAAAGTCAGACTAGAATTTAATTTTTAAGGTAAATTGAATTATTTTATTTGTAACAAAATAATTTGTAATGGGATGTTCAAACATTTTCAGTAGAAATAATGCTACTATCACATATTTATCATTCAAAGTCGTTCTCAAAATTTGAAAAAATGATTTTTCCGCCCGAAAACTATTCCAAACAATAATGCTGCCAATTATCAATTTTAACATAATTAATAAAAATAATGCAGTCAAGTGGTAATTTAAAATGACATTAATATTGATTATTAAATATAAATTACCATAAATCGAAAATTAATAATTTCATCAAGTGTATTGTTGTATCTTTATTAAGATTATAATATTCTTTATTGAGTTCAACTTTTCATATATTGCTTCTAATATTAAGTTATGTTTAAATATGCCTAAGAATAAATTGATTACATCAAAACTAATCAAAATTAAGATTTCTTTGCACTTGATTTTTTTTAAATCAATAACTGATGATTTTTTAAATAAGATAGGAATGTTATTATTGAAGCATTTAAAATATTTTGATAAATTATAAAAAGTTAATTTTAAAATTATACTCATTATATTTTTGAGTTTCCATATATGATTAATATATGTATTTTAAATATATGTTGAATTTTGATTTTTTTTCATAGATTTACAATTGTTTGATTTAATGTATTCATTAGAGATTTCTGCATTATAAACTTTTACTTGAGCTTTTTGGAGCATTTTAAATGTGAAACTATATTTTTCATCTGTTCGTATTTTTTGTACAATCTGAGATGTTATACAAACAATTTTATGAAATGCTAATTTATAAAAAAAAAGCTACTGAAGAAAATGATAGTATTTTTGTTGTAGTTTACAATTTGATGATGGTTTTTGATCTTGAAGAATATTCCAAATGAAATAGAGCTATTAGTTATTAATTTCAACATTATTAATAAAAATATTACTGCAGTTGACAGTATTAATTTTCGTTGAAAATAATATTATATATGTAACAAAAGTTGTAGGCAAGATGAATTTTGATATGTAATTATATATATTCTCTCTTTTGTATGAGCTTTTGCAACTGCTTTTTTTCCAAAGCTGAAATAAATCTATGCACTTGTTTTGTAAAATGATTTTTCTTTCTAAAGAGTATTCCTAATCAAAAAAATCTATTAATTATTAATTTTAACGTTATTACTAAAAATAATATTATCAACTAACAATAATAGATTTTCTGGTAAATCTAATAAAATAAATTTAAATTAATAATATATGTTAATTAGAATCGTATAAGCTAGCAAGTTACAACATTGTTCTCAAAAAAAAAACGAATATATTGTATCCTTAAAAAATAATTTTGCCTTTGAGTAATTCTATTTTTAAATATGTAAACTATGTATTTTCAACAATGAAAAAGTAATAAATTATTCACAATCGTCAGTATTTTTTGTGTGCTACTTTTGCTATTTTCATAACAATTATTTTGAATAAATCTTTTTCCATATCGTTGATATCATTGGCTTTAAATTACTTTTTAGCAAAAATTAGCCCTTTTAGCAAGTCTATAAATAATATGTAAAAATATTGTACATTTTATTTTCATTTTTCAATAAATCGCTTACATTTTACTCCTTTCTTCTGTATAATATTCAGATAGAATTTAGTTTTTTTATTGACTAAAACCTGCAAAAATATATTTAGTTACTATTTTAATTTATTTTGTTAAATGAATAGTAGCTACTTTTTCATATTATTCAACAACAGTTTGGGCTAC
>NW_020539727.1:2829713-2852262 GCF_003426905.1 Ctenocephalides felis
CAGCGTCTTGTAGTACATGTATTAGATGATTTAGAGAATCATCAATGTCGTTCGGTGATTTCAAACGAATCTTCAAGTCCAATCTTTCAGAAATATTTTTCTGTAACGTTCCCAATTTGTCCTCGAGTTGTGTAAAAAAGTTTCAGGAAAACTTACTGCGTAGGTGCAGCTCAGAGTATATCAAAGGCGAGTGATCCGATGACAAGTCGTAGGTTGAAATTATCGATATGTTAGAGAGATTTAATCCTTTTGTGATGGCAAAATCAAGCAGGTCTGGGTGTTTGTGGGGGTCACTGGGCCAATATGTGGGTGACCATGGAGACACGACGGCAAGTTTCTTAGAGGTGATTGCTTTTTCGAGTTCACGACCTTTAGGCGTAGTTAATCTTGAACCCAGAGTGTGTTCTTACAATTGAAGTCACCTCCAACTAGAAATCTGGGACCCATCGTGTTGAAGAATGCTTGAAACTGATCAGATTTGATGGTATGTCTGGGTGGGCAGTAAACTGAAGAAACCATAATGTCGAATGGTACTACGTTCACTAGTAATGTGGTGGCCTGTAAATAATTAGCATCGTATTTGTTTAGTTCTTGATGGCGTATATTTGACTTTATTAAAACTGCGCTTCCTGCATGACTGGTTCCATCAGGATGTGGCGTGTAGTAGGTCCTGTAGTTAGGAATGTTGAATGTAGCACCATATGACAAGTGCGAATCACTTATTAACAGTATGTCGATTTTATGCTCGATAAGAATGTGAGTAATTTCGCGTCTGTGTTGGCAGATGCCATTGGCATTCCATATAGCAATTTTTAATAAATTAGCCATTATTTATTTAGTTTACTTACCACAAGGGATAACATATTCATAATCATTGTATTTTGTTGCATCATTTGTTTTATTACGTCCTTTAGGTCGTTGATTACGGATGTGATTGCTGAAACTTCTTGATTTACATGATTTTGTGTTTTTAGGACCTGTGAGTAGCTCAAGTGATCAGATGTTTGATTGGTGTAGGAAATTCGTTCCCGGTTTTTAGTAATGTTTGGCAGCAAATGGTTCTGATGCTGGGAGAACGAATTCGTTGAGTTTTTGTTGTGTTTCGGAAAAAATGGGCAACCCTTATAGTTGGCGGGATGCTCGTCGCCGCAAAGGAAGCAGCAGGCTGGAGTGTCCTTTGGTTTTTTACATGCAGAAGTAGGATGATCATCACCACATTTTAAACATGCATAAGGGCGGTTGCAATATGTCCTAGTATGTCCCCAGAGCTGGCACCTATGGCACTGGATGACGTCCTTGGTTCGTCTTGGCGGTTCAAAAAACACTATTTGGTTCATTAGCTTGTCAATTTTGTAGATCGCCGAATTGTTACTATTTGGTTCTAGATCCACAAAAAATATATTTAACGGTTTTTTTGTAATGCGTTGTTTCAAGTTTGTAATGCTTCTCACTGTATGTCCGTATTTCTCGATGGCTGTTTTGATTTCGTTTATATCAGTTGTATAATGTATATATTTGAGCACCACTCTAAATGCACGCTCGCTGCTTATTTGATAGGTGTGGAATATAATGTTGTTATTTTTCATAAACTTGACGGCATTTCTATAAACGTCTGCGTCAGTGACGTTAATTTTAACCATATAATTAGGCAGTGTTTTCGTGACAAATTGACCCGGTTGTAAAGCGGCACTAATTGTTTGCATCATATCGGCAAAATCATTGACATTGTATATATAAATTGGGGGCGGTTTTACGGTTGCAGCGGTCTGACTGTTTGTTGTGTTTGTATTATTATTACCGTTAGCGGTGTTACTTGGCGTTTCGTTTGATAATACACTAAATTTGTTGGTCAATTCCAGAGGATTGATTTTTGTACCACACACTTTACGCTTTTTAGCACTGCACGGAACTGTCTGCCACTTGTGTATATTTGCCGGCACTGTATTTGTCACTGGGTTAGCACTGCTAGAACACGGCTGCTCGATTGAGTTGTTAATATTGATATTATTTGGAGATGTTGTTATTTCACTTTGATTTTCATTGTAATTACAAAACATATCACTATCATCATCAATTGAGTTCAATATGTTCATAGCCGACGCAATTGTTGTTCCAAGTGATGAACAGTTAGTGTTTATATTTATGTCAGGCGGTCGGCCGGGGCGATCGCCTACGTTCGACGCCATTGTCCGTATGACTCACTCACTCAGGTATACAATAATTTGTTTTGATTGATGTGCACTGGTCGGTGTCCCGAACAGAACTGGGCATTATTATATTTGAGAATCAAATCATATCATATATGTTTCTCACAAAATAAAAGAATATATTTATATTTATTAAAATAATTATAAATCGATCATGTATATGATCGATCATGTATATGATATATTTTGTAATATATCATAAATTTGTTCACATAAAATTAGTATATAGTATAGTATACAATAATGGATTATTTGATAGTAGGATACTTATTCAACTTTTGCAATTTTCCTAATTGTTCATATAAGAGATTTAACAAAATAATATAATAATACATATTGGTGTATGTGTTTAATACAAACTTATAATACATTCCTAAATGAGAAAATGAAAGGTAACAAAAATTATTTTAAAATAACATAATAATTGGAATTAGTGAGAAGTTTACATTACTTCAAATTTTATTTTATCAAATATTCAGAGCATAAAATTATTTTAAATTGTTAGTTGACCATGTCATTTCTATTATTAACGTTGGAATTAATAATCAATAGACTTATTTTATTAGGAATATTTTTCAGAAATAAAAATTATTTTTCAAAAAGAGAGAATATATATAATTACATATCAAAATTCGTGTTGCCTACAACTTTTGTTTTGTTGAAAATTAATACAGTCAGCTGCAGTAATATTAGTTAAAACCATCAATGAATTGTAAACTACAGTAAAAATCAAATCATTTTTTTACTATTTTCACTTTTCTTAACTTTTTTGTGTAGAAGATAAAAATATTCTAGTTTGTCTTTTAAATTTGACACAAAAGTTCATTCAGTAAAAGTAGTTATAAATACAAAAAAATTAAACAGTTAAATTTTAAGTAATTTATTACTCTTTTTGAAAATATTTTAAAAAAACATTGTTTATATAATTATTGAAAAATTTAAATAATGTTGAGAGAATAAGATGAAAATTATTATAATATTCATAACAATTAATATAATTAAGAATCATTTTGAAGGACTTCATCATTATTTTTCAGGACTTTGAATAATTAATTAAAAGTTCACAAAAATTATTTCAAAAGAGAGATTTTACATATAAATTTATGAAAAATATTTTACTATATTCTATACATTTTTAAAATATATTCAAAGCAGGAAAATACTTTTAGTTTGGAGGAAGAAATACAATTTATGTTAAATGGTATAAATTCTTTATCACAAATATAATAGTTGTCAGCATTATCTTATTGTTTTGATATAGCTTTTATATATCATTTATAAACATTTTATCTATATACTTATATTGCTATTAATAATAATCCTTTTTACCCAATTTTGAGAAGGACTTTGAATAATGCATTTAAATTATATTATTTCTATCTAAATATTTTTAACATTCCAGTACAAAAAATATCATCACGAAGAAAATAACTAAGAAAATCTACCATAAAAATCAAATCATTTTATACATTTTTTTTTCATAAATTCACTTTTCATAAAATTGTTTGCACAAAAACTCAAATTATACAAAAAAAATAAGCAGATAATAAATCTAGTTTGTTTTTAAAAATTTGCCATAAAAACTCATTAATACAACAAACACTAGTAAATATTTATATTCATACATTGTATATTATTGAAACTAAAATAAAAATTAAAACATATTATTAAAATTATTAGTAATGATATAGTATATAGGCTCCTAATAAAAAAATACTTGATAAAATATAAATCAGTCAGTTACGAGTAAAACTGTACCTTAAATTATTATTATTAGTTTTTATACAGAAAAAATAGTCTTCCTTCAGATATAATTATTATTTTGCATTAACGTAATATAGAATCATTACATTAATAAAATAAATTAATTTATTATGTTTTTATTATTTAAAATTGTCAAATATTATGTTGTTAATACTGCAACTAAAATGAATTAAAATCACATGTAAAAGCAAAATTATTTACCAATGTTTAAATGGCTGAATTCTCAATTATTATGAATTTTTTTTTTGTTTTTTTTTTTTCATTTTCAAATAATTAATTGGATCCAATGATATCGATATTATAGAAGGATATTTGTTAAAAATAATATAATAGTAAGCCAAAAATGTACATAATATTGAGAAATTCTTTACATTTTTTTAAATATCAAAAATATATTTATTAAGCAGTAAAATTAATCAATAGCAAAATTTGAAGATGAAGATATAAAATATATATTGTTTTTTCTGAACTAATCAGCTTATAAATAGTATTTTTCCAAATTTGAAACCAAATTATATCAGTTATAAACGACTGATAGAATGATTAAATTAAAAATTCATCTGGTTTTTAAATTCTCTAGATTTACTAGGAATTCTATCGAAGAATTTATCATTGAAAATTGGTTCACCAATATTTTTACTTGGGTAAATTTATTTCGAAACAAATAGGAAGGAATATGAAGTATAAATGTACATTTGCTCCAAGAGAATTTTGGATATTTGGATATTTCTCAGGATTATAAATCTTTTTCCAAATAGTTGAGAGAATAAGATATAAAATTAGCACCCATAACAATTAAAATAATTATAAGTCATGAATACAATTCGCACAAAATGCATAATATGCATAAAAAAATTATTCAAAAATTCTTATAATTATTTTTGCTTGGCAAACGAAACAGTTGCAAAAAATTATTCAAGAGAGAGAATATAATACATAAAAAATTATAAATATGGATATAATGAAAAGTAATTTCCTATATGTTATATTTTATTTAAAAAAAAATATTCAGAGCGGAAAAACGTTTTAAATAAAAATGCACAAATATAGTTTATGTTACATAACATTTTTATTTTTAATTAAAATTAATATTTGATCTTGATACCTTGGTATTTTATTCAAAAATAAAAATCTTTTTACAAAGCAAAGTTCATATAACCATTTACAATTTGAAAACAAAATTGTAAAAATTAATTCGAAAGAGGTAATATTCAATTACACATCAATTTGCGAAATGCGGGAATAATGAAAAATATTTACTAAATTTATCCTTTTTTTTTCAATATATTTAAAGAAGAAAAATATTTCAAGTATGAAAAACGCATCATTTTCATTAATAATTTCAAAAATAACAGTATAATTTTATTTGGAATATTTTTCAGGAATAAAAATTATTTTTCCTCAAATTTGCGAAAGACTTTGAATGATGAACATGAAAAAATATATGGAAAATAAGTTATAAGAACAGTGCACATTCTAAAAGTTTTTATATATATTTACATGCGGATATAAATATTTTTTTAGTTTAAAAAAAGTAAACAAAAATTAATTAAAAAGAGAGATATCATAAATGAATCAATAAAAAATATTTTCATATATTTTATATTATTTTAAAGTATTATATAAGTATGTATATAGTTTCAAAAAAAGTTAACAAAAATTATTTCAAAAGAGAGATATTATAAATGAATCAATAAAAAAATATTTTCCTATATTTTATATTATTTTAAAGTATATTTAAACCAGGAAAATACTTTAAGTTTGAAGGAACAAATACACAATTTATGTTAAATAGCCAATCTAATATTTATTGAAAACACAATAGCTGACATCATTATTTTTATTAATAATATTAAAATTGATAATTAGCAGCTTTTTTATTTGAATATTTTTCAGGCAAAAAAATATTTTTTTTAAATTTTGACGAGACTAAATGATCTACGTAAAAAGTTGACTGCATGTTGATTGTTAATAGCATTTTTTCTACATTTTATTACAAATTATTTCGTTACGATGCAAATAATACAATTTTCCTCAAAAATCAAATTCTAGTCTAAATTTTAAAATTCGATAAAAAGGTTCTTCTAAAAATCTCAGAAAGCAGGTGTAGTTTCATTAATACAAAAAACACTAATAAATATTTAAATGCATACATTGTATGTATATGATTTAGAAATGATTTTGTTAATATTTATTTTTTGTTTATTTTAAAGTATTTTGCAGATAAAATACATATTCAAATTTGAAAATTAGTATGAAATATAAGAGAAATATTTAATAATTTAGATAGATAGATTAATTGATAGATTTACTGAAAAGAAAATACACGATATAATGGGCTTTTGTTATGGACTAAATATTATTAATATTTATTAAATGACAGACTAGAACGTAGGGAAGCTTATTGTCAGTATCTTAATTTTAATTAACAGACTAATAATAATAAATATTTATAATTAAATTGAAATCAGTTCATTATTTATTTATTTATTTATTTATACGCCAATTGGCTTTAATTTATTTTTTTTAAATTTTTTTAAATTCTTTTTATTATGAGTCATTATAATAAATAAAAATTGTATTAAAATATTATATCATCATGATTTTAGTTTAAATTAGTTGCACCAACTAAAATAAAAAAAATCTAATTAAAAGCGCATAAAGTATCATGATAGAAATAAAATGTTATTTCTGTTTTGAACGATGAATTGTAAAAGTTAAAAGCTATAATATTATATTATATTGCAAACATATTTATATAATTTCAGACTGACAATTTAAATTTTTATTATATGAATTATTTTTGTTTTCCAATAATCCAAGTAAAATTAAAATTTAGATTTACTATTTACATATTAAATGTAATGACATATTAAATTTCTATATAAATATTTTTTAAAAAAATTTATAAATATTTTTAATTATAAGTAGACACTTCGTAATACTTAAAATTTACAATATGGAAAAATGGGTTTCAACAATTATTATTCAACATTTCAAAATCTTTTCAACTATTAGAATTAATATGCAAAATAGGTTAAATAAATAAAAAATGGAAGAAATTGTTTTTTTTTTCAGAATGGACGTTATTTATATTCTAACTTAATTTTTTTAATTAAATAATTTTTATTCTTTTTTACTAATTTGTTTATCAATATAGTGTTTTTTCATTCTAAATTAATTTTTGTATTCTCTCAATAATTTTTAGGGTTTTGTCTACTAATACATAAGATATTACAAATTTAAAATAAACTAATGATGCCATAAATAACCAGAGTAGGCGAAAATACTTTTAGTAAATAATAGCATATTCAAATAAAATAATCAGCATATAAGTTGCAATAAATTATTATTCGGAATTATAAAAAGCAATTTGACTTAGTGAAACGGCTATAATATCAATTGAAAAGTAAGTTTCAATAATTATTATTTGTTTAACTATTCAATATGATTTCAATCAATATGCAAAATAAGAGTATATCATTTTTACATCAATATTTATAGAAGGAGTAAAAAGTCTTACAAAAATTAATATAAAACTTCAAAAGCAAACTTGAATATTAGCTTAAAAAAGTGAAAACAACATTTGTTTTTAGTTGAAACTGCTATATATTATTTGAACATAAATAGTACATGATATATTAAATATAAAGAATAGAACTTTTTGATGAAGACTAATTTTCATCAAATGTAGAAAAAGTCAGTATTTTTAATTAACAGGTTAATGAAAATGATTAATTGAAATAGTTTAAGTTCTAAGTGTAAAACATTTTTTCTTTAAAAAAAAATCTCTCCAAAATAATTGAAAAAAATTATTCATATATTTGCTTAACCATTTAATTCGAGTTAATAATTGAATATTATAAATCAAAAAAAATTATTAACATAGTATTGGTTAGATTCCGTATTGTTAAACATTCTGATTACATTATAATCAGACTCATATTATTTCATGAAGTGAAGAAGCAACTATTTGTTTAACCAATATATATTTTTTAAGATTACTATTTCTATAAAAAAATATGTTTGAAATGAATATTATACGGAAGTTAGGTGTAAATTTTGTATGTATTATTAAAAAGTTTTTCTATTATATTCCTAGTCTAGAAAAATTATTGATAAAAAAGCAATATCGAGCTAATGTTTTCGATGATATGAAAAAGATTTGTTCAAAATAATATAATAGTTATAAAATAATAATAAATTGGGATTGAATAATTAATAAATATATTTTTGGATGTTTCTCAGGATTATAATTGTTTTTCCTGAATTGTTGAGAAAATAAGATATATAATTAGAGCGCATAATAATTAATATAATTTCGAGCCTTGAGAAAAATATTAGAAGAAAATCGTATTGTACATAAAAACAGTATTACAAGTTTTTATAATCATTTTAGCTATGACAAAAAAACAATGCAGAAATTTGTTCAAAACATGATATTTATTTAAATATCATTTTATATAATTGGAGTAATGAAAAATACTTTACTTCATACTTTTTTATGAAGCAGGAAAACATTTGAAATTGAAAGAACAAATATAAGACGACAGCATTATTTTTATTAATAATTTTAAAATTATTAATTGATAGCATTATTATTAAAAGGAATATTCATCAAAAAACACATTTTCCAATTTTTGAGAAAGAGTTTGAATCATAAATGTGACACATAATAATTAAAGCATTTACAAGAATATAAAAGTTTGTTAAATTTTAGTTTGTTTTTAATTGCCAAAATTAATTTAAAAGATAATATTACTGTTTGTAATATTTAGAAGTATTTAGTATAATTTAAAATTCATTTTATAAGATATTCAAATTAAAAAATTACTTTAGGTGGTGATTATAAACAATATCGTAATTATTATGTACATGAAAATTAATAATTAATAAAATTGTTTGATTGGGAATATTTTTCAGTAATAAAAATCATTTTACAAAAAATTGCATTGAATTATTTTAGCTTTGAAATAAAAAAGTTGCAAAAGTTCGTACAAAAGAGAAAATATATATATAATTACTCATAAGTTCATGTTACTAATATATTATTTTAATCTGCAGTAATATTCTCATTAATAATGTTGTAATTAATAAATAATAGTACTATTTCATTCGGAATATTCTTTGGAAGATGGAACTCCATCAATAAATTGGTAAACTACAGTAAAAATATTATAATTTTTCTTACTATATTTTCATAAAATAACTTTTTTTTAAATTGTTTGTATAAAAAATGAACATATTCTAGTTTGACTTTTAAAATTTGCCACAAAAGCTCATTTAATAAATATTAGTTTTAAATACAAAAATCTCAAATAATTACAGTGAATTGAAAATAAAAAATAATCATATATAGTTTCCCAAAAATATATTCAGAATTATTTTCAAATATGTCCTAGTATCGTAAATAGGATCAGGATCTCCTTTCGATAATTTATCAAAATATATAGCAAATGCTTTATATACTTCAACAATAACATTCCTATCTCATATAAAAAATCATCAGTTAATGATATTAAAAAATTTAAATGCGAAGAAATTCTAATTTTTATTAGTTTTGATGCCATCAATTTATTCTTATGAATAACACATAAATTAAAATTAAAAAAATATATATATAAAAAGTTGAACTCAATGAAAGAATATACAAATTTGAAAAATGCATCAACAGACTTGCACAAATTATTCTTGAAATGACGCAAAAATGAATAAGAAAGGTTCAAATATATATTTATGTATTTAAAAATTAATGTTTGAAAATATGTTCAAACATAAATTTAACATAAATTTTTGTAAATAAATAAAATTTGGTATTTCAGAATAATTCACATAATTAAAGTTATAGAATTCATAATGAATATTTCTTTGCTTTTTTGTTAAATAATAAGCAGAAAAAGGTATTACTAATAAACTTATTCCAGTCAAAAGAAGATGCTCATGTATTTTTTACATTAATTTTTAATACAACTTGAAAAAATTAAACATGTTTTCAGAAAGTGAAAAATACTACCGAATTTCGGCATTGACAATCAAAATTTGCATAATTTAATAATGAGCTAATATTTTAAAATCTTGTGCAGTTGATTCACAAATAAAATAGATTTCAAATGAATCTGGCAAATGAAACTGAAAAAGGTAAGGTCTTAATAAAAAAATACTTAATAAAAATAAATCAGTATTAGTTTTTTATACCGAAATAATATAGATAATATATAAAGACTATAATCTTTCTTCAGATATAATTATTATTTTCATTAACGTAATATAGAATCATTTCCGTATAAAATAAATTAATTTATTATGTTTTTATTATTTAAAATTGTGTAAATATCGTGTTGTTAATACTACAACCAAAATAAATTAAAATTACACGTGAAAGCAAAATTATTTACCAATGTTTAAATGGCTGAATTCTCAATTATTATGAAAATTTTTGTTTGTTTTTTTTTTCCTTTTCAAATAATTAATTGGATCTAATGATATCGATATTATAGAAGGATATTTGTTAAAAATTATATAATAGTAAGCCAAAAATGTACATAATATTGAGAAATACTTTACATTTTTTTCAAATATCAAAAATATATTTATTTAACAGTGAAATTAATCAATAGCAATTTTTTTTTTTATGAAGATATAAAATATATATTATTTTTTCTGAACAAATCAGCTTATAAATAGTATTTTTCCAAATTTGAAACCAAATTATATCAGTTATGAACGACTGATAGAATGATTAATTAAAAATTCATCTGGTCTTTAAATTCTCTGGATTTACTAGGAATTCTATCGAAGAATCTATTATTGAAAATTGGTTCACCAATATTTTTACTTGGATAAATTTATTTCGAAACAAATAGGAAGGAATATGAAGAATAATAGTTGCAAAAAATTATTCAAGTGAGAGAATATAATACATAAAAAATTATAAAAATGGATAAAATGAAAAGTAATTTCCTATATGTTATATTTTATTTAAAAAAATATATTCAGAAAAACGTTTTAAGTAAAAATGCACAAATATAGTTTATGTTACGTAACATTTTTATTTATAATTAAAATTAATTATTGATCTTGGTATCTTGGTATATTATTTAAAAATAAAAATCTTTTTACAAAACAAAGTTCATATAATCATTTAGAATTTGAAAACACAATTGTAAAAATTCATTCGAAAGAGGTAATATTCAATTACACATCAATTTATGAAATGTGGGAATAATGAAAAATATTTTACTAAATTTATTCTTTTTTTTTCAATACATTCAAAGAAGAAAAATATTTCAAGTATGAAAAACGCATCATTTTCATCAATAGTTACAAAAATAACAGTATAATTTTATTTGGGATATTTCTCAGGAATAAAAATTATTTTTCCTCTAATTTGCGAAAGACTTTGAATGATGAACATGAAAAAATACATAGAAAATAAGTTATAAGAACAGTGCATATAATAAAAGTTTTTATATATATTTACATGAGAATATAAATATTTTTTTAGTTTAAAAAAAGTTATTTAAAAAGAGAGATATCATAAATGAATCAATGAAAAATATTTTCATATATTTCATATTATTTTAAAGTATATTCAAACCAGATAAATACTTTAAGTTTGAAGGAACAAATACACAATTTATGTTAAATAGCCAATCTAATATTTAATGAAAACACAATAGCTGACAGCATTATTTTTATTAATAATATTAAAATTGATAATTAGCTGAATTTTTGTTTAGAATATTTTTCAGAAATAAAAATATTTTTTTTAAATTTTTATGAGACTAAAGAATTTACGTAAAAAGTTGACTGCATGTTGATTGTTGATAGCATTATTTTTACTAAAAATTTATTCGTAGCCGAGAAATAGCTACTATTTATTTAACAAAATAAGTTAAAGTAATAACTAAAATATCTTTTTTAACGTTTTTAAATCAATAGTAAAATTAAGTTTGAACTGAATATTATGTAGAAGGTAGGTGTAAATTTATTGAAAAGTAACATTAAAATGTACAAAAATTTTACATTTTATTATCTAGTCTTATAAAAATGTTTGCTATCAAAGCAATTGATATCGACGATATGGAAAAAGATTTATTCAAAATAATTGTTATGAAATAAGCAAAAGTGGCTCATAAATAATATTGAGTAATTATTTACTGAGTTATTTTTTTGCATTAAAAGTACATAGTTTATATATTTAAAAATAGAATGAATTGATTACAAAATCATTTTCTAAGGATATAATATATTCGTTTTTCAAAAAAAAATCGCATTTAAAACGTAATTACAATCATGGATCATAAATATATACAACCATAGACAATTAATACAATTTTAAAATTAAAAATTGCTTAGATTTACTAAAAATTTTATTATTGCAACTAATATTGCTTTTTAATATATTTTGCGCTTAAAAGTTCAGTTAAAAGATAAATAAGCAAAATACTTTAATTTAGTATTTTTATTGGTATTATGTTTAAGAATCAAATCATATCACGAAATTCTTTCTTAAAATAAATAAATTTCATATATAATTTTTTTCATATAAAAAGTGGAGGGTAAAACACAGATCTTTCCGATATTAATATAATAATATTGGTGATTTCAATACATTTTTTTCGGATTTAAAGTAATCAGAGTCAAATAGTAATTTGCAAAATATGTTAAATAATTTGAAAAAAATAATTTGTTTAATATTTTTATAATTATTATATTTGAGAATCGAATCATATCACAAAACTCTTTCATAATGAATTTATATTTATTCATATATAAATTTATATTTGTTTTCAAAATTATGGAAAATTTATGGGAGAACTGAATAAAGATATGGTTTATTACAGATAAAAAATATATTTCTCATCTGATTTACACGTTTAATTTTATGTTTACACGAATTGAACATAATTTTAAAATCAGGGTGTAATGGAAAAATTTGGCGACCCCAAGATTCGTTTCTTTAATGTTGTCGAATTTGGGAAATACATGTACTTATATGGGTCATGAAAAAATGGGTCAACTTTAAATAATTAATTAGCACCAAAAATATGATTAAAGCCTTCAAAAAGTCATGTGCTAGATCGCAATTAATAGATTGATATAAATTTTTGATAAATTTGATATAAATTTCAAATGTGGGCGTCATGGAAGCATTTTGTGGGCGTGGAGTGTAAAATACAGATAGTTTTAATATTAATATAATAATATTGATTTTTAACACATTTTTTCCATTAACTATAAATCAGATTTAAATAATACATATGCAAAATATGTTAAATAATTTGAAAAAATCATTTGTTTAATATTTTAAATATTATATTTGAGAATCAAATCATATCATATAAGTTTCTCAAAAAATAAAAAAAATCTATTTATATTTTTTCAAATAATTATAAATCGATCATATACAACATATATTTTGTAATATATCATAAATTTGTTCACATAAAATTAGTATATAGTATAGTATACAATAATGGATTATTTGATAGTAGAAAACTAATTCAACTTTTGCAATTTTTCTAATTGTTTATATAAGATATTTAACAAAATATTAAAAAACATGTTACAAAAATTATTTCAAAAGATTTATATTTCAAAATTTATTTTTTAAAAGATTCAGAGAATAAAATTGTTTTTAAATTATTATGTGACAGTATTATTTTTATTATTAACTTTAAAATTATTAATAGAAGTATTTGATTGGGAATATTTTTCAGGAAAAAAGATCATTTTACAAAAAAAAGTGCACACAATTAATTCAGATTTGTAAAAAAAAAAATCAGTTGCAAAAGTTCATACGAAAAAGAGAATATATATAATTACATATCAAAATTAATATTGCCTAGTACTTTTATTGCATATATATCATTTTCAGCAAAAATTAATACTGTCAACTGCAGTAATATTTGCATTAATAATGTTGGAATTAATAACTAACATTACTGTTTCATTCGAAATATTCTTGAAGGTTAAAGACGTTAGAAATGAAATCTACACCTACAGTAAAAATCATATCATTTTTTTTGACTATTTTTTTTATAAATAACTTTTCTTAAAATTGTTTGTATTAAGGATGAAAATATTCTAGTTTGACTTTCAAAATTTGCCACAAAAGTTTATTTAGTAAAAGTAGTTTTAAATACAAAAAACTAGCATAAATAGGTTGTATATCAATGAAACTAAAATGAAAATTATTCACATATTACATCCCAAAAATATATTCATAATTATTTCACAATTAGATCTATAGGGTCAAAATCAACATTTAATAATTTATCAAAATTTTTAGCAAATGTTTTAAATACTTCAACAATAACATTCCTATCTTATATAAAAAATCATCAGTTAATGATGTTAAAAAAAACAAATTAAAAAAAAAATTTGATTAGTTTTGATGTAAGTCATTTGTTCTTATCGTAATGCATAATTTAATATTGAGAGAAATATTTTTTTTTACATTTTCAAACATTTAATTGAAGCCAATATTATGGGAAAATATTTAGTTAAACTAATATAATAGTTATAAAATAAACGAAAAACGCACGTAAATAATATTAAGTAATCCATTACTATATTTGAAAATATTAAAAAAAACATTGTTGATATAATTATTGAATTATTTAAATGATAGATACTGCATGAGATTATTTCGTATATTTTGTAGGATTAACAATAATTTTTACAAAATGTTGAGAGAATAAGACAAAAAATTAGTATAATTTTCTTGAGAATTAATATAATTTGGAATCATTTTGAAGGCCTTCATCATTATTTTTTAGGATCTTGAATAATTAATTAAAAGTTCACAAAAATTATTTCAAAGAGAGATTTTACATATAAATTTATGAAAAATATTTTACTATATTCTATACATTTTTAAAATATATTCAAAGTATGAAAATACTTTTATGTTAAATGGTATATATTCTTTATCACAAATATAATAGTTGACAGCATTATCTTCATTAATGTTTTTGAAATTGAAATAAATATATATATTTTATCTATATATTTATATTCCATTTATAGAACTTAAAATCATTTTTGCAAATTTTGAGAAAGACTTTGAATAATACATGTGAATTATTTCTATCATTTCTATCTAAATATTTTTAACATTCCATTACAAAAATAATATCATCACGAAAATAGCCAAGAAAATATACCATAAAAATAAAATCATTTTATTTATTGTTTTTTCATAAAAAAATTGAGCAGTTATTAAAACCATTTTTTTTTAATTTGCCATAAAATCTCATTCAAAAAGCTCAGAAAGCAAGAGTAGTTTTATTAATACAACAAACAGTAATAAACATTTACATTCATACATTGTATATTAATGACGCTAAAATGAAAATTTTTATTGTAAAATTATTATTTATCATATATTGTATCCCCAAAATATATTCACATAATTTAATATTAAAAAAGTATGAAAAGTTGAACTCAATAAAATATCCGAATTTGAACAATACATCAACAACTTGCATTATTCAAATATATATTTATTCTTAATTTATATATTTATTCATAAATTTAGCATGTCCTTTTTCCAAAATTGGGGTTTATTTACCTTATCGTTAGATAATACGAAAACTTGCTGAAAAGGCAGCAAAGACATCACTAATAAATTCAATTCAGTCAAAATAAAAATCTATTTTATGTATTTTTTTCACTAATTCAAACACCAGATCTATTCCCAAAATTAAAAAGTAAATAATGAGCTATTTTGTAAATGTTACATTTGTTCAGCAAGTGAAAAATGCTATATGAGCTAATAATTTAAAATCTTGTATTTCACACAAGAATAATACATTTCAAGTCAATCTAGTAAATGAAAAATTAAAAGGCAGGTTCTTAATAAAAAGTACTTAATAAAAAATAAATCAGTCAGTTGCGAGTAAAACTGTACCTTAAAAATAGTATATTATTAGTTTTTTATACCGAAATAATAGTCTTTCCTCAGATACAATTATTATTTTGCATTAACGTAATATAAAATTATTTCCGTATAAAATAAATTAATTTTTATTATTTGAAATTGTTTAAATATTGTGTTGTTGATACTACAACCAGAATTAAAATCATATGTAAAAGCTAAATTATTCACGAACGTTTAAATGGCTGAAAGCTCAATTATCATGAAGCAATTAATTGGATCCAATGATATTGATATTTTTAGATGGATATTCGTTAAAAATAATATAAAAGTTATAAAATAAGCGAGAATTGTACATAATACTGAGTAATTCTTTACTTTCGTAAATAGTATTTTTCCTAATTTGAAACCAAATTATATCAATCATGAACGACTGATAAAATGATTAAATTAAAAATTCATTTGATCTTTAAATTCATTAGATTTACCAGGAATTCTATCAAAGAATTTATTATTGAAAATTGGTTTACCAATATTTTCACTTGGTTGCAAAATTCACATTATATTTAAATGCAAAAATATTTCGAAACAATCAAGGAATATGAAATATAAAAGTATATATGCTTCGATAGAATATTTGGATATTTCTCAGGATTATAAATATTTTTTCCAAAATGTTGAGAGAATAAGATATAAAATTAGCATGGAAAACCACTAAAATAATTAGGAGTCATGAATACAATTTGCATAAAATGCATAATATGCATAAAAAAATATTCGAAAATTTTAATTATTTTTGCTTGGTAAACGAAACAGTTGCAAAAATTTATTCAAGAGAGAGAATATAATACATAAAAAATTATAAAAATGGATATAATGAAAAGTAATTCCCTATATATTATATTTTATTTTAAAAAAATATTTAGAGCAGTAAAACGTTTTAAGTAAAAATGAACAAATAGAGTTTATGTTACAAAAATTTTTTATTTTTAATTAAAATTGATTCTTGATCTTGGTATCTTGGTATATTATTTAGAAATAAAAATCTTTTTACAAACGAAGTTTATATAATCATTTAGAATTTGAAAACAATAAAAATTCATCCGAAAGAGGTAATATTTATTTACACATCAATTTATAAAATGTGGGAATAATCAATGAAAAATATTTTACTAAATTTATTTTCTTTTTTTTTTCAATATATTCAAATACAATACAATTTTTAAAATTAATATTATGACAAAAAAATAATGCAATATACCTTAAAAATCAAATTTTAAGCCAAAAAAGTTCATATAAAAAGCTCAGGAAGCACAAGTAATTTTAATAATACAAAAAACACTAATAAATATTTACCTGCACACATTGTATTGTATATGATTTAGAAATGATTTTGTTAATAATTTTTTCACTTCATACGTTTTTATAATATACTGAAAGCAGAAAAACATTTGAAATTGAAAGAACAAATATAAGGTGGCAGCATTATTTTTACTAATAAGTTTAAAAATTAAAAATTAATAGTATTATTATTAAGAGGAATATTCATCAGGCATAAAAAACACATTTTCCAAATTTTGAGAAAGAGTTTGAATCATAAATGTGGCACATAATAATTAAAGTAATTACAAGAATTATAAAAGTACACATGATTCTTTTAGTTTGTTTTTAATTGCCAAAATTTATTTAAAAGATAATATGGCAGTTGGAAATATTAAGTAGTTTACTATAATTTAAAATTTAATTCAGATAAAGATTTATTTTATTCAGATTCAGTTTCAGATTAGATTCAGATTATAAAATTACTAAGAACACAATACCGTAATTATTATGAACATTAAAATTAATAATTAATAGAATTGTATGATTGGGAATATTTTTCAGTAATAAAAATTATTTTTCAAAAAATTGCATTGAATTATTCTGGCTTTCAAATAAAAAAGTTGCAAAAGTTTGTAAACATAAAATTTATGTTACTCATATATTATTTTCAATGAAAATTAATACCGTCATCTGCAGTAATATTTTTATTAATAATGTTGAAATTAATAAATAATAGTACTATTTCATTCAGAATATTTTTCGGAAGATGGAACTTCGTCAATCAATTGGTAAACTACAGTAAAAATATAATTTTTTTTTTCATAGATTTTTTTTAAGTTTGATTCCCTAGTAGAAACGAATCGTGGCGCAATATTGTACTTTTTATGGGCTCTATATTGTTTACCAATATTGCTATAATATTATTCTGTTAACATTTTCCCATATAAATCCAATATTAAAACCAATATAGGCCCCATATAAAACCAATATTGATAAACAATATTAAAATCCCATTCAAAAGTAATATAAGCCCAATATTGAAAACCAATATAAGATTAATATAAATAAACAATATTTACCCTACATAAAAAACCAATATAATCCAATATAAATAAACAATATTTACCCCAAATTCAAAATTATTATTTAACCCACATTTAAAAATATTATTTAGTTTATATAGAAAAACAGTATTTAACTCATTGATAATAAAAGTTTATTTATTCTAAATGAATACATACATTTTTAAATAGTTTATGTATTGAATCTTAATAATTTTATTAACAATTACACATTATGATAATAAGATATAGAACAATCAAAATATTTTCAGTCATTATAATAATTTGGAGGATCTTAATGGTAAATCATAATCTCATCTTTGTTAATCCTATCGCCTTAATTGTCTATTTATAAGTATTTTAATTAGTGATGGAAATTCTTATATTATTTGGATATTTTCACACATATTTTACCATTTTCTTGCATTCGATCACGATTACACCTGAAATAAGATAAAATTTATTAATATTTTATAGCAATATTTCTGGAATATATTGATTTTATAAACTCATCATAAATTCAATTACTTAGCTTTTAATAAAAAAACATTTCTGGCATTGTAGTTTATTGAAAACTACTATTTTCTAGAACTCGATCACAGTTAAATCTGAAATAATTAAAAATACAGTTAATATAAAATTTTAACATTAATTTAAAACAGTACAATTATAATTTTAAATTAAAACAAAAAACTGTTGATGGAAATACGAATATCAAATATTCAAAAGCGATAATATTATTGAAAAGTCTGCATTTAATAAGTTTGTTAATATTTTTATTACCTTTTATCAAATCCATTTTTGCTATGTGATAGTTTTTATATTACAGCTGATTTTACATCCATTTCAATTTAGTCAATCTAGAATATATAAAATACATCATTGTTTACTAAATATGTATGTTGTTTATATAATATAAGTAATGAATATACTTACGTACCTTAAACATAAACTCAAAATTATGTTAATTAACCGCTTGATTTTATTTATAAACTGTTCAAAAATATGTTTTTAGCCAATTATCATTTGATATTATAGATCATTTTATTTTTCACTAAATATTCACATTTTTCCAGACTTACTATATATTATGAATATATTTTAATATTATAATAAATTCTAAATTCAACAAGAATTGCTAAATGCACTGCGTAACGAATTTCATACTATTGAAAAATGCGAGGTCCGTGCTCCGTGCGTTCGATGGGATGTGCAGACTTAGCATTGTTAATCAAAGGGCGGTTCTAACATATTTTTATGTATTTTTATGTTTTTGTATCATTTTATGTTACAAAGTATACGCTCATTAATTTGTGGTTATTAGTTTATTCAGTGTAGTAGTCAGTAAAGTATATCCATAACTCCCTTTTCATTCATTTCAATATAAGAGAGTTAGTAAATTGCATAATCAGTGAAACGTTACTTAGAAAATATTCAAAACAAAATTAATAAAATTGCTATTAATTATCATTATATCAAATATGTTTACATTTAGAAAATTTTTAATGTTTATATTTATTATTAATTTTTTTTTGCTGAATTATATTAAATAAATTTTATCTTCACAAAACATAATAATATTTCACTTATTTTATCCTACGTTATGGGCTTATGGATTCTTTCCTTCTTCAAGAACTAACCAACAAGCATTTTTTATAATCACATTATTTACTATGTACACAGTAATAAATTTAAAGAAGACTTCTTTTGCCTTTAAATAAATTTTTTAATTAAACTTTTACTCTTAAATAACATTAATGTAAATAATAAACTAGTATAGTAATATAAATAATAATTGCTATTAAAAATGCTATATATTAAAACAAAAACAAAAGTGCAATGATATAATATTAGTTCATAAAATACGTATAAAATAAGTTCGGCCATAACTGACATATAGTTAGGTAGTCGTCTTCTAGAAACACCGAGGACGAAGGACAACGATTCGTACGAAGGACCGTACACGAAGCGAGATAGCCTTATACAAATATCGGTTATATGAAAGAAAGAAGAGACATTCTCAAAAACCAGATGTTCATACATAAACCATATACATGTACATAGTGCAATTTCAGAATATATTTTTAAATAAACGTCTCTATTTATAAATATAAATCGATATATTAACAGATTTAACAGATGATAACAGATTTGAATAATATTAATACATACCAAACTAGAAAAAAACAAATTTAAGCAAGTCATGTGACTAACTACAAAATTTCATTATTTAACATTTATTTTATTCGAAGTTTTGATTTTTTTTTATCAAACATTTTGTTTAATTTTTCTTTCTCAGTGCGGTACGTACTGACATTATTTAAGTTTGTTAATTATTCTGGTACTTTTGTACTACTATAATCTTGTATAATTTTATTTTTGTTTTGTTTACTGAATGATGACATACTTACAATGTCGTTAAATAATATAGTTAATAAATAAATACAATATAGTTAAATTATTTATTGCTTTTTAACTTCCCCTAGGGTATTTATAGTAATGAGACGAAAATCGAAAATGAAGATTTTTGCATATCTTCACGTTTAATAATGGATTTAATTATTTTAGCTTTAATTAATTAATTCTGATCAAAAATATGTTTTTAAGAGTCGCCATTGATGTTTTTGGTGCTAATTGATGATTTAAAATTGATTATTTTCTTGACCAATGTAAATGTTACTTATTTCCCAAGTTCGATAATAAAGAAAAAATTAATGTGAATATAATATTTACAATTTATATTGAATTCATATAAAATTTATATCAAACTGTTAATTACGATCGAGCGGATCAATGATTAGCTATGTATTAGCTAAGATATTATCAATGAGTTAAATTCTGTTTTTTATATGAATTAAATAATATTTTTAAATGTGGTTAATAATAATTTTGAATTTGAAGTAAATATTGTTTATTTATATTAATCATATATTGATTTTCAATATTGAGCTTATATTAGTTTTGAATGGGATTTTAATATTGTTTATCAATATATTATATGGAGCCCAAATTGGTTTTAATATTGACACTTACACAAAGGCATTAATGTAAAAAAATGTATCAAACTATTAATTACGATCGAGCATATGACCTTTTAAAGCTTTAATCGTGTTTTCAGTGCTAATCAATTATTTAAAATTAATTTTTTTCGTAACCCTTATAAAGACCACATATTTCCCAAGTTCGATAATACTAAAGAAACGAATCGTGGTTGCCCAGAAAAAAAATGCATAACCCCCACATTTAAAATTTATATTGAATTTAAAAGAAATATGTATCAAACTATTAATTGCGATCGAGCATATGACTTTTTAAAAGCTTAATCATGATTTTGGTGCTAATTAATTATTTAAAGTTAATTTTTTTCGTAACCCTTATAAAGACCACATATTTCCCAAGTTCGATAATACTAAAGAAACGAATCGTGGTTGCCCAGAAAAAAATGCATAACCCCCACATTTAAAATTTATATTGAATTTAAAAGAAATATGTATCAAACTATTAATTGCGATCGAGCATATGTCTTTTTAAAAGCTTTAATCATGATTTTGGTGCTAATTAATTATTTAAAGTTAATTTTTTTCGTGACCCTTATAAATACCATGTATTTCCCAAGTTCGATAATACTGAAGAAACGAATCGTGGTTGCCCAGAAAAAAAATGCATAACCCCCACATTTAAAATTTATATTGATTTAAAAGAAATATGTATCAAACTATTAATTGCGATCGAGCATATGACTTTTTAAAAGCTTTAATCATGATTTTGGTGCTAATTAATTATTTAAAGTTAATTTTTTCGTGACCCTTATAAATACCATGTATTTCCCAAGTTCGATAATACTGAAAAAACGAATAATCGTGTCGCCCAGAAAAAAAATGCATAAAACCCACATTTAAAAATATTGAATATTTTATGTTATAAGAAAAATGTATCAAACTATTAATTGCGATCGAACATATGACTTTTTAAAGCCTTAATCATGATTTTGGGCTAATTAATTATTAAAGTTAATTTTTTTCGTGACCCTTATAAATACCATGTATTTCCCAAGTTCGATAATACTGAAAAAACGAATCTTGGTCGCCCAGAAAAAAAATGCATGAAACCCACATTTTAAAATTCATGTATTTAAATTCGTGTAAATATAAAATTAGAGGCGTAAATCAGATGGTAAACATGTTTATTATTTGTAATAAACCATATAAAACACTTTTCCGATGAATTTCCAAATTTCCATAATTTTGAAAACAAATATTGTCCGGTCCATATAAAGAAAGATTCGAATATTGCGCCACGATATTTTACCC